>NC_140813.1:7327500-7780000 GCF_050613455.1 Vespa mandarinia | reverse complement strand
AGAAAAAAGAGAGAGAAACGGCTATATCGAAACACTCACCGCTATACATACTTTACTATCTCTCGTGGCGAATCGACCGTTTTCTTTTTTTCCATTGTTTTTTTTCTTTTTTTCTTTTTTTCCATTGAAGAGGCAGCGTTCGGAGCCTCGTCGACATACTGATTAATTACTTTACTCCTACGCTCGCTAATATATCAGATTCTTATGTCTCTGCGTCAATATGTGTGTGTCCTTTCGTGTGTGTGTGTGTGTGTGTGTGTGTGTGTGTGTATGTGCGTATGTGTCCAATGTATTTCTTTTTCTCTTTAATTTTTATCGCTACGGTAAAGTTACCATTACTTAAATATCACAATAACCTTACACAGAAAGCTGCTACAATTTATTACTATCGATTATTCCTACTGGTTATTAATATTACTTATTATCATCATCATTATCATCGTCAGCATAAGCATCGGCATGATCGACATCATCATTATCATCATTATCGTCATCATCAAAGTCAACATCGTCGTCGTCGTCGTCGCTACTTCGATCTTGAGATTCATTCACAAGTTATTTCCTTATCTCTATTCCTTTCCATCACATATTCTTTTTATTCCAGCTCTTTCCTTTGCAAGAATATACATTCTCGAAACGTTCCCTAAACTAATTCAAAATTGATATTACGCGTCCATTAGGATACGATTACGAAACGATGCAGGTCACTCGATCGTACATTTCAAATTTAAAATTCTCGCACGAACGAGCACTACCTACTGTTTCGCAAGTTGGATAAAAAATAACCCCATCCCCATCTACCCCCTCCATTGTTATTAGCATCAGTATTGTAATCATTGCTATTTCTGTATGAGTCAACGGTACTTCTTTTACAAATTTTCTTCCTCTGTTTTTTACCTATTTATGTATTTTTGTTTTGTTTTTATCCTCTCCTCCTATTATCTCCCAAATTTCAACCCTATCGTATATACTGTCCGATCTTAAATGTTAACTATCATATGTATGTGTGTCCATGTATTTGTATATGTATGTATTATTTTCCATTTTAAGAGTATAAAAAATATCCATTCAATGATCTATTAATTGCCATTTCTTCATACTTTCATTCAAAATATGTATACGCTTGTGACATATTATTGAATTCATGATTATTACAGTGATCTCTTTTCCTTTCCTTTCTTGTCTTGTCTTGTCTTGTCCTCTTTTCTTTACTTTCTCACTAAAGTATCCACGCGCGGAGAAATATCATCGATGAACAGATTAAACCTTATAACAGCTGACAAGTATATTGTTTGATCGCCATTGAGAAGTAGAGTGAACTTTGGTTTCTTGACTCGCAATGGTTTAGTACGAAATATTGTATATTTGGTCGTTCGTTACTTCAAACTACTTAAAAGCAGAGAAATTCTATATTATATACATATATGTGTGTGTGTGTGTGCGTGTGTATGTGTGTGTCTATGTGTGTGTATATGTTTGTTTGCATATACGTAAATATGTATAGATATGTATAGTATATGACAATATTGCAACGTATGATCTCCGCGCGTGAAGACCGACGTCGAATGAACACGTTAATAAATTATTTATCTTGTAAATATTCCTTTTGGACGTTCAAATTCGGTTGTTAGCTTCGTACAATATACTGCCAGTATACGATGCTTTGTATGTAGTATGTATATGTATGTATGTATATCACAATCCCATTCATTAACTTCCTCGCAAGCGTATCCTATATTTTTCGAAACAAATAACAAATTTATTACTTTTTTATCGTATCTTTGTTTAATCGGGAAATCTCTCTAACAGATTTACTAACTGTTTGAGCTGTTCGCTTAAATAAATCGAATCGGTATCAGTTTTTCGGCGACGAGCATAATGATCTTTAAGAATGTGAATTATGCTCAATTTGTATCGAGTCAAGAATCACAATTCATACTTCGCGCCTTTTTGTATCACATCAATCTCTATCTAACTTTTCAAATAGCTTTGGTTTAAACATAGGCGGTAAAAGATGACAATAAAAAAGTATTTACGCAATCAAACAGCTTTAGTCCAACGTATGACTATTCACAAATAATCAATGAATTTGCTATTCATAATCACATAATGTTCACCTGATATGCAAAAAATCGCTGAACCTGCCTGATGCGAACTTTTTCAATTTGTACATATAAAGAATAAAGTTATATATATATATATATATATATATATATATATATATATATAATATTAATCGCTCTTACATCGATAATACATTCATGAAATAATCACTGAAAATTTTATCCTATTTTTTCACATTTTCTTCGTACAACTTTATATAAGTAGGAACGAAATTCCTAGATAAATCTTAGACGCTAAATCTTAGATTTAAAATTAAAAAATGTTCATTTTCTGAGAAAATATGCAGGATAAGCGTGTTTTCGTTGGCATGAACGATAAAGCATGTGTACGTCAATAAACGCTTAATGGATCTATTCTTTAATTGAAGCTAAAGTTTAAAACAGAAAATCATCATTTTTCTGCTTTTCTTTTTCCTGTTTTATTTTTCTTGCCAAATAAGATAATGATCATTAATAATCGATAATTACGTAAGTAGTAATAGTATCAACAGAATATAATGTATCTATGATGCATCTAATGTTATTCATAATCGTAAAGAAAAAAAGCGAAAATAGACGTACACCTTGCACGCTGCTATGGGAACAAAAAACTCTGTTTAAAAAATATGATATTAAAATGTTAAACGAGCATCATTGAGCATTCGTGATTTACGAAACTCCTGGACGTTGTTTTTTATTTCTTGTTGTTTTTGTCTGTTAGATCGTTTCGATGAGTTTCACTGAAATTGTTCAAATAAGAACACGACGGATCTCGACGGAATAGTGTAAAAATAATACTGATATTTGTTTCGTCAATTGAACCTCAAGCAATTAGATGCTTCTTTCTGATTTAATCTCCAAAAGGCTAGTTTCTTTTTCTAAGTACGTTGAACTACGCACAACCACCGTACGATATAGTCTCACAGTAATCGTTAATATAATATATATATTTTACCAAAATGATAAAATTTTCTTCGTGGATTCTTACATTAGGAAAAAGTAAAGGAAAAAAAAAAGAGAAAAAAGAATTGAAAGAAAAATTCATATGTCAGCGTTTTTTTTTTTTAATATCCGATCCGCCTAAATGCTCGTGTCTCTATAAACGAGGTAATATGACTCGAGTTTTATCTTTGTAAATATAATGATATGTATTAATAACTTATCTCGCTTGTTAAGTTCGGTTCGTAGATTTTGAAAAACTTAAAAACTTAGCTATAAGGCTCGCATTCTTCTTGAGTCTGAAATATAATGAACTAGACGCGTTTTTTTTGCATGTCAAAAGTGTGTATCTATAATTTTGTATAAAACTTGGAAGGATCGAATCGTTGTCGATCGATTATCAAAATATTATCCAATTTTTATTTATTATTGAGCAATTTGTTGTTCACTAAGCCAAAGACAAAAATCTTGTCAATCGCGAATTTTTTTCACGCTCTATTTTTTATTGATCTTTTTACTGATTTTTATCTAAAAAAGAAAGGAAATATGTGCTTTGTTTTATCCCGAATTGATCGATAAATTTCAATGGGATCGACAATCATGATCGATGAAACGCTAAACGATCGAGATCTCTTTCTCCGATTGTAACGGATAAAATTTTCATATTCTGTTATCTTCCTTTCAACGTTTATACATTTTTTTCACTTTTATCTTATTCTTCTTCTTTATATATCTTTTTCTCTTTCGTCTTGCTCTTTTAATCTTTGGAAAGATATACATACATTGCTAATCTTTGGTTGAGAATATATTCTTTCGGAGCTTGATCTCGACTAACCCGAGGCTAGATAACCTTGAATACCCAAGGCTTCTAATTTTTATCTTCTTTTTTTTTTTTTTTAAACCTCTTCGATGATACACACAAGACCAAACTAGAACGATTTCACGCGTTCTCTTTTTTCTGCTTTTCTTTTATTCACGACCATTCACCCTTTTCAAACACAACCTTTTCCATAATATTTTACGTTCAACACATCTTGGTCGATCGCCTGTGGCAAGAAAAGCAGAGTATTTCGTAAGATGATGATCTTCAATGTGTAATGCGAGACGTTCCATTTTTTAGTTTTTTATTTTCTTCTTATTTCTCATTTCTCGTTTTTCGTTTCTTACTTCTCATGCTCCTTCATTCATATATTTTTCTTTGAAGGCCTTCGGCTTATGATGGACGACTTTGAACATTGACAAAAATCGTCGTGAAAGGTAAATGTCCTGTATAAGACGATGTTATCTCTCGTAATCGTACTGATAGATCGACTATCACTCGAAATCGATGAGATAACAAACGTTTTTTCGCGAATTGCTTTTATGGAAAATTTCGTTGGTGCGAATCCACGCATCATTTATCTCTTTCCAGCAATACCGATCAATATCATTGTAAAAGATTTTTGTCACGTAATATATGTATGTTTATATCTGTGTTTGTGTGTATGTGTTTATGTGTGAACTTTTTACATGTATCCTATCGAATACTTTTATCTGGTATCTACATTTTCGCATAGCAATTGCGCATTATTACGTTAATGTAATTTACATGATGATATTGCAATACATTGTATAAAAGAAAAAACAAGTAATCGAGTCGTTAGAATAGTTCCTCTTTCCTCTTCTACTTGCGTGATTTTTTCATGTTATCTCGTTATTTTCTTTCTCTCCCTCTTTTCTTCCCCTTTTTATTTTTCTTCGTTTCCTTATTACGGTACAAAATATCTGATAGACAATGTACATATTTCTCTCTTCATTATACGCGAATTTGTGTTTGTATATGTGTGTGTTTTTATTTTTTCTTTTATATATTTCTCTCTCTCTCTCTCTCTTTCTCTCTCTCTCTCTCTCTCTCTCTCTCTCTCTCTCTCTCTCTCTCTCTCTCTCTCTCTTTGCGTCTTAATTTTTCTATTTTCATACATGTATATACATATACATATGTTTGTATATATATATATATATATATATATATATATATGTATGCATATATATATATTCTTTTTCGTATATATATAGATATATATATTCACCTTTAATATCATATATATATATATATATATATATATATATATATATATATATATTATTCTAATATTCTTATTTACGCGTAAACGCTACTATAGAGAATTACATACTAGCAGTACTATCTACTGATATGAGTTAGTTCACTTGTAAAGCACTTTAAAATTCAACCTAACGATCCGTCATCGATCGCCGACAACGAGTACGTTCCCTTACGATCTAAAATGCAGAAAACCAGTTACGATTACACGGAATGAATTCGCGCTATATTTCACCGATCCCGATGATTCCCTCCTTCATCGAAATATTTTATCAAACTACGGCGATAGAAACTCTACAAAAAGCAAAGAGGAGAACAGATATATTTTATACTTTCGTATCTACACCGTTCTCATCGATTGAGTCTCGTCGATTTCCCTCGTCGAAAAGGCCAATCGGGGAAACTAGAGAATTTCGCTAATCGCACGAGACGTCGAAATGTGTATATATATATATATGTTACCTACATATATCATTTTCTTGATGATTTGCACGCGGAGCACGGGCAAAGCTCGTTCGTCGGATCATAGATATGTATATCGCGATCGTCGGTCTGTGTACGTTTTATTCTTACTACATTGATATTTTTTTTTCTTTTTTTTCTCTTTTTTTCTTTTTTCTTTCTTTCTTTCTTTCTTTTCTTTATATCTTTTTCCAAATATAGCTATTCGAGCGACAACGCTCGAGCAATCGCGTTCGTACAGTAAAAATAAAAAAAAAAAAAAAAAAAAAAAAAGAAAAAGGAAAGATGATAATCGAAGAGTAACTTTTTACTTTTAAAAACGGTCCCGAAAAAAGAACCTTTCTTTTCTCGACGAAACGAATTAATCGTGCACCGAATCGTGTATCTCCCAAAGGAGAAAAAAATTTCAATGATGATAAATTAACGAGTTTTCCTACGAGGCTTTTGGTTTATCTTCAATTGACTAAGTTATTTGGCATTGTTTGCACACTGATCCTCTCACCGATTTCTATTTCATTCAAATATTTCGCCAAGCAATCGCTCTTTAAACGACGTTGAATTACTTATAAGAAATTTATCTCGAATTTCGAATAAATAATTATACAATTGATATATATGTGTACAATGGTTTAACCGAGTCGGTTTCTTCGAAGAAAATATGCCATAATATATCATCGCTTCGTTTCATTGTACGTACTTTCCTAACTATAAAGCGAGCTCTTTGGTAAAAATGTTTAATAAATCACGAAAATGGGAGAGAACAAAATAAAAAAAAAAGAAATAAAAAAATAAAAAAATAAACTGAACTGAAGTAAAGAAAAATTGAAGTTCGAAGAACTCCAGGATTATTCAACGTTCGTTCGTTAATGTTAATAATTTTCCCTGAAATCTCGACATGGGATGTAAGGCCTCGTTTGGCTTACAGCTTCGAAAACTGTTCTATTATTTTTGAAAATAACGTCTAACATTTTTAATCGTTACCATTTCTAACCGTAAGTACAAACTTCGAATGTAGCCTTCAAATGACTGCGTCCGAATTCGCTATAATATATAATACATAAATAAGTTAATAATAGGATTAAAAATCATTTTTTAACGATACTCGAGATATAAAATAAGTTAAAAAACATTTCTATTCTTTTCGATTTAATCACTCACGATCGATTCGAAATATCGCTGCTCGGCTAAGTTACAAGAAAAATAAAAAAAAAAATAAAAATAGGAATATACGACCTAAAGATAGAAATATAAATCAATCTATAATAAAACCACATGAATAATAATAATTTATGTATATCGATAACTATAATCAAATTTAACGACTTAAATCGTTTAACTCAAATATATCACGTGAAACACCATGTAAAGATAAAGAATATAAATAAATAATTAACATACAATAAATATCGAACCTTTACATTGTTGTTGCAAGTAATAATAAACTAAATACTATGGGTCTCTTCGCTAGAAAACCTCATTAAAATGAGAACAGCGCGACTCGTGTTTCGTATCACGTGCATTAATTTTTTTAAGGTGAAATTCTTAATTGAGTTGCGATAAGCTCTATTACGTGCTGTAATTTGCATATTGTAGCATTGTAACCTATTATGTGTACATAATAATTCAAAATATTTATATCGTGCAGAAAATAGAGTTCACTGAAAAAAGTCAATTCAGGAAAACATTTCATTTGTGATATTTCATGCTCGCGACTTCGCAAAAAAGAAGTAATTTATTTTTGTTTTTCTTTTTTTATGTTCGATAGAAATTTGCCAACAAAATTTCGATTCCCATAAGATACACCAATCTTTTCGTTTGGAATATATCGAAACAAGGAATATATTGAATCATATTAAAATATCAGCATTTATTGAAATAGGATAAAGAAAAGGAACCGTACAAAAAAGGACTGATCGATCTTGTTAGTTTAAAATACACCTCGAGAATGCCTTGATGAATGACGTCGATCAAAAAATGCGGAATCGAAATCGTCCTCATAGAATGATTTAAAAGTAATGTAACTTGTATATCGATATCTTGTACGTGTTGCTGCAATTTTGAATACCCATGATGTTTGATTTACTTATTTATTTTTGTATTTTTCTCATTTAAAATTCATTTTATTTTCTATTACTTTCTTTTTAACGTGGATTTGCTTTTCCGTAATTATAAAATTACGTTGCTCAAAACGGTCGCTCGCATTTCCTTGTAATTCGGGCTTTTTTAGTCTAATCCGAGATTAGGAAATATATAATATATATATATATATATATATATATATATATATATATATATGTACAGTGTAACGACCCTGAATACCATTTGCAACGTACTCTTATCACTTTCCACACGATATGATACTTTCGGCCATCGTTTACCCTGAAACGATAATTCGGTCCCACTCTATATATATATATGTGTGTATGTGCGTGTGTATGTGTGTGTGTGTGTGTCTGTGTGTGTGTGTATTTTATATTTATTCGATATTATCATAATCAATATCAACACTATAATTTGTCGTCTAATTGTAAATTCATCGATCCGTCCTCGGATCAACAAACAGATGTATCGACGTGCTTCTTCTTTTCCCTACTTCTTTTTCTATTTCTTTTTCATCTACGCGAGAGACTGTTCTATCTCTCTGAAAGAACGATAAAATGCTATACGAACGTCCACTGCGCGATCAATTGTCCCAACTTATATGAAAAGTTCGCACACGTTTTTTTTTTCTTTCATTTTATTTTTCTTCTTTCTTTTTTCTTTTTGTTTTCATACTATTTCTTTTATATTATTTTTTTCATCCAATTACGTCGGCCTAGTTAAACGGTCGATTTTCAGCAATTTTTGCGCTCACTGGACATTCCGAACGTACGCGAAAACATTTAATACATCGAGCTTAATTAATGAACGTTATTCAACCGAGCGATACTCGGCGAACGATCGTTATACTTTCGATTCATAGTTTAAAGTCTATTAAAAATAATTACGAACGTATTGATTGTTCTGTCCTATCCAAATTCCACCGATATTCAGTGAGTTTATTACATGAGTGCGATGTTAGGACGGCTAAGGATATGTGTCTATCGCGATGGAACATAAATACTTTCTCTCTCTTTTTTTTTATCATGGAAAATGGAAAACGAGAGCCGAGACGATTGTGATCAGTCTACCGAAATTATTCTAGAACATTTCTCGTCGATATTACAAAAAGAGTGTCAAACCAATTAAAGTTTTTATAAATCCACGGAACTCTAGCGCTATTCTCTTGTTACAAATTTGTTATTCAAAAAAGAAACAAGAATACAAAAAGTAAAATATTGTAAACGTCACGAAAGGGAATCCTTTTCTCCTTCGATCGCGACTTTGTTTAATTAATTATTTAATTTTTCTTTATTTATCCATCTATCTCCCTTCATATCCTATGAGCGTCGGAGTCTCAAAATGCATAAACCGCGACTTAGTGTTACATCGATATTTTATTGTATAGATGATAATCAATAGAAATCTCATTGATCTTTTTCTTATGAATTCTTCCTTTTTTGTTATTTATCGATGAACGACAGAGATATTGGCATAAACAGTAAGAATTACTTCGACAATTTGCGAATTAAAACACGGACGATCTTCAAAATTTCTAAAATGCAATTATTCGTCAATCATTTAATTTCTGCGTGAAACTTGTACCTATATACATAAGGCAATGACACGAGCTTCATTATTATTTTTTTTTTTCGTCTAACTCGATTTCATTCGATTCTTGATTTAATTCTAACAACAGCGCGTTTAAGATATGTATTTTACTCGATATTTTCAATACGGTATTGACGTCATTAACAGACCGGAGGGAGACACGGAAAATTTTGCCTTAAAACCGTCCTAAATCCAGCGGATGATATATATATATATATATATATATATACACATACATACATACATACATACATACATACATACATACATACATACATACATACATACATACATACATACATACATACATACATACATACATACATACATACATACATACATACATACATACATACATACATACATACATACATACATACATACATACATACATACATACATACATACATACATACATACATACATACATACATACATACATACATACATACATACATACATACATACATACATACATACATACATACATACATACATACATACATACATACATACATACATACATACATACATACATACATATATACATACATACATACATACATACATACATACATACATACATCATACATACATACATACATACATCATACATACATACATACATACATCATACATACATCATACATACATACATCATACATACATACATCATACATACATACATCATACATACATACATACATGCATACGTACATACATACATACATATGTGCATATATAAAAAGAAGAAAAAAAAACAGCGCTAGAGGCATAAACATTGAATTTTTTGTTTTTTTTTTCAGACGTTTAACATCCGGACGAGAGATTCTTTTTTTTCTCTTTTATCTACAGTTTACGATTAAAGCATGACTCGACCAACGGGAAGGCACTTGGACAAATTACGTGCCGAGTTGGCCGCTGTTTATTTATTTTTTTTTTCTAGCACGCATGGCAAAACACCTGTTCTGTCTGCTTTCTCTTCTCTCGTTTTTTTCCCCTCTTTTTCTTTTTTTTTTCCTTCTCCGATACATCACGATAACAGATCGTATAATAACGTTTCTCAATTTTTTTCTTTGCCCTTGCCTAATTGCCTAATCCTATGATATGTTCACATTCGTTATGTATATGAATAAGGTTATCACTTAATACTCGTTCGATTTTTTATAATTTTTCTCCTTCTCCCTATCTCTCTTCCACCCCCCCTTCTCTCTCTCTCTCTCTCTCTCTCTCTTTCTTTTTCTCTCCCTCTCTTTCGCTAAGCCGTATTAAATCTTTCGTCCTTTTTCTCCTATTTTTTATATTTTCTTTTCATTACACACCTCCCTTACCTTACCAACATCATCCTTTTAAACATCCCACCTAAACACCCACGTTCTTTCGTTTTATCCATTCTATGTGAATAGATGCACACCTATCAACAAGATACATATTCATGCAACGCATGTGGCTCGCACCTTCGCAACCCGCCGATAATAAAACATAAATACACGCATCTTAGGGCACCTTTGGTATTAAGCTTGATGTACATAACTCATCTTCCTTTCATCGCTTTGTATAATAAATACGTAACTTCATCTACGAGCCTTCGACGCTTGTTCCTCTTATTTTTTTCTTTTATCTCTCTTCACCAACATCGTCCATAAAAGATGTATGTTTGTGTTCGTGTGCGCGCGCGCTAATTAGTCATCTCGAAAGCATCGACCGAAAACGTTCCTTCGTCGTTCGTCTTAAAAATCATTATTTACAGAGATCGTTTGTTCAATGGCGACGATAACCATCTTGTATAAAACCTATTTTTTATTCTTTCTTTTTTTCTCTTGTTAATTCTTATAGTCTCAAGTAAAAAGCTGCGAAGGATAGCGTTACTTGCGCGAGCGCTTGATTATTATTATTATTATTATTATTATTTTTATTATTTTTATTATTATTATTATTATTATTAATATTATTATTATTATTATTAATATATATTAATATTATTATTGGATAATATAATTATTCTATTTGTTTTTTCTTGTTTTATTCATACGTCTCTCTTTGTCGCAATTTTTTTCTTTTTTTTTTATCAAGACGACAGCGCGCACACGCTCGTTGCGTTTTTCTTCCTTTCCTGTCTTTTTTTCCTGTCGAGGCGTCGTCGCCGGCATTTTGAGGCACGAATTATCTCCTAAGGAGAATCTTACTCGATCTTCTGTGCGCGACGTGCAAATAAATTATATGTGCTCTTCGGTGTGTCATATCTCTGTTATTCTTTTTTTTTCTTTTTCTTTGTAAGTGTCATCTTGTCTTCTTTATATTATTTATAATACGAACCGATCGTCTTTCGACAACAAGGCTATGCACAAGCGTGGTTTTGCTCTTTAATAATTAGCTTTAATTAGCTTCAATTACATACTCCCCGATATGCGAATCCTTCGTCTCTACTTGCTTCTATCTTCGACTGTTACCTTCGTTCATCTCTTTCTAGTTTCGTCTTTTCATTTTCTTCTCTCTCTCTCTTCTTCTTTCTCTCTTTCTCTCTCTCTCTCTCTCTCTTTCTCTTTATCTTTCTTTCTCGCGCACATTCTCTCTTCATCTCACGCAGTCTGAATTTATTCTTTTTCTCACTCTCCTCTTTCACTTCGTCGTCGTCCATCCATCCTGATGTAAAATCCAGTGAAAATAATAATAAAAAAAAAAAAAAAAAAATAGAAAAAAAATAAAAAAAAATAGGGAAAAACGCACGGCTACGAATCGGTAAGATAAATCCTTTAAAAATATTATGTATACCTAGGAATACACGATTATTGGGCCCCCGGTGAGACGCGAACCAACGCCATTGCGCCGAATAAATTACAAAATTTATCTATTGGTGCTGCTCGGATCAAGGTGGAACGACTCTCCTCACCCCGTCCTCGTGATTCGTATTTTCATATCTCTCCATTTTTTTGCTTCTTCTCTGTATTTACGTGTAAATCCCTGTTTTATTTCGCGTGTATTTGTATATGTATGTGTATGTGTATATGTATGTGCGTCTGCTATTTTTATCCTTTACGATATGTTAATACGCGCCTATATATATTTTTATTTTCCACATTAAGATGGAAATTTTTTACGCCAGATGTATATCCCATTATCGTTATTCTTTTTGTTCTTGTTGTGCTGTGTTTCCTGTTGTTTGTCATCGTGTTGTTGTACCATAGCGAAATCTTCCAATTCATTATGAACGCCTGCGCTTTTTTCCCCTTCTCCATAAGAATATGCCGTTTTTCTCTTGCTTTTCTTCTTATATGCCGTTAATGTCGATCTTAAGGTTGCCCGTTTTCTTCTCTCTTTGATCCCTGAGAAAATAAAGAGAAATAATTAGAATCTTTTAGGGACAACTGTAACGATCGTCTATAAATAAACTTTTTTCCTTCTCATATTAAAAATGTCAAAGTAACTTTTTAATTAAATATTTTTAAATCGCCCTTCGTATAACGCCCTTTGTTTAACATACAAAGGATATCTACTCTGTGAATATTAAATTGAAATTGATTTTATCACTATGTTCAAGAAAAACTAGATGAACGAAGACACAAAAAAATAAATGAAAACTGTAAAAGAAATTAATTTTCAAAGTTAACAGAACGCGTCGCTACGTTATTATTCCCTATGCATGGAAAATATCTCTTGTCTGCTCGCTGTTAAATACAACAGATAAATAATAATAAACTTGCTGTAAAGAATGAGCTACTTTAAAGATTCCACGGAATGTTACTTCAAATGCACTGTATTAATTTTTTTTTATAGGAAATAAATGGAAATTCTTTTACATTTTCTAATCTTTTTTATTAAAAAGAAAATTTTAATTGAAATATTATCTGACAATGTTTTTATCTCAGATATGAATCATATTAACTAGAAAGAATGGATTAAAACTAAAAGAAAATTATTTTTAACAGAATAATCGAGATCTAGGTAAATCCGAAACTCAACATTTACAGGATATTTTAGAAGCGATTATTCAACCGACTTAACGTATCTCTGTAAACGCAAGCATCGTATCATTTAAAAACGAGATCGTGCAAAGACAGAGAAACAAAATTCGTCCCACCGAAGCACTATTCAGCGTAACACATATGTGTATATATAGAGAGAGAGAAACAGAAAAAAAATAAATATGAACTTATTAAGATCAGCGATTTTTTTTTCGCGAAAAGCAAAGTCGAGAACGCAAAAATTGAAGATAGGGAACTTGAATAAGACTGACGCTAATGAGATCGAGAGATGCAGGGTGTGAAACGAAAGTAAAAAACAGAAAAAAAGAAAAAGAAAAGAATAATTAATGAACTCCACTGTGGCCAATTATATCGAATAACGATTCAAAAACGACGAAAACGCAATGTTGTGCTCGTGATCCCTTCTGTAAAAACGATGTACGATATAGATCTTGATCGTTGTGTGACTATACAGATACAGATGTCCTTTTACATTCGTTATTACAATGACGTAAATAGAATCGGTGCAGGAGCAGGTAATCAAGCGTAAAGAACATCGGGCGTGCGTTTATGCGGTTTAAAATTGACGGAGAGGATTGGAAAGGTTCCGAGTGGCTTAGCATCGTATATGTATGTATATAACAGCGAGCAAAACTGCGCGTTCGTCGAATATTTCATGAGAGTAAGAGAATGAAAGAATGAATATGAGAGAGAGAGAGAGAGAGAGAGAGAGAGAGAGAACGAGAGAGGAAGAGAGAGAGAGAGAGAGAGAGAGAGAAAGAAAGAAAGAGAGAGAGAAATAGACAAAGAATTAGCCGGTTGTGTATCATAGACAAAATGAAACCTACTTCGATCCAGAGATTTGTAAAGCCCACCTCGGCCATTTTTGATTTTGCATATTCGATTCTTATCGCTCCTCGGTCGGAGGAGAGGAGAAGGGACCCCTGGAGAGTGGACATCGCCTGTGCCGCGTAGCGTACGTCTTGATATTCGACGAAGGCCACCGGTGACCCTCCCTTCGTGTGCATACGAAGCCGGGAGAAACCAGGGAAACTGTGCATAAATAAGATAAAACGTGCTTTTGTTAGTTGTACAGAGGTTCTTTGCTGCTAAAAGGGTTTTGGAAGGTTGACGGTCTTAAGGGTAGTTAATTGCTGGTGATAATTGTGCAAAATTTTATTATTGTTTTCAGTCGGTACAAAGCCGGTGCACGCGTGTGATGCGTAGAAAAGAGAGAGAAACAGAAATAGAAAGAAAAGAGAAAGAGAGAGAGAAAGAGAAAGAGAGAGAGAGAGAGAGAGAAAGAGGATAAATGGTTGGGTGCATGGAAACCTATACCAGAATTTTCGAATCCTGTGAATGGATGGTTACCATTGTGAAACGATTGTTGGTGCGATAAAAGATAAGATTCTTTCATTCTTCGAGTTCCTTGTCTTCGATTTGCGATCATGTCAAAATGATGAACGGTATCAGATATTTTATCGCGGACTGTCAACTTTGAAAATTAAACATCGATATCGTCGATATTGTTTATTCGGTGTCAATCGAACATACTCTAAACGAAAAGAGAATCCGATTTTTAATTACCGTTCGAAGCAAAACGAGGGGCAGTTGCAAAACTGTTATACTTATCGATTTGAACGATTGTTTGATGATAAGTGTAAAAATGCTTAAAGCATTTAATCCATCTCCAATCTGTTAAACGTCGTAGATATATCAAAACTTTCTGACCTGCTGAAGATGTCCTTGAGCTCATGTTCGGACACAAATTGACCGAGATTAGCGACAAACAGGGTGGAGCACGGAGCGTTGCTAACTGCGATATTCGGCTGTGATGACGGCGATCCAACGGGTGACGCTAATGCCGGTGATGGTAAGAAATGTGGCAGCGATGCGTGTATTGATGTTAAAGTCGTTGGATGTGGTAAAGACATAGGAGCCTGAAATTAAGAAACGTTTGAATATATTTTTACTTTTGGGATCAAAGAAATCGAAAAAGAAAATTCTGATAAATTTGAAGTCAAATTTATTAGTATTTAGCCAACTTTGGATATATTTTTAATAGCCAAAATGGATATATTTCTAATTTATTTCCTAATCCAGTCACCTAACCGTACATTCCTTCCCACGTTCCATAAAAATCGTCTCTAGACCGCGAACTATCTTTATTCGATTCGTTCGATCTACCCATACGTATTAGATAGATATAACATGTACACGTCAAAACATCTACACGAGTATAAAAGCACGTCCATCGAGCAAATAAATAATTCAGACGATCGAAGCAAAAAGATCCGAGGTAGGAAGCCGAGCTATGTCGTACTCGTCGTAGTCTTCGTTGAGTCACGTCGATGAAATTGATTTCGATGTAACTTTACGTATCTTTTATCTCTATTTTATTTGGACACCGCATGATTCAGTAATCGAGTATAACGATCATGTGTATCACTAACGTGCATCGGGGCGCTCGTCGGCGGCTCCAGAGCTTTGTCTGCTGATAGTCAAAGATAGGAACGTACGGGGACCTGAGGGTGTAACGCTGGATGCACCAGCGTTGCATGTTGTAGAGCGCCTGGTAATTCTCCAGCTGTTGAATACGCCAATGGATGATGCCATAGTTCAGGACCACCAGGGAAAAATGGGCTTCCTATGTCTGGAATAGAATTCATTATTAGAGAAGATTGTTGCTTTTCATGAACATAATACATTATAATTTATATTTAATAACAATTCGATGTACCCAAACAAATTGATAATGTTATAAAGTATAATTAATACGAAATAAATCTTAAAATGATCAGGAAAAACGTTGCAGATCATTCATATTCTTTAATAGATAATCCAATGTATTCAAGAAATTTATATATATAATAAACGATACTAAACAAACCTTAAAATGATCATATGAAAATATATTATTCAATAACAATTTTATGTATGTATTTCGAATTGATACAGAGCGATTATTTTCATTTTTTAATTTGATTTTCAGTCGTAATTTTGCAAAATTTCTTGGAAAAAGTGCTATATTTATCTACGTTACATATATGCAAAAAAGACGTCAAGATTTCCACGAATGCCGGATCGAAGCGACGCGCTTTCACATCTGTGACACGTCCATACCCTGGACAATAAATTTTCAACGAGGACGATTAAATCAATCGTGACGGTGAGTAATTTCACTGAAATTGTTGATGGCTTAGAGTTGCCATGTTTCGAAGTACCGATCGATAAAACAACGCTTCGCGGTAGAACCGCGCATGGTACGATAGAACGATACCTGCAAAACCCGCTTGATAAACGCTCGAGTTCGTTCTTTGCTTTCTTCCCTTCTTTCTTTATTCACTGATCTTAATAGCGTGGTTAAGAATTCTCTTGGATCATTTTTATAGAGAATTAATTTTAATACTTTCTTATTCTTTTTTTATGATTGCCTTACTTCCTAATCATGAGCTCGTAAAATGAATCAGTGATAATAGATGGTCATATTATTATTATATTATTACTATTATTATTGATAGGTATATACTCGTATGAGGGACGTAAAACAGATGAAAAGGAAAATAAAACAATAGGATTGAATATATATATATTTATATATATATTTATATATATATATATATATTTATATATATATTTATATTTATATATATATATTTATATATATATATATTTATATATATATTTATATTTATATATTTATATATATATATATATAAAGTTTATACAATCGGTGCAGTGGGTGAGTAGAATAGGTGAGTCGTGTGTCAGCGAGTGAATGAGTGGCGGTGCATACTTACGTCCAGTTAGAGGGTGCATCAGAGCAGGGTGCGAGGTGGCTGCTGCAGCGGCTGGTTGCTTGGGTTTGCTAACCTTTGTGTTACTTTTTGCAAATTCCAAACGTATGGTTTGTGGCATATCAGGATCGAATCTAACCCCCTGCTGGAAATAGATTCCCTAAATTAGTAAACCGGGAGCACACGTACAGAGCTGGGTCGTGATATGTGTGGAGGTAAAAAAAGACAGAGAAAGATAGAGGTAGAGAAAGAGAGAGAGAGAGAGAGAGAGAGAAAAGGGGTCAGGCTTTTTCGAACATTTCAGCAACGTCTCCTTTCCATCGTCGCCATCGCATTATATTTTCATGTCCAACCCTATTCGACCGACAAAAGCGTTAAAATAGAAATATCATGAAAATTCGTTGATATTTTTATTATTCTCGTTTTTTATTTTACGGTGAATAGATATTTTACGTTTGGCGACGATGAATCGGAAAATAATGCATCTACAGGTAGTGCCAATCACGAGGGGTAATAGGTTCGAAAGAATTCAGCATAGGAGCACGCATGTGCGTACGTGTTTTAACAAAGTGGATCGTTCCTCAGTCAGTTCTACGATACAGAGCGAGATGTGTCCATCCGACAAGAGGATGTTTCTTAAAAACCATTGTCATTGTTATTGTTGTCATTGTCTTTGTCATTATTGTTGCATACTTGCAATATAGCGTGAGCTCAGTTGCAGTGTGGTGTAATAAAAAAAATATATACATATATGCGTATATCTATATATGTATATATAATGTATACAATCAGAGATCATACGACTCCTTCCTCCCCTTCACCTTATTTACCACACATCGCAACGTCATTTTATAAAATATCAAATCGACGTACATACATATATCAAAAAACTCTATCGCTAGCGCAGGCGATATTCGAAGGCTTTCAAAACGTGACACGGTCCGTTCGTTAACGGGTCAAAGTTAATATTAGGAATGCTGACGTCAATCCGATCTCGCAAATAACATTAATGCCTCGGATGCATTTTTCGGGATAGATAGGGAAGGGAATGATACCGCGAAAATAAAAACGAATTCTTTTATCGAATTCAATTTCGAACGATGTTCATTAATATTATACGATAAATCCATTTGCTTCGACGTAACGAAAATTACATCGAAGCAAACTTTATTCGACTTTATGTCGAATTGAACTTTGTTCCGATTTTCTCTTTCCGATTATATACCCTTCAAACGATTATCATGACGTTTAAGCGTCGTTCAATGTTCTAACCTACTTCGGAGAAACTGATGCTCGCAATTACTGCAAAGGGGGTACTTACAGGAACAACGGGCGCGATTCAAACGCAAATCAGTGGTCTTTAAAAAAGGAATATATTTATGAAACAGTGGAAAACGCTTACAAGTACCTACCTATCAACCGCTACTTCCCGTCTATACAATTAGTTTGTAAAATACGAAAGTAGTTTAATAACTACAACGCTACAACTAACATTAACGGACCACTGTAATCTCTGCTTTCATTTAAAAAGTTACATAAAAATACATTAAATTTTATTTCATAGATAAAAACTGAAGAAATCCGTTGAGTTTTTCCGCTAATTCTACCAAAGAATTATCGCGATTACGTGAACTATGAATATTTATGCAATGAAAACGATTCTAAAAAAAAAAAAAGTAGAACGCGTTACGGTTATCATGAAAAAAAGAAAAAATAAAATTTATCGATTTTCGTACGTGGTGTTATAAAAAAGAACGATATTGCAGCTTTTCCCAGATGAAAGAAGCTAATGCTTGGATAATGAGAAGGAGAGTGGACCGGATGAGAGGAGGACATAACGAATAAGAACTAAATAACGTTAATCCATGCCAAATGGACGGCATAGTCAAACAATATACTCGCGCGCGTGTGTATGTGTTTGTGTAAGTATAGTTGGGGTATATATTATAGTTGGATATAAAGAAGTTCTAACATTCCATGGCACGTCTTGTCTAAACGTATGTTTGTATATATGTACAAAAGATAGATAGCCAATTTTCTCAAAAGTATTTTTTCCGACTCCTCGAATCCCGTCTATTAATCGAAAGCATTTTCAATACAACCGGATTCTTACCTGTAGATCTTGCTTGGCCGCCTCTGCACCAGCCCTCGTATGGAAAGTCACGAAGCCCACCGGCTGAAATTGTAAGGCGATTTGATCAGTAAGCCCTTATTTATAACAAAATCATAAATCACGCTAAATTTATAAATTTATTATCGATAACGTATAAAGTAAAAAGTAAAAATGTGTCATCAGATCGGCTCTAAACGATCTTGTTAATCAATAAAAATTTTCTTTTGCATATGCATAACCATGATGAAATCATTGCATTATTCATGATACGTTTGACGAAAAAGGTCGTTTTAATATTTCACGATTTTTCAATGTGGCTAAAGATAAATATAAATGATCAAGTGTATGTCATATGGATATTGTTCACTGTTACTTTACCAAGGCACTTTTTTAAGTGAACGAAAAACAGTACAAAAGTTTCGTAACAACCGTATATTCTACTCGAAATGACGGATGCAACTCAAGAAATTCCTTCTGAGACATAGCAATCTCGAAATACAAAGCTTTTCACAAGTATGTTCTTTAAGTAAAATATGCTATTCCAAGTCTGGCAAATAATAAATTATGATGAACGCAAGAAGATGGACGTTCCTGAACTCTCTATGATCCGTTGTCCTATTTTTCACATTATATCTCTTAATATTCTTGGAAATCGTACGAACTATCGTATTTTATATCAACGTCTTCATTATGCGTATTATATAATATGCGTTCAGTATACGTATATTGTACGTTCCGGATCGATGAACTTTAGGAATTCTAATACCAACTATAAGGATGAGTTGCACACATGAATGTTAGTTTACATTGACTTCGTGATAAGCTATCGTTCGAGAGGTTGTTCGTTCTTGAAGTTAGTTAAAAGATTATCAATTATGTTAATAATTGATAATCTTTTAACTAACTTCGAAGCTAACGTTCGAAGCATCATCGTAAGAACCGATACTAAAAGATATATAACTATATCGCAACTAACATAACTGTTCTTCTGCAAAGCCGCGATCTAATCCATTACAACCTTCATATGTCTACCAACCGATAAATGTTTCAGGAGTTTCGAACGAAAATGGAACTCGGATCGATGCCTCGTAAGATGGCCCTCGCTACGTCCGTAACTTTCTTATTTCGGTATCCCTACTGTTTTATTTCCAACTACGTTACCATAGGGAAATACAAGTTTCCTTCACTCAGTACCAGAGTATATGAGAAAGAAATAAAATTTTTCTCAATTCCTTTAAAAAACTTATTGTACGAATCGAATAATGATTATCTATCTTTTTAATTTCTACGTTAAACAATTTCTTTTGTTACATAAATTTTTGAACATATTTGTTAAAAATAAACTAAATTTTTATTTCTTTATATCAAAAATATTTCACTTACCGACGCCGTCTTCCCATTTTTACTCGTAACCTTCAGCAACGATCCCTCGTAACCCTGGAATAAAATAAAAAGTATTCACTCGTCTTCTCTTCGTTGACCCGAACGAATCGGGGAAATAAGAATGAATAACTATAATCGATTCTATTACAACTTTTCTATTACTCATCCATGCAACGTATGGAATGTATAGAAGCTTTTATTATCGACCTTTTATAACTTCTATAAATTCTATTTCTGACGTAAAATCGTAAGTCTAAATGAAAAATAAAAGACGATTAAGTTCTTTCTCGCACTGACCCCACTATTATGATGAATAATAAAAGGGGAGAGGGTGCAAGAAAGAAGACAAAGGGAAGGAAGAGAAAAAAAAAGAAAAAAAAAGAAAAAGAAGAAAAAGAAAAAGAAATTGTGGTAATTCATGTGCTGACCTCGTATGCTCTGAACAGCAGGTACAGTTCTCGAGGCTTGGCGTCCATCGGTAAGCCGCTCACGAACAGCGTGCGCACCTGAAAAAAAAAGATGAAAAGCACGATAAAGAAGATTAAAGAGATACCCTTTAACGGAAGATTTTAGACCTAAGAAAAGAAGAGATGGATAGTCTATATCAAAAGATCGTAAAATCGAATTCGAGATATTTATGCAATTTATATATACATCCTAGTAAATAAAGAAATAAAAAGAAAACTGAAATATAAAAATATATCCAAACATCAACCTTATATTTTTCCCTCCCACTTTCCAATATTGCGATATGAGTCATTAGATAAAGTAGCTTAGTTACTGGAATACGTCGAAGCTTTAACGACACATAACGAGCGTTATACATTACGTAGAGATGATTATCACGGTCTCGCGACCCTATTTCACATACAACCAACCAAAAGAAATCGTTCAAAGTTCACCTATTTTCCTCGGCACGACACGCGACGAACTTTCCGTCCTCGTCGTCGTCATTGTTTCCAAGACAGAAAGGAAAAAAAAATGAAAAGAAAAACAAAAGAAAAGAAAAATGAAGAAGAGGAAGAAGAGAAAGAGAAAAGGGGGGGAAGGCTCTTAGGTGAAAGTTTAAATTTCGCGGATTCTAGTGGGCTCAATAATGAATCTCAAACGGGACGTATAAGATGACGGGGATTGAAAAGTTTGAGTTTAACCAAAACCCGCTGAAGAGGGTATAAAGCGGACAAGAAGAAGAAGAAGAAGAAGAAGGTTAGGTGGAGCAAAAGTATCAACCGAGTGAAAGCGTACAGTAGGAAGAGGTAGGGATGTGGGATGGTAATAAAGAGAAAGGGAAGGAAAACGAAGTATGAGTAGTAGGTGAAGAGGGATCGGGCGGGGGGTGGCAGGTATACTGGCGCCGTCGTGTCTGTGCAACGCCCGGAACGAAAGAAGCAGGCACCGCATGCGAATCACTTATTCATACGCTGTGAAATGATTTCAGCCTTCTGCGTAGAGAGAGACTAACATATGTATACGCGAGCCAATGTTCAGAATTTCTTATGTCTTTTCTTTGTGTGTGTTGAATGGATGTAATATACATCATATATATATATATATATATATATATATATATATATATATACATATATATATATATACATATATATATATATACATATATATATATATATATATATACATATATATATATATACATATATATATATATACATATATACATATATATTAATATGTCGTGCTGTATCTCTTTTTACCTTCATTTTTTTCTCGCATATACGTGTAATACGCACTGTATTTTTAAAAAATACTTTTGTAATTGCCATCAATATATCTAGTTTTAATTGCACGAGTCTCGCGAGAATGATTCAACGAGACTGCACCGATTCCTTTGAATCTTTCGAATGACACAATTATTGATAACTTTCATCGACATCTTTTCTTCGGCCATATGCCTGAGAGTCTGAACGATTTTGGATGGCGAATCGTGATTTCCTTCGGGTTTAGAAAAGAGGAAACGAGAAGGTGATATCAAAGCAGGCAGGGTGCCATGGAGTCGTGAGTCAACTGTCCGAGAGATATTGACATCGAAGAAAGGGCGGAAGTTGAGAGCAGTAATAGAAAGAGGGTCAGAAAGAGAGAGAGAAAGAGAGAGAGAGAGAGAGAGAGAGAGAGAGAGAGAGAGAGATCAGAAGAACGTGAGAGGGTGCCTTGGTTCGCTTGTTTGCAGATAACGAGTCGCGTACGTGTGAATGTGGTCGACTTTCAAGTGAAAAGTGGGGCTGCTACTGACTGTTTCAAAAATTTCTTTATTTCAATTGACTCTAAAGATAATACATTCCAAAACAGTAATTAAGAAGACAATAATACGAGTGAACGATCGTTGAAAATTTCAATCGTCGAAAACTCTTTTATAAATAGAAGGATAATACGATCAATATCCATTTTATCGATCGTACATATTCACCCAGCTTTGAACGCTCCCTCTTTTTGTTCTCTCTTTCCTTTCCTCTCTTACGAAGGATGATTCATAAGGTCTGGTGAGACCTTAGATATAACGGGATTACGGGATTCTCTAGTGGGATAATAGGAGTTCAAATTATGTCCAAAGAGTAAAGCAAGGCATGCCGGTCGATATGACGAGGTATTTTAGATTCTTATTAAAAGTTTTACTGGACGTTTTTTAAAAATCGTTATGGCTGAAGGATACGCTTTCTCAAATGGAGTATATACGTTATATACAGTATTGTGATGAAACAAGTATGTTAAAGAATGCTTTAAGAAAAAAAAAATATGATCTTTATAAGTATACAATATAAAAAGTAGACATACATTCCATCCTTTTCTTTGTTGTTTCCTTTACGTTACAAAATGTAAAACAAAGTTGAATAAACGTAGAACAAAAGCGGGCTTATCTACGTCGTTCAAATATTTTACCATATGCGAGCTATGCGCTCTACGATAGAAACGCTCGCGCATGCGTACACTCCGCGATGCGAATATAACCGGCATAGAATACTCCTCTCTCTCTCTCTCTCTCTCTCTCTCTCTCTCTCTCTCTCTCTCTCTCTCTCTCTCTCTCTCTCTCTCTCTCTCTCTCTCTCTCTCTCTCTCTCTCTCTCTCTCTCTCTCTCTCTCTCTCTCTCTCTCTCTCTCTCTCTCTCTCTCTCTCTCTCTCTCTCATCGATCCTTGCATATACACGCGCCTTTAATCATTAACTACAGATTCTTTAGCATCCAATGGACTATTAAATGAAATTCAAGCAACTTTTCCTCCATCGTTCAACGTTACTTCGCCTTCTTTATCTTTAATATTTTAAAGGTGACATTTTTATTACTCACAGAATATAAAACGTTACGTTTCCCATCGTACTCGTAAAATATTTAAACAACTTGTGACTATAAATCGATTAAAAAAAAAAAAAAAGAAATAATATTCGCATAAAAAGAAATTACCTTACCAAATCGACAAAATATGATGATCGCAGTCTTAATCTATGATAGGTACTACAGTGAAAACAATGAAACAATTAATATCGTTAGATTAATAGCTTCGCATTATTACCACTTGACAATAACTTTATTTTATGTAATTAAATAGAATGATATGTATAAAAATAAAAACGTAATATAAAAGATGTCCTTGCAATCTGTCTTTATCCACCGTGCATTCTGAATTACCGACATACCCTACTGTATGAAGCAATAACATGGCGCACTCTACATTATAAGTGCGGACATTTATTGAACTACAATTACGGATTTTGTCTGTATACTATAACTTAGCAAGGTTGCCAAGTCGAGTGCGTTCTTGCCAAATTTAAGCGTGCGTGTAAAATTCTATGCTCGCGAACACGAATCATTGATGTGTGGAGTAACACATTGCACTAACTCATGCAAATAGTCAACATATGTGTATATGTTATGTGTACGCGCGCGCAAGTAAACGACGTGTGTATATATATATAACGTATGTTCATATTTTTATATACGTGTATCCATCAAACCGTGCATCATAATTGTTCCCTGAAGTAGAAGAGCTATAAAAAAAGAAAAAAAAAAGAAAAAAAAAAGGAAAAAAAAAAGAAAGAAAAAATGGCTGAGAGCGCAATTTTATGGATATTTGCAAGCAAATTCCAACGAATAACAAAGTAAATAATATTATTTAATCATAAATAAAAGAGTGAATATATTATTGAACAATTATATTTTTCTAAGGTTCAATTAAACATCTAAAATGAATAAATAAATCTAGAGTTGATTAATAATTTAATAATCGGTTAATTAATAATAATTTAATAATCGGTTTGTTTCGTTAAAAGTTTTATATTTAATATTTTAATCCGAAAATCTATTCTCTATATTATCGGTGCATGAATCGAATACAAATTAGGTGCGCGCAAATGGTAAGGAACGAAAGCGAACGAACGTCCTTTTAATGCGCGCTTGAAATGCAGAGAATTCTAAGCGCGTCAAGTCTCGTACATCTGTCTTGTACTAAAGACGATCTCTTTTCATTTCAAAGAGCGTTCGTTAAAGCGCCCGTAACTTGTTATAACCGTTATTTATTTGCGTGATGTTTTATTTTTACATAGAAATGGAAAGGAACATGACGAACAAACGGTCGGCCATTTTTTTTTCTTCTTTCCTTTCCCTTTCGGAAAGTAACTTCGATAGACCGTGAGGTAAATAGTAATCGATATCGAACGAGGGAAGGTATGCTGCTGCCCCTTTAGAGAAAAAATGTGCGAACGCACCAAAAAAGGGAAAAACCGGTTAAAATACCTGGCAGATGTGACGAGGTGGGAGAAAGAAAGAAAAAGAGAAAGAGAAAATAAATAAATGCATACCATTTCTCTACTCGCCACTCTCCTGTTACAACTTTGTGTTTTAAAAGTAAGCAATCATGATTCAATGTACGCGTGGAAAAAAAATTTTTTACGACTTTCAGCGTGATGCCACGTATGGCTAAAGGAAGAGACAATCAATAAAGCAAATAAAGCAGCATCAAACTCGTTTCAGGTTGCTGACCTGCGTGGTGTTTGATGGGTCACATAAGAGTACCTTTCACGATGCTCTTTTAAATATATCGTCATTAGAACTCGAAGAACCTGTTTATCGTTTCAAAATGAAAAATAGAGATTAAGATATTCGTTCTTTTTGTTAGAATTTAATTTTCTGATGTTTTTTACTAGTACGTATAAATAAATATACATATATATATAGGTATATATATATTATATATACATTTATGTGTGTATGTATGACAGATCGCTATGCAATTGTTCAAAAAAGAAAATAAAATACGCACATTGGTATTGGCACAATGAAATAGATCGAAAATGCACTGTCGTAACATATGTCCGGAAACACTTTATTACATAGATAGGAACTCTAGTGTGTCATATAAATGACCGAGGTCGATGCAAGAACGTTGATACAATTTCATACGAATGTTTTAAAACTCTCTCGAAGAACAAAGGTTTTAATTTTTATTTAAGTTCTCGTTTACTTTGTTCATTCCCTTTTATTCGCGAAAATCTTTCATTGAAATATAAAAAAATAGAAAAAGATATTTACGATATATATATGTAAAATATATAATATATATAATATATTCGTGCGTACGTGTGATCGACGCGTTAATTCAATAATTTAATTTAAATAGAACATTAATTATAGGTATTACCGAAATTGAAAGGATTTATTCATTGTATAATAAATATTTATTCCACTCATAAAATAACTCATAGATATCGAACAAACACTAAATAAATACTTGTAAAAAGCTCCAACGCCAATCGAAATACTGATTTCAATGGCGTATTGTCATAATACATATAAGACTGATATACACAGACACATAAGTTAATGGATATCAGTTCTACCAGTTAGTAGCATAACATGAATGCTGGTAATCAAGCATTTCCGAATAGCTATTAATTTGGAATATTCGACTACTCTCGTACCAATGTATCGATTTAACCTTTCTCAGAAATCACCTGTGCAATTTGTATATCAACTGAAATACCATGCACTTGAATGCAATTACAACGAGAACGAGAGGATGTGAGGATATATTATTTGAATTTATCTATAGAGAGCTATTTGCAATAACGATATACGCTTTTCGATAACGAAATTTATTTCCAATACGACCTTTACATAAGAAATAGTGCTAAATCGAATCGAACATAAATACTACTCTTCTGTTTTTCAACGAAAGATCGAATTAATAATGGCTATAACTTTCTTCGTTGAATCAACGGAAATGTTTCGCAAAACAAGAACGGTAAAACTGGACCAGTTCGCATAACCTCGATTCAGTTTCAGGGTAACGAAGAGGAATTTCACAATAACGTATCGTCGTTCAATCTCTGAAAGCTGCGTTTTAGACCTCATTCGTTGTGAATGTCTGTAAATAGGAACAGAGTGAAATATATACCATATGTATGCATATAAACGCGCATAGGAGAGACGAATGAAAGATGGATCTCATTGTACGTCGGTAATGTTAAAAAAGGAAAAAGAAAAAATAGAAATGTTCACAGTACCATTAAACATTTTTGCATTCTATGTAGAGATAGAACTCTGACCGCATCTCTACCTTGGTCAATGACATGTCGGAAGTGAGTATTACGACCCAATAGCTAAAATGTCGGTTTTACGAATCACGGGTCGTATATCAACTCTCGTTTTACAAAATATACCTCGACCAACAAGAGAACTGCGGAAGTGTAACCGCAAGTCGAACGTTTCGCGAGTTTTATAAGACACAATAGCGTATAACAAATAAACACGTATCTAATCACACGATAGTGAATTGATACGTAACATATTCAAAAGAATAGTCAAATAATAATTTTCTATGGAAGGAAATATTCGATGAAGAAACAATATAATCAAAATAAATCAAAATAATCATCGCCGAAATGTTAACTCGAAAATGACAACGGCAAAAACTATAATGTATTTTATTAAAAGACAAGGCAATTAATATATCTAGACACATTGAGTTAATGTAAAAAGAGACAATGAATAAGCAAAAATCGACGAGAAAGTATAGTATAGTCAGCGAATTGTATTAAATTTTTAAGATGGTATTTAAATCAGTTATTACTTACTTTCCTCCTGTCTTGTTTTTTGCAAAAAAAAGTGACGAATATTCGATAAAGACACTTTCTACATTCCCGGGACAATGAACGCGAATGATCTCGTGGCGGAATTAGAGTGACGAGAGAGACGTAAATGTCGAATAAAAGAGATAGATAGAGAGAGAGAGAGAGAGAGAGAGAGAGAGAGAGAGAGAGAGAGAGAGAGAATGAATAAAAACAAAAAATAGTAGAAAGAACAGAGAGCATCGAAGTCGAACGACATGCACCAGAAAAACAGTGGTGAAAGAGCGGTTGCAACGAGGAACGAAAGAGATTACGGAGAAAGGAAGGAAGGGTATGAAGGGGAAGGGGACAAAAAAAGGAGGATTCGGGGGCGACCTCTTTTTCTCGCAAAAGCTGATTCGTCCAGCGAGCGTGAATCTACGAAGATACATAGTCCGTGCATAGACAGTAGTAAGAGAGTCTTTATGCTCCAAGGTTAGACCATCATTCCGCGGTGGGAATACTTTATGTTGATCGTATCCGGTTCATGATGATACGCGCAGCTTCCGTCGACGTGATATCGATCTGGTGGATCAAGGGACGAGCCCTCTCCATTCTCTCAGTAGCCTACAAAGCGAACCTTTGAATGCTAGGTTACAGAGCGATTACGTCCGTTATCTCTCTCTTTCTCTCTTACTCTTTAGTTCGTATTGTATAGCAAAAGCCACAAAATCGATGCATTTCTACCATTCAAAGTTATCGAGAGTACATATACATGATCCATTTGAAATCTATGAGAACCTTGCATTAGCCCAATAAAATCTTTCTAATAGAAACGATAGAAAATGTTATGGGTTATTCTTTTATTTATATTCAACGCGTATTTTCTCATATTCGAAAATTAATAAATATTTATGAGAAAAATGATAAAAATGCAAATCAATTGGACTAACTCAAACAATACGATGATTATTTTGATTACGCTAATGGCGGAACCGAATCTTGTTCGCAGTAAATGATTTCCATCTTTTTGATACGCACACTTTCCAATAACTTTGTTTATCGTGTTTGATTATTGTGATAAGGCGCATTATTCATGATCGATTTATTAATTAAACATACTAAAAGCATTCCTATAGTTCTTTTTTTTGTTCTTTTGTTTAAAAATATATTACCATTATTATTTTACTATATTGTTATACGTCATTACTTTTGCACGAAGAGAACATTCCGTTTTACGCGTGAACTTTAAACATAGTTTACTGCTTTGTACATTTACACGAGTTACAACAAGCAAGTTGTTCGCTTAAAAGCAAGCAGGGAAATAAGCAGACGTAATACCTATAGTAAACGCAAATATTTCTCACGAGTTAGGTCAGTGGGATTCTTCATTGGTACGGTCAACTTATGCGCCAGACGCGACACTGTTAGGGACGCTGTCATTTGTTCCGGTCGGACGAGTGTTTCCTGTGCGAATGACGCTTCGCGGAAAATGATCGCGTTCGAGGCCGCATAGGAGTTATGGAGTTGTTACCAAAGGAACGGTGTCGTTTCAATTTAGTTGCAAAGTTACTCCGACGTTTTCTTTCATTATATTTTCATGATCACACAAGAAACTAACTAAACTTTCTGATTGTAAAATCATATTCGTTGCACTGAAACTAAAAAAAACCTACTTTCACGCTTTAAGGCTCAACGAATGGACTTTCGAAAAGAAAAGGAAAGGAGAGTAATCTTTAAAAAAAAATATATATATATATAAATAAAAACAGTACTTATATATAAGAATTCTAAGCAGGATATTTAAAAATTAAATACGATTGGTCATTCGATTTTATTTCGAATCGTGCGAGCGGCGTAAATATATGTGAGAGAGAGAGAGAGAGAGAGAGAGAAAGGGAGAGAAGTCAGACTTTCGTGGCTTTTACGGTTTGCTACTCCCGTCTTGTTCCTCTTCGCTGGCTAACCGTTATACAACATCCGCTCTACCACAATGCCCGCGCCCGCTGAAGTCCCAGCCCTCATTGTCTATTGTTATACAATCGTTATTCGTTCTCTCGACTTGCTACAAAATTCGATGCGATAGAATACTAGGTGTGCAAGCTAATCTGCTATACACATATGTATAAACAAACTTGTATAACTGGGAATGGGAAATGCGAACAAAGATATTTAAATTCTGGTGTGAATCGAATAATCTAATTTTCTCTCTCTCTTTCTCTATCTATCTATCTATCTATCTATCTATCTATCTATCTATCTATTTATCTCTTTTTCTATCATTATTTTTATTTTTTCCTGTTCTTTTTAATTTCATTTCTAGGACTCTTTTCATCTATAAAGTTCACAAAACGTATAAGCTACGTGTACACTGCGAGCATCGATTTTCATAGCTTCCATTCGACCGTCGGCGTCAATCGTTGTACATATCGTTGCTACGTAACGTGTACAGGCTGGATATGTCGTGGTAGTTGAGGAAAAAGAAACATTAGATCCAGTCGCGGAAGAAAATTTGATTTCGAAAACTTCCGTTAGGCGTAAAAAAGAAAAAAGAGGAACGAATCGATCGAGTTTGCATGAATATTTTCGAACCTTTCGAAAAAATATAACTTTTTTTCTTATGAGGCCAAGTAGATATAAACAGATGTATATACGTTAATTGAAAAGGTGATTAGTAGTGAAGAGTGCCTCCGATAATTCAAACTTCTCTCTTTCTCTCTATTTCCTTTTTTTTTTATTTTTTTTATTTCTTCTGTCGAGTGTCTTTTTGATAGCGGAATACCGAATCTATTGAAACGACTAAAATATGCTCCTACAAATAGTACATGCTACTACCATATTCACGCAATAGTACTTTCCACTTTGAAGTTCCATCTGGTGAAACGTTAAATATTTATACAGCTTTATTCCCTTTAGGATCTCCATGCTATCTTTTCGTACTCGCTCTTGTCTTATATATGTTCATTCGTTCATTCGTTCATTCGTTCATTCGTTCGTTCGTTTGTTCATTCGCAAGAAGCTTCAAGGAATGATTTTCTTTAGGTGGAAAGTCAAGGGAAGTCAATGTATGCAAGTCAAGTGTCATTCGCAAATGGAAAATTCGAAAATGGTAAAAATTAATTCTGCATTCATATCATTTCGAAAAGTCAACCATTTCATACTTTATCCAAATCCCTCGTTGTACACTTTCTAGAATTAATTTTTCTTGACCGTAAGGAGAGGTTCTGAGCCATTAATGCTGAATTACTCAAGGAAAATGAATAGTACGGCGGAAACAACCGACGAAGACGAGCTCCAAACATTCTTCAGCCTTAATGCCACCGGATTTGCATCCCTAATCTTAAGGCGCTTGCTACCCGTTGAAATCCAATGCGATTCTATCTTATTCTCTCTCTCTTTCTCTCTCTTGAAATATTCGCGTCTCACACGAGATCGTATCGATCTACTTGGTACTTAACGACCTTTTTGAATATTCAACAATGTCTGATTTCCGCGCCTAGTTACAAATCTTAACATCTTTTTCCCCAGTAAAATCCTATCAACATTTGAAAGGACAGAATTGAAGATAGATCCAGCAAGTAAAAAATGGTGAAAAATAGAAATTGCAAATTCAATGAACGTATTCGTCAAAGCAAAAGTTTTTTCTACTGTTTCTCCCTCTTCTCTTCTTTTTCTTTCTTTCAATCCATCCGAAGAAGTGTCTTCGCTCTCTGAAGATCCAACGAGGCCTAACCCTCTTGCGAGGCTTGACGAGCGCACGGTTTCTCTCGCAGCAAAGACGGATCGGCGCGCTGCTTGAGCACGCGCTAAGCGTTTCAGTTCGAATCGTGGATGCGATTTCTTCGTCCTCAATTTCTTTTCTCCCTTCTCTTAAGCCGAGATATCCGTACGAGAATTTCGCTCACTCACTCACTCGCTCGCTCGCTAGCTCGTTCGTCGTTCTTACCACTAATTTCGAGCTCGATTTAATCTCTCGTTCCAGGACACCTCGACTTTCCTTTCGTTTCTTTATTATGACAAGGAACAGCACGGTGCAAATTGTAAAAAAAAGAAAAAATTTCAAATAGATGAGATCGATATTCGTCTGACCATGACAAATGATATTACGCTCGAATGATTAAAATGAAACTTGTCGAACAAATCTCTTCCTATCCTTTCGAAATGACGAATTACGATGAATCGACATTTGCTCATCGTTTGCGAGAATAATTTGAAATTCGTCGAACGATAGATGTCTTAGATTTACTAATGAAATAATCTCGAAATGCAAGATTAATTTACGTACTTGTATACGATACCACGGAATATGGTAACGATAAAGAAGAAGAAGAAGAAGAAGGGGTATCGTTTCCATATTTAGATGACCGAGCACGATAGCGCGATCGATCTGCAACATATTTTCTCTCTCTCCCCCCCTCTCTCTCTGTCTTTCTTTCGTTCTATCTCTATCTTGAAAAGAACATACGTTGTTTAATCGGGTAATACGCAGAGGATAACGTGATTATAACATATAAACGCTATATTAAAACAGCGTTATCTTTTTACTCGTTATAATAGATTCGACAAAAAAGAAGAAAAAAAAAAAGAAGAAAAAAAAAAAGAAGAATCTCGTTAAATGCAACAGGGAGAAGGTTTTACAACCTCCAGATTTTTTCGTCTCGAGATAATATATTTTAAATGAAAAAAGAAAAAAGAAAAGATTAAAAATGTGAGAACACTTTTCGCGTCATTGTCGAGTGAAAAAAAAAACGATGTGGCACACGATCGCGTCCGACTGGAGAAGTCAACGACCTATTACGTGGTTTACTTGGCCAAGTGAAAACTCCTGTTACATAGAGCCTATCGCAAATAGAATTGTTTCGGTACGAATAAAATACGAAGAACCAAACATTTCAATTTTCTTTCAAATCTTTAAAGAAAAATACAAAATCGAAATTTTGAAAAAACTAACTCACTATCGATTCATCAGGCTATGTAAAATATTGATTCATTGATCTTGCGATTAATTCGATGGCAAACTTCGCACGATAAATAGAATATAATGTGACGGTTAGCACGTGCTGCCACGAACGAATTTCGCTATATACGCGAATCCAATTAACGAGTTGCCGTACGGAGGGATTAATTATGATCGCATTATATTTGGAAATAGGCTGTCACAATTCAAATACGCATGCGTATAATATGTAGCTAGTTATATATATAATAAATATCTACGTGCAAACGTGGAAATTTCGAATTACGTACGTTTGAATCGATCAATGAAAATATCGACACCTCTCTCGTTCATAAATTCGAACCACGCATGATATTAATTTTAATAAACGTTTTCGCACTCTTCCGTGTATTACAATAAAAATGACCGTAGGCTTGAAATTAAATTTCCTCTCTTCATTAAAACGCGAACCTCCAGAGAGAACCGTTTGAATTTATGCCAGTGTTCTACCTAATTCGATTTCGTTAAGGTTCTTTATGCAACGATGAATTAAAATTATTTACCTTCATACATACGTACAATCATTCAGAAAAGTATATTCAGATATTTTGTGAAATAGAATAATATTTTTTAGACCAAACAAAGCGTTCTGGATTTTTTAGTAAACTTTTTTAGTAAAATGAAAAAATTAGTACGTAAAATGAAATATGTAAAATATTTTTTTTAATATTCTTTCGCTGTATCAGAGATAAAAATACAAAATGAGCTTTTTAAAAATTTATATCAAGTGAACTACAAAATGCATATATTTCTTTTTTATAAAAAAAAAAAAAAGAAATACATGCATTTTATAGATCTATTTGTCTTATTTGCATCTTGTAAATATCTTAAAAATTGATAAATCCTACTAATCAATTTTAACACGTTTAACCGCAAATGACGGCCATAGCCGTCCGATTTTTGGCGATATGTAGACAAATGACGGCTATAGCCGTCTTGCACATAACGACTGACGCTCAATTTCATATGACAGTCATAAACAATTGAACAAAAAATGTGTTTCTGAGCACGATCGTCAAATTAAAAGTGTGCGGCAACGTGTTAACTAAATTTAACTAAAATATCTATAAAATAAGAATTATATTATCATTGTATCATAAAATTTATCCTTTGATCATGAAAAACTTTGCAGGATGTATAAAAGATAATTAAATTAATGAAACATATTTACGTAATTTTTATAAAAACATTTAATAAAAAACTTGAATTTATTATTTTGCATGGCTACTAAAAAACATACATATTTCGTTTTAATTCTAGATTTAATTATTACAATTTAATCACTCCATATCTATTAAAAAATTCAGAATATATTTTGTTTAAATATATTCTGAATTTAGTTATTCAATTTCAAAAAGTGTTCAGATATTTCATAAATGAGTATACATTTACATGAATTTATATAAAAATTTGTCATTATATTCAAGAAATTAATAATCGTTCATCATTTAAGTACTTTCATACGAATTGTGATTCTTTTTTCACGTCTTGTACAACGAATCGAATGTTATCGCAAGAAAAACTTTTATCAAACGCACGTTTTGCATTGATTTTTAATCTGCTAATCAAACCTGACGTTTATATTTTTCCGTCAATCGTTTCCGATTTTATACAAGAGGAAGGAAAAAATCAGAGCAAGAAAAAGAAGGCAGTAACAAAGTAGAGTCGTGTGAAATAGAAAAAAGATAAAAACTTCCACGGTGTTGTCGCTACTAGCACATCGTGCAACGAACATGTTGTTATTTGCAGTACCGTGAGAATTAAATTTTCCTCGCGGCACAAAGTTTCCCGCCAGTAACAACGGCGCGAAAGATCCAACTTCCTACCGACCCGTGTCCATGCCTCATCTTTTCTACGCTATACAGAAAAGTCAAAACTATTATATAAGTACAGTAGATAATTATTTATATAAAGATTATAGTCTTACATACATCGACAATAAACCAAAAATAATGAATAAAAAAACCATCCATATTCATTAATTTTTTCAGCTTTCTACATTTATAAACAATACACAATCCTTTCATAATTCCATTTATAATGAAAGATTAAACTACATATCGAATTATTCGTAAGTACCATATACATATGCATAATAATTGTATTTGTCTTGCTTTTTTTTTATTATCTATCCATCCAACTATCTATTGGAAGTAAATAATGTAAAGGATACAGTATATAAAACTTATTCTGTTTCGATTATTTTAATTAATACAGAGGTTCAAAAAGAAAACAAGAAGAAATCGTCGAGCATCGAAAGAAAATAAAAGTTCTTTCGTGCTGACACCGTAGCTAGTTCGATATTATCGACCAAATAATTTTCATCCTGCTGGTGGAGGAAGATTCCGCATTAGTCTCGACGAAATAAATGCAAAGACAAATGTAATGTAATACCATTCATTTTAGCTAACGAGGGAGGTTTACCATCTTCGTCCAGTTCGTTCGCTCACTCGAAATGGCCACTCCTAAAGCTGTTCTCGCGATCGATCGATCGCGATTCTCAATACGAGAATACAACTACTACGACTATGACTACAACAACGAAATCAATGGAATCCGGATTTTCAAGAAAATCTCGATTTTCTTTATTACATGATCAACTCGACAATTGCGAAAGGCAAAATGAGTGGTAATATAGATAATCTCTTTACCCTCCTATCATAAATATTGATCGATCGACGTGTAAAATTATACTGAACTATTATATCTTCTATTTCTATTCCTTTTACTCTCGCTTCAGTTATTACTATCTTACATTATATTATACTTGTACATATTATATTTGTCTTATAATTTGTAATTATAAGTTATAAATGTATAAAGTGTATAAGTTATAAATATATTTTTAAATGATTCATAATTTCTATATAATATCATATGTATAATATTGTATGTGCTTTGTTTTTACTCATTTATAGTATTTATGCATTTACAAATACGAGAGAATTTATTTTAATTCAATAAATTATATTATTCCTACTCTCCTTATCGATCCTGTTTCCCTTTCCTATTTATGACCAAATTGCATTAGACTTTATCGATTTCACAATTTTACTAGTAAATTTAAAACTCATAAAAACTGCAACTTCTACGAGGAATTTTATGTTAAAAAATATATCGAACGAATTTCAACGATGTGACAAGTCGATGAATAATTTACTAGTGATTATTCGCTAGTTGGCATAGCTTAATTTAAAAAGCGAAAACTTTTGTTCTCCTTTCGAATTAATAGCCTCGAAATTCGAAGGACCAAGGAAAAAACAATTTCGTATCAAAATGTAGACATCACTACTGCTGCTATTACTAGCAAATCGCGTAACTCTTTTTCACGGAAAGTTTTCTAGAGCACTAATTTCTTCCCGTCGTATACGAAGCGCGGCTTCGTCAAAAAAGTTTTACCGCGCAAAAAAATAAAAGAGAAAGAGAGCGGAGAGAGGAAGAGAGAGAGAGAGCTCGCGTCGCTCGAACGAGCGTGCGAAATCGGCGAACGTCTCGTAAAACTAAGAATCATCGTTTTTAAAGTGCCTCTCGATCGAAAGAATACAACGAATCGTTCCCTTTTTCGATCGTTCCGTTACGGAGAGACGAATAAAACGGCGTCACGGTTTCACGCACAACCGAAACGATTATTGTCAAACAACAGAATTATTACTTGACGATAACGAGTTACTTGTAGGAAGCGAATTGCTTCGGTTTATTAGATAAGAAATTTGTTTTCAATTTCGAAGAAAGAAAGAAAAAAAAGAAAAAAGAAATGATACCTCCATAGTTCATAGATTATAGAAAGCCACGCGACAAGAAGAGAATCACACAATGTTCGACGATACGATAAAGTGTACAACTTGGTTCGATATTTTCCTTTGCTTTCTTCGTTTATGTATACGTACATAAAGTGTATAAATGCATATGTGTATGATACATAGATATATAACTACACGTAGGAACGTTATATATCATACGTGTACGTACGTTCTCACGCGCGTCAAAAGAAGCGTAATTCTCGTCCATATGATATGGCACGTAAGTAAGCTACATACGTAGGTGTAGAGTACATACATCCGTATGTAGGACGTTGTATATACGTATGTACGTACAGAGTACATAGTACGTATAGATTATAACGTAGTTCGGCGCCTTTGCGCTCGCCGGCACTCGCCTAGCAGAAAAATCAATAACAAGCGTGGTATGGCGTGGCGCGTCGTGCTCTCTCTCAGGTGCCCGCCCGCTCGGTCGCCTGCTTGGCTGCGCGAGAGGAAGGAAGTTGGTGGCAGGAGAGGTGGCCAGCCAGCCAGCCAGCCAGCCAGAAAGCAGGCAGGCAGACAAGCAAACAGGCAAGCAGGCAGGCAGGCAGGCAGGCAGGCAAGCAGGCAAGCAGGCAGGCAACAGACGATGGTGGCAACCAGGCAACCGATCGAGCGAGCGCGAGCTTGGTGGAAACGAGTCACCTGCGGCACACTGACGTACCTTTGCGATCGAATTCTCTCTATCCTTCCCTCTCTTTCCTTTTCTCGAAGGTACACGCGTGACGGGACGCGCGATACCCTATCTTCATAATAGTATGTGTGTACATCTATATATGTGTGCGCGTGCGCACACCTACACGCGTTACCAACGCGTCTGCGCTGAGTAAAGTAAAGAAAAGAAGGGGAAGGAGGTACGTCGACGACGCGTGCAAGGTGGAACGAAGAAAGAACGATGGGAGAGTTGGAACGAAAAGAGGGGAGGGAGTAAAAAAAAGAGAGAGAAAGAGAGAAAGAAAGAAAGAGAGAGAGAAAGAGAGAGAGAGAGAGAATGTGTGTGTCAGTCCGCGCGTGCTCGAAAGACGAAGAAACGAAACGAGGAGACGGACAAGAGCGCGAGTTGAACGAAGGGTCGCTTGAGCGCTCGCGCACGAGCACACGAAAGGCGCGGAGGAAGCGTTGCTTTGCTTCCGTCGAGTGAGCGTGAGCTAGCATCGCCGCTGTCCAATGAATACAAGAGAATGTGTATGATGTATATAAATATATGCATATGTGGGCATGTGTAGAGTTATACATATACGTACCTCGTCCTCACCGGTGGCCACCGTGTTGACGGAGTCCATGCTCTGAGAGAGCGGCGCGTCCATCGTGCAGGCTAATTTGCCAGACGGTCCGGGTTTACCGGAAGCTGCGGTACGAGCGGGTGGCGGTGAGGAGTCCACCGTATCCCGTCTCGGGCGTTTTAAAGCGGGAGGCGTTATGGTTGAACCGGCGAAGACGACGGGCGCCTCCAGGACGTATCGGTGGAAGTAAACTTTCGAGGAGAAAAAATCGGCCCTTTTGCCACCTCCCCCTCTCCCACCTCCACCACCACCACCGCCTCCTCCTCCTCCTCCTCCTCGTCCTCCTTCACTGCCGCCCACTTCCGCTTCCTCCACTTCCTTTTCTTTCTAATTCCCCTTCGTTCACTTCTTCTTCCGCTTCTTACGATGCGTCTCCTTCTTTGCTTTATCCTCTTCTTCCTCTTTTTCTTCTTCTTCTAATTCTTCTTCCTCCTCCTCCTCCTCCGTCGCCGCTGATGCCGTCGCCACCACCACTACTACGTCCACCTCCACTAGCACTACCACCACTACCAACACTACCAACAACCGATCTCCTCCACCAAACGAAACAACGATGGCACCAGCACTAGCACCACCTGCACCACCACCTCCACCGCAACCACCACCAACGATAACAACGACAGCCGAGGACCAAGCAAGTCGCGGTGCTACTGCCACCGTCGTCACCGATGCACCTGTCACGCGCTCGCTCTAAGGGTCTTTAAGATAGAACGAGAGGGCCTGATTACGGAGACGGGAGAGGTTAGCGATGTCCACGAGAGAAAGAGAGAGACGAGATGGATGGACGAGAGGGTCCGCGAATGTCTATGTAGCCTGCAGGTGTTCCCACGCGTCTATTTTCGAGCAATCGATACACACCACACATACGAACACACGCGCACGGTGTGTGCACTCTATGTTTCTCCTCTCCTTCTGACTTAACTTAAAAAACTATTTGATATGCTGAAAAGAAGAGCAAATAAATTGACAATCTATTGTTGTATTTTTCAACGTTTGGAACCACCGATTATTTTCCGATCATTACTCTCCCTGATGACGTTGCAACTTCCGTTCACATTCGAAGAACACCTTTCGTTTCTTCCACCTCGATTAACGGCGATATTCTTCTTTTCGAGCGAGCACATACGGTATCCAAATATCTCTTTCTTGTTATTAACCAGATTTTTGCAAGTCTCCCTTTCTCTCTCTCTTTCTCTCTTGTCGCAACTCCGTTAACGACGACGACGACGACGACGACGACGACGACGACGACGACAACGACGACGACGACGACGACGATGCCGACGACGTAGAGGAGGAGGAGGAGGACGTTTCGTGCATAAAAGCAGAAAAGCGCGAGATAAGGACGCGCGCGCAACTTTCCAAATGGGGTAGTTGGTGGGCTTACTATTAACGACGATCAGAACGAACAAGACAAACGATGATAATGTAGGCGTGGGTACTGATATTTCCTTCCAATGTGAACGCGCGTGGACGTAAAAACGGGACGTTCAAAAGTGTAGTAAGGCGAGTCGTTATAAAAACGAGCCAACGGAACGCCAAAATGTATATGTATGTGTATATATATGTGTATATATATATATATATATCTATTTATATATCTCTATGTATGTATATATATATCTATACATATATATATAAGTAAAGATAATAACGACGTTGTTACACGAGCACCGCGACACAACTGGTACGCAGGCTACCGATAGACTGACGGGCCATGAACGAGCGCAACGAACAGCCAGGTGAGAGGGGAGTCGGTACGCGCGCGCACACACACGTTCGTGGGGTGTCGGTTTTGTCCGTCCGCCAACTACCACCAACACCCACCATCGCTAGCACCACCTCCACCGTAGGGATGAGGCGGCCTTACGATGAGCTTTCTGGGTCGGAGGTAGGCGCGAGCGCAGGACTATGTATGGTAGGGTGAAAGGGCGAGACTGGGGGTGTCACGCGGTAAAATACGACGAGAGGGGTCAAGGGGTAAGAGCGGTAATATGCATCGCTATACTCGAACATTGTGGTAAGGTCGTACACTACTATCTCATCCAGAAAGCAAGGAATCGTAGATACTACAAATTTTTTTTCAATTTTGAAATGGGAGAATGATGGAATAAAGAAATACAGCATTATAGTATTCTCATTCCCTATAATAAAAATGCCGGAAGTGAGATGGAGATAAAACGGCCATAATCGAGAAAAAATTAGTAAACGAGAAGGAAGGATAAACTAACTTCTTGTTTTTCTTTTCTTTAATATTTTTTTCATTGATGGATGCCTGATGCCTTCGACAAAAAAGGTCCTATTATTTTGTGGCTATATTTTAAAAGAACATACGACAGGTGTACTTGATCCGTGAGTTGAAGCTCTTCCGCATGTTTCAAAGTATGATCGATGATTCTACGAAAATTCAGCTGTTCGATTTATGACTTGGCGAAATTTTGATCCTTCGTTGAGGACAGGTGCATCGGCGTTGATGGTTTGGAAAAAAAAAATCGTATTTGATCGATGAACGCAGTTCATTTCACACGTCTTAATATTTTACCTTGTTAATGTCTTTTTACACATACTTTCTGCGTATATACGTAGACATTCGCGTTTTTGTTGCTCATGTTGTAAAAGAAAAGAGACAATAGAGTAGAATCTTCGCAGCCATGACCCAACTCGGCTGATGCCAAGAGATCGTAGCGCTCCCTCGTCGAAGAATATGTCCTAACGTTGACCTTACCATCTGCTTTGCTACTACCTCCTACTACAAATTTTACCGATTTTATGGTACAACCATCGTACAGTTTGTATAACTATATAAAATCAATCTACCGAATCGTACTACATATTTAACATGATAAAATTGAAAACCTCGAATCGTGCAGAGAAAACCTTGAAACTCGGATTAAAATACTTTCGTCGGTCCTATATTTCCGCATTACTCCTGTATTTTTTCATGCTTCAATGCAATTGAGGAATGCGCACTTTTATATAATTATTCTGTGAATAATAATTTACAGTTATCGAACAAAATGAAGCACGATTTAATTATTTCCCCTTTCAATTATTCATAAAATATATCGTTAAGATTAAAACAATGTAAAAAATATTTTTTTAATTTTTACTACGTGTATACACATTTCATATTCCATGTCTTAATCTTACTTCTAACCGATGACACTGTGGCGCTACTATCTGTTTCTATTGATGATAACATTGGAAGCGACATAATGTGATAAATTTTGTTATTTATTTATTTTATATATACTATTTTGATGTAGAAAAAAAATCAATAATTATAAAAACATTAAATACATATAATTGATTGCTAACTTTGACAATATAATTCTTATCACTTTTTTCTGAGTTTTTTTATCAGTATCAATATATAACTTTGCTTTTATACATATTTTTCTTATATATTATTGTAGTAATATTTCAACATTATTTAAAATAGAATCTAATTTTCAAAATCATATAATTACATAATATAAAAGTAAAATTGTGATACGTACGCTCGTATAATGAGTAAATAATATTTACATATTCCGAATATATTGAGTAATATCTAATTGATCAATGAATATAAAAAAGCTTTATCCTATAACATATATATAATGTTTATATCATATGAATCACGTAGTTATGTCTAGTCGTGCCTACAGACGAAAAAATATAAGATTAATCATTCAACATTCGGAAAAATTTATTTCACTTATACGAACGTATTAAGAAAATAAACCTATAATGTTCTAAACAAAATTAAATATACTCCATTTAATAAATCAAACTTGAAAGTGGTAAGTATAATTTCATTAATTACATTAAAATATTTCCATTATAATATAAATTATAATGGTAAGAAAAAGTACTCGAAAAATGAGTGTTAATAATTTTGTTTGTTTATATTACTGATGCTCATTAAAAAATGTATTTATTTATGAATAATATTAATAATTAAAAAAATATTGGAATATTCGTAAATATAAATGCAAAACACATTTTATCGTATGTAATTCGTCAATTTTCATGTTACAATTTTTCGAAATTTTTATCGTCATAGTTACCGACCTAGGAATTAATGATACTTATTACCTACAGAATACGGCAAGAGAGTCGCTTCGATCGTTTCATCTTTTATTTTAATATTTTCTTAAGTATTAAATATATATTTTATAAAAAAAATATCTTTCATGTGATAAAATGTTTATCTTTAATTAACATTTCCGATTTAATGAATGATATTCAATTTTTTAGAACAATTTTTTTTCATTATTATATATATGTTATAGCAATTCGATCGAAACTTCTCGAATATGTATTTTTCGATCGTATTAAAAGTATCGTCTGATTATTATTTATTCTTTTTTAAGCGATGTTAAGAAATTTATAAAAAATGTATAAATTATTTTCTGTAAGCGACAATTATAAATGAAAACGATATAAATTATTCTGTCATGCCATTAGATTCAATTTGAAATTGTATAAAGAATACGATTAAGATACCAGTAGTTAAATGTACGAAAGACATGTATATTTATTGAAGAATAAAGGAATGGAAAGATAGATATTTACTTTTCCTCAGATCTATATAGAAGAGGGAGGTGACCGGTCAAACTCCATCCGCTGTTCCGCAAAGCAAGATAGCTTGCGTTTGAACAACGATATCAACATGCAGCTACTTTAACGTAGAATAAATTTAGAAAATTTTCTTATTATGTACAGTAGTCTGCTTTTGAACTTTGTTCCTATTCAAATGTCAATTTTTACTTTTGTCATGTTTACCGGAGGAAAAACTAACAACCTTCTAATTATAAACACTATCAATTAAATTGAGGAGTATTAATTTATATTATCTACTCTTTTAAAAGAAATCAACATTTTTTTACACGGAATTCGATTTTATATGTTTGAACAATATTTATATACATTAAGATTTTTGTAACAAGAAACAATTGGAAAATTAACAGAAGTACGAATTAGAAAAGCCGAGGAAAAAATAACTATGTATTCTATATCTCGAATTGAAAGATTTAAGAACAAAATTTCAATTAAAAGTTTTTTTTTAATTGCAAAACTTCAGATTACGAAAGTTTAAATGCAGTTCTTTACTCAGAAATATTAAATATATTAACTAACTTTTTCATTCAGTAATACCTTTTTTATATGGAGGTAACATCATTAAGATCATAAAGTTAGAAAAAGTGAAATAACGAAATGCAACTATTTATCTTCTCGTGTAAATCCATGGTATGACTATAAAATATATTAAATAAACGAATAAACGAATCTGTTAAATACAATTACGTTTTGATAATTTCGACTTTATTTCTGGTATTTGTGCGAGAAACTAATTCCTCGTAGAACTAGTATATTTCAAGATAAAGGCGCATGAATGCAATAAGGTCGTCGATCTGCAAAAATCATTTGGTCGTTAGAAAAATCACGAGCAATCTTACTTGAGTTGACACGAGAAATGGAGTACTTATTACCCTGACCGAGACTTCGTTCCTGTAAATAACGTTTAAAATGGTCGCTTTGCTTTCTTAGGAACGTTCTCTCTCATTCCTCTTTCTCCTTCTCACTCTTTTTCTTTTTTCTCTTTCTTCCTCCCTCCTCCTTTTCCTCCTTGTTCTTTTTCGTCATCGTTATCTTATTCGACAGCGAGTAAATGAATAGAGGGTACATACGAAGGTTAGACGTGTTAACTCGCTGCCCCCGAGAAGAAGGGGGAAGAGAGGGCGGAAAGACGGGGAGGTATATGATAGAAGGTACGAGAGCATAAAAGCACGCACGAAGAAAAGTACCGAAGCTTTTGTGGTGTGCTCTCGTGGTCGCTTCGTGTCTCTCGGCGATTTCGTGCTGGACTATACGAAAGGTCCGGAAGCCGAACGAGTCGAACGGCAACAACATCATGGGGCATCCACCTTGGCTTCTAAGAGCCTTCCTCATCCTTGGTTTTGTCCTTTTACCCGTTATTTCGGCTTCGACAAGTAAGTCTACCCCTAACGTAAAATCGTTTTTCAAAAGAATCCACCTTGGTCCACTTTGTTAATATCGATTTTTTTAATATTAAAATCATTTAAGATCGTTTTCTAACGAATTTGGTAACTTCCTTTTGTTTTCTTCTTTTCTTTGCTTTTGTATTTTCTTTTCTCTTTTTTTATTTAACTATGATATTCGTAATTTTTAACTAAATTTTCGAATCAGAATTAAAAAACGATCTTTGCTTTCCATACGTCCAGTTAATCTTATATAAATCAAGTTATATTCATTAAAAAATTTATAAGATTACTATTATATTGTTATTATATCGTAAAATTCATAATTTAAATACACTTAATTTTATTATTAAGCAACAAATTATTCAATTTCAAGAAATACGCAAATATTTTTGTGATTAACTGTAAATGCCATGATATAGACGATAAGTACAATTTTTGTATTTTTCTTTTTCTGTTATACTATGTCGAAGATAAATATTTACCCTATAATAAATGCGAAAACAGTCCCACATAGATATGTTACTCAACATTTTGATTATAACGAAATAATTAACAATAAAAATACTTTCTTGATAACTTTACTATGATTTCTATATATATTGTTCGTATTTATATATATATTCATATATATATTCGTACGTACATGTATGTGAAAATAGTAAAAAAAATTAAGCAGACTATATACTATCAGATATTAAGTTATAATATGACAACGTTATCCATCGTTTTTTTATATTAACTCGCGTTGACGATTATCAGTGTCGGTGGCAAAATTTAATGAATCATAAAGGTTACGCGTAATATCAAGGTTAAAGATTATTTTAGTACCGAGATGTCGAAACGAAAAATTAATTTACTTAATGATAAAATTATATAATACTGATATTTTGAATAATATATTAAATTACAGAGTAAAAAAAGAAGCCAAAAATTAATAACCTCTTATCATCTTAAATCTTAATAATTATTCATAAATATATAACTATTAAGACTTTATTAAATCAAACAATTTTGAATGTTGAGAATTTTTAAGAAGGGCCTTGAAATTTGTTCCTTATTGTTTCGGGAAGTAATTTTTATGGTAATTAAAAAAGTGGTAAATTGTACATACGCTAACAACATATCACTGCATAGTACGATGTCTGTACCGTTCAAGTGATTACACGACCCCAGGGTTAAACCGGACGTTTAGTAAATTGATCTGATGTCCCTGCTATCATCCTACCATCGTCAATTCCCAATAATCTTTTTATTACTTCGTAGAGATGTGTAACCCCGTTACCGTTTTTCATCTATATGATATATTACAATTCTTGTTCTTTAATGACAGATTTATGATACGTGAAATTTGGGGGAATAAAAAGAACTATCTGCTTCACTGGTTAGCGATTGCCACTTTAACGTAATAATTTCATAATGTAATAATTTCATCTAATTTAACTTTTTATTTCTTTATGATAAGATGCTTATACGAGAAATATGTGAATAACTTGTGTAAGCAAATTTTTACATTATTTGATAAAGAGATAACTTTCTCGCTCTCACTAGAGAACGATAACGCAGACATACGAAGCTCTCCACAAATATAGTAATATCAAAAGATATAAAAATTTTGTAACGTTTGGATTCAGTTTGTTGAAGCGAATTAACGCATACATCATATATAAAATAAAAAGTTGATGATCATAGTTCATCTTTATCAAGTATTTTTAATTTATCATTGCAGTCGTTATAAATTTTTTCTCATTCGATAAAATTCAATTTTTCGCACGATAAGAACTTTAAGGAAATGCGACGTAATGTTATGGATTTTATTATTTACCTCTATTGTATGTTATATTATTTTGCTAAAATAAATTTTTTACGAATAACATTTATGAAAGTATTAGAATTCTTATTTATAAAGATTCAATGTGAACTGCTGTATGAATATACATCTAAACGCGTATAAAAGATTAATAATCTTTATATAAAATTTGCCGCAAATAAATAGATTATTTGCGGCCTCTAATATATTCCGTTGTTTACAAAGACAAGAGTTCGAAAAGTGATATGGATAAAGAAGATACTATTAAACGTATCACTTTTGGGTCGCGGTATAAGTCAACAGCGATTATCACTGAATCATGAAAGAAAGTGATTTTTAATCTTACAAATGAAAAATTGAAAAGAAATAACGATCTCTTTATGTTGATCTCTGCTTAATTAAGAAAACGATGTGAATTACATTCACTCGAATACAAGAATAACTTTAATCGAGTTTTAATCAATCATAAACACAAAAAACTTTTATAGAATACGTACGAGAGTACGTATTTAGCGCTCTTTTATCTCTTCCCTATCTTGTTTTTAAAAAACATAACTTTCTGCAAGCATCGATGAACCGTATCGACCCTATGTTAGCTATTTTTCGATGAAACAACGAATCACGCGTATTTATTTTTTATCAAAGTTGTCCTTACTTTGTTATCACGAAAAAGGAGTAAATCATGTTGAAATCGTGCTAAATAAAAAAGAAACGAGGTGTAATTAAAATATTATTAAAACTTTGACATTGATCAATGTTGCTATTAAATTTTTTCATTGCATGACTTTTTTTCTTTCATTTTTAATGCTTAAATTGCTTCATTTTGCTATTTTTCCTGATCAATGAACCGGTTTCTATTCTAGTACTTATATATAGTTCTCTAAACGGCAGGACTTTCCAATGATTCCCAATTCTATAAACAATTAAATAAAATTATCATGTCGCATACGTAATCACCAGCTGCAGAACAAAACAAAAGAAAAATGATGAAACATAAAGCCGAGAAAGTGGGGAGAACGCCCCTTAGTCATTAGGGAGTAAATTTATGACTCTTCGCAATACAACAGCTTCGCTAACATTTCCTATACGATTTGAATTAGTTCAGTGACCCTCTATCAACGTAAACATTTCCACATGATTCCAATCGTAAAGCTAGTAGAACAGTATGTTTGTACAGATTATAATTCCATAATATTTCCATATATTAAAATATGTACATACAAATTCTTTTTAAGATATATCATGATTACACAGCGATATAATGCTTAAAATTTAATTTGTTTCAGAAAAATGCAATCTAGGTTGTCACAAAGGTAAGTAATAAAATTTTAAAATGAATATGCACCTAGCACGCATAGAAAATTACTCAAGTTTATAATATTAAAATAATTGCAGGACAATATCCAAAAGCATATCAAGAAGGACATACCTATATATATCGTTTAGAAGGAAAGTCTGTAACATCTGTAACGGATTCTCAAGGCGATGCTACTCTTAATTTGAAAGCCATTGTTGAATTGACTGCAAAACCAGACTGTGTTCTACAGTTGCAACTGAAGGATGTACATTTGAATGATGCTGTAAGTATCCTCCGGATTTTTAACGATACAATGTGCCTAAACAATAAAATTGATTTATTTATTTAGTCACATTTTAAAATTGACAGAAAATTCAAAGATCTATAATTACATTTTTCAGGTAGTGTCCCTGCCGGACATTCAGAAATACGCTCTTCAGTTTAGCTATCATCACGGTCACATTGATACTGATGTTTGTGCAGAACCTAATGATTCACAAACATCTCTGAACATTAAGAGAGCCGTTGTCTCTTTGTTCCAATCAGCTGTTCAGTTGGAATCCGGCTCTACTGTACACAGCGAGGTATACACGAATCTTTATCAATTAATATATAACGTATTTGTCCGTTTATTTACATATACTTTATAAGAAATCTCCTCCTGTCAATAACCTTAATGTTCAATTGACAAGAGTCGTTAGTTCAAGGATAAATCAAAATTACTGACTATTATTCATCATTGCATGGTAGACGAAGATGCAATTATCAGCTTATTTAATTTATCCTGATGATCATGAATTGCATTAACTTCTGATAATAATACATACTAAGTGACCATATAATATAATAACATCGTTTGATTGATCGACTTAAAAAAGGGATCGAGTCGGTCCATGGATAGGATCCTATTAGCGTGCATGTATGCGTGCAGATGAGAAAAAATAAAACAAGTTCCTTTTAACAATCCATTAGAGACAAATATCAGATTATCAATTCTAAATTCTTATTTATTCTTTATGTTTTTCCACCTAGACTGATATATTTGGCAACTGTTTAACGGAATTCAATTTCCAAAAAGAGGGTGACTCCTTGCTCGTAGAAAAAATTAAGGATCTTTCGAAATGCTCCTATCGCGAAAACTTCAGACAAGGACTAATCACGTCTGTATTCGACACATCATCTGGTATCAAGTCTACGCCTTTGCTCGCTTCTGAACAAAAGATTGAACAGCGTTTTAAACAGGGTATCTTAAATAAGGCAACATCTACGGAAACTTATAAGTACAAACCATTTAGCAATGGAGAAGCCGGAGCTAAAACCGTTGTTGAGACAACTTTAATTTTTAAAGGCGAAAAAGGTGATAATCCACTTGCTCCAGTATCCGTTCCCAAGTCTTTGATTTTCGATGTTCCACATCCAGTCGTGAAATCATCAGTAGATGAAATTAGCAATGCTCTCAAGGCCGTATCGAAAGAAAAAACTGACATTGTTCACGAAAAGGCAGCCGGAAAATTTGCTGAATTTGTTAAAATACTTCGAGTGAGCAATAAGAAGGACATTCTTTCAGTATATCACAAGGTCAGTGCTGGTGCAGGTTATAATAAAGTTTCTGACAAGAAAATCTTGCTGGATGCACTTTTCCGCGCTGGTAGTGGCGAAGCAGCCGAAGTGGCCGTAGAGCTTATAAAGAATCATGAACTAACCAATCTACAGAATTACGTTTTCTACGCTAGTCTCCCGTTGATTCAACACGTGAACCTCCCAGCTGTCGTAGCTGTAACATCTCTTTTAAATCAACCCGATTTACCTCGAATTGCTTATCTTGGAATTGGACAAACCATTGGCAAACACTGCCAAGATCATCCCTGTGACAATATTCCCGAGATAAAGGGAGCCATCCATAAGATTCGTGAAAAAGTAGGAAACGGGAGGACAAAGAGCAGAACACAAGAGAACCAAGTGATTTCTGCTTTGAAGGCACTTGGGAATACGCGATTTCTAGATGATGCGACCCTACAGAAATTAGCAAACATCGCTGCTGACAAACAAGTACGTAATAGAGTACGTGTTGCTGCTATCGAAGCTTTGCCTACTATTTGTTCGATGAAATGGAAGAATACAGTTTTTAATGTATTGAATGATCGTGATGAGGACAGTGAAATTAGAATAAAGGCATATCTGTCGTTGGTCAATTGTGCCTGTCCACACGTTGCCGATAAAATAAAGGAAGTATTAGACAAGGAAACCGTTAATCAGGTCGGATCTTTCATCACCAGTCATCTCCGCAATCTGAGAGCATCAACGGACCCTAACAAGGCAGCTGCTAAAAATCTCTTGGGTCACATCCAACCACGCACTAAATTCCCAGAAGACTTCCGTAAATTCTCCTTCAATAACGAACTGTCCTATAATCTCGAGGCTTTCGGTATTGGTTCCTCTGCCGAAAGTAATGTGATCTACAGTCAAAATAGTTTCGTACCGCGTTCGACAAGCTTGAATCTCACTGCTGAAGTATTCGGACAATCCTTCAATTTCTTTGAGCTCGATACACGTGTAGAAAATCTTGACAGAGTTATAGAGCACTACTTCGGACCGAAAGGACAATTCAATAAACATTCGGTCGATATAAAAGTAGCCAACGAAGCCGTCGATACTGCCTTCGAAATACAGAACTACATACACAAACGTTACGAACAATTAAAACGTATGAAGCGTGAAGTAAAACAAGGAGAACTCGACAGATTTGCGAAGAACGTACGCCTACGTAATACCGAAGTCGATGAAAACCTTAGCATAGACTTATCTTTGAAATTATTTGGCGTCGAACTTGCATACTTGAGTTATCAAGATGATACTGAGAAATTTACACCGAAGAATTTTATCGATAAGATTTTCGATAGTCTTCACAAAGGATTTGATCTAGTTAAAGATTTTGATTATAATTTCCAAAATCATCTTCACTTTTTGGATGCCGAACTGGTCTATCCAACTGGTTTGGGTATCCCACTTTCTTTGGGTGTAACCGGAACAAGTGTGGTTCATATGAAAGCTAAAGGAAAACTTGATATGGCATCCATCTTGCTAAGTAAAGAAAGCACACCTATTCGACTTGCTCTTGAACCAAGTGCATCGATCAGAGTCACTGGTAGTATGATGCTTGAGGCATTGGATAAGAATTCTGGTGTGATTCTCGTCTCAACTCTTCATACCGATACAGCAGCGGACGTATCCATCAAAATACTCGATGAGTATGGCTTGGACGTTAATTTTGGTATCCCTAAAAAGACACAAAAGATTATCAGCGTATCTAGCGAAATTCTATTTACGTCTGGACCGAAAGGTGAAAATCTCGTTTCTCCTAAATTTAACAAGGGCAAGGAATATTCTGATTGTTTCGATCAACTGTCTTCTGTCCTTGGTCTGACTGTATGTGGATACATTCAACATCCATACAATGACATTGAATCCATTCAAAAGAAACCCTTCTATCCATTGAGTGGTCCTGCTAAATTTGGCTTATCTATTAAAAACAATGATGTAAAGAATTATCATTTTAAAATTTATTATAACACAAAGGTTCCGGATGCCCGTTCCTTGGAAATTTTATTCGATACACCTAACAGCAAAACGAACAGGCGAATTTCTTTGCTTTTAGAAGGTGGTTTTCAACCGGATAAATACATCAAGGTAGACCTCAATTTACCTCTCAAAAAGGCTTCGGCTTTAGTTATCCTGAAAAACAGGCCTGAGGAACAAACATTTTCGATTACTGTTCGCAATGATCTTATCGAATATTCTCTTCGTGCTGGACTTCTCGCGAATGGCAATAAGTACAAGCCTATATTGGAATATAAAGTACCGGAACATATCGAAAAATTGTCAGGCACAAAGATTGGAGTTAAGGGTGGACAAAATGGTCAATTATATAACGTCGATGGTGTCGTGAGTATCAACGACCATGAAGATGGTAAAAAGTACACGTTTGAGAATGTTGGCGTCATGGCTGGTGGCAAAAAGATAATTAGTCTTGACGGATTCGCGGTTTCCACACTTAACAAAGCAATCGTCGATGTAAAACTTGGTTATGGGGATGAGAATTTAAGCTTAAAATTGGATGGTAATAGACTAGGTGAAAAAAATTATTTGGTTAAATTGACAGCTGTGCCATCCAGAGATCCAAATATTGGATTTAGCGCTATATGGAAATACCAAAGGCAACCACACGAATTTGAGCAGAAATTAGTTTTTATTCACGGTGCTGATCCAAATTCTGAAATCAATCGTTTCACTTTGAGCCAACACGCTGTGTACAAATTGATTCCATCTGATTTCGTTTTATCTGGATATACAAAAATAACATATCCTGCTATGAACGCACTTTTGAAACTGGAAGGTAAATTAACCGACGCATCGGTCGATGGAGACGTCGAAATAAAATACGAAAAATTCCAATTTGGTTCTGAATTGTCCGGGAAAATCAATATGGTCAAAAAAGGCGACTACGAGGTCGAATTAGAGATTGAATTTTTGAATAATAAAATTGAATTAAAGTCGAAGCGTACTGTCCTTGAATTAAGAAAAAAGAGCGAGTTCAAGAACTCTCTTAAACTATCGCCAGGTGCTAAATATGAGATTAATGGTATCGTCGTTCACGATTTAAGTAAAAATCATATTAATTTACAACTGGATGGTATTCTCGATTTAAATAGCAAAATTGTTACAATTGATACTGCTATAGAAACAAATTCGGGTAATCTTAATACCCGAGGTATCGTTACTGTTGATGGGAATAAATACCTAGAGTTCGTTCTGAAAAGTCACGGTAGTCAAAATCTCAATGGAAACTTGAATTTTAATTTGAAAAACTACTTGAACGCTGTAGGACAATTAAGCTACCAAAATGGCAAAGGAAATGGACGTATTATAATCGATATTCCTAAGTACAATCGCAAGATCGAGGGACACGGAGACTTAACCGTTTCTGGATCACAATATGCACTTAATGTTGAATTGTTGTCTGATGCGGGCAAAGATCCAAATAAACGCATCAAATTGTCATCTTTGTCTGACATAACAAAGACATCGATTGATACAAAGAATATTCTTGAAGTATACTCATCTAAACTAGAATTAAATGTAAAAGGTGAACTAAAAGGTACACTACAGAACGGTGAATTAACGATCAATGCTGATACCCTTCTACCAAATGGACGATATATAGTTTTTTCCAATAAACTAAACTCCGACAAAAAAGAAAACAAATACAATATTAAAATGCAATCTGAAATAATAGATCACGTTACAAAAGACGGTAGTTCGCGGAAGATAATCTACAACGTCGATGTTAAAGATTTCAACGTTGAGTTGTTAATTTTCAATAACAAAGGACAAGTGAAGTTTATCAATTTTGACGGACGCGATGTAGTAGTTGATATAGGTACAAAGAATCTTCCTATTGAAAATACGGATAAAAAAACCGGAGAAGTCTACATCAAACTATCGGGATCGCTTTTACCTAAACCCCTCGCATTTGGAATATCCAGTGATTACGGCAAAAATGACGCCACATATAAAGTCCAATCATCTCTTGGAAATGATTTTGAACTTACGGTACGTCAGTCAGCTCATATATTATTTTATTGTATAATTCCATTTTTTTGAAATTAAGAATATATTAAATTATACATTTGAACGATTTGTTTAACGTAATAGTAATTTGCAGGCAAATGGAGATTACGTTTTTGGTAATAAGGTAGACAAATCTTCCGTCTTCAAAAATAATGTAGAAATAAAATTGCCGTTTGAAAATTTACAAAATATCAAATATCATTGCACTTATAAATTTCTCCTTCTTGAAAACAAAATGTTGGAGTATTCAAGTGTTGATGATCTTACATACAATAACGATAAAAATATTAAACTGGATACCTATGCGAAATATACATGCGATCATAATAACAATGAAGGTATTGGAAAGATTAAGTTGACTGCTCTTCAATTCTTACCTTTGACTGTTGAAACGACTTTCAATAATGCCATCTCCGATGATATGGGAAAATGTTCTGCCTCAATGAAATTGTATTATGGTGACAAAGGTGGAACATTGTCTTTTGACAGTGCATATGCTTCTGACCTATCAACGATTGACATAAACACTAAAGCTACGACGACTATGGAAAAACTGCAGAATATTGATCTTCATCTTAGCCACAAGGTATTTTAAATAAATTTTAAGAACATATCACGGATGTATCACAACATTATAGTAACAATATTGCTATATTAACTTTTTAGAGTAAACCAGACGACTATAGACAAACTGATGCCACCTTACAATTGGATAATGCTAAATATACATTGAGCACTGAAATTCGAAAAGACAAAATAACACCGATGATTCATTTTACTTTAACCAGCCCACAAGGTGTGACAGAATTATTATCTAAGTTTCAGAAAGTTGGTGATAATGATTACACAGGTGATTTGAATTATCAATTTGAGTTTTCGATTCGAAATATACGAATAACGAGTACACATACTTCAATGTTTATTTGATTTTTAGGTGAATGGAAAGTAAATACACCGGTAGGATTTGTTAATGCCGATGCGCGAATCAACTTAGAAAGTGTTGATAACTTTTTAATTAACATCAACTTTGACAGCGATAAAATAAAAGAACGTAAGATTCATGCTGAGATAGCTAATAAGCCGACTGCTAAGACTGGAAGAAGGATTATTATCACTGTCACTAGTGATGGCAAAAATTTAATAACTGGAAGGTATTTCTGATCGCATTACCTATTATTATTCATAATAAAAATAATATAAGAACATACTTCTAAAAATTCATGAAATTATGCTACAAATAATCTGACATATCTAAGATTTTTTTATGTTCACAGTACAAATTACAAAAAGCGCCAGGAAGAAGGCAAAATTATTGTAGAGGGTAATGGTAGCTTAAAAATTGGTGAAAATACAAGAAGTTCCTCTTTCAAATACACTCGTCAACAATTGACACATGAAACTGATGGTGAAGTTGGGATAGCTATAATATTAAATGCAAATTTCGGACCATCCGCGATTGTTGGAGAAGTCAAACTTACGAATAAAGAAGTACACGTATTCAATAGTTATTGCGAGCAAAGTAAGGATTGTGCACATTTCAAACTTCAAGCCACTTTGGACTCCGATAGTAAGTATTTTAGAATTATCAGATCCATAATTTTAAAACATACATAATCAAATCTTTAAATCCAACTATTGAAATCGAATATATTTAAACCATGTTCTTTTAATATCGTTGTGAGCAATCTTATTATTATATATAATATTGTATAATTTAATAATTTATTTTTTCTCAGAAAAATCTTATTTCAAACAACAACAAACGGTTGAATTCAACTTGAGGAAATTCAACATACCTGCCGAATTTGGATTACAAATTAGCACTCAATATCTAAATGATAAGTTTGATCATACAGCGAGTTTATATATGCACTCCACTAAAGATAAATCTCAATACACTTATCAACTGTACATTCACCCCAAAGAAGCTGGTAAGAATATGTTTTATTTATAACATATATCTGATAATATTTTTAAAATATTCATCCATCGCATTTGTGAACATTATTATTTATAAAAAAATATAATTTTTTTTTATAATTACAGCTGCTATTCTAACTTTACCAAGCCGTGAATTAGCACTTGTTATAACATCGGATTTTCCTAAAATTAAGCAAACTGGATCATACAAATTAGAAATTTCTTCCTTCTTAGATAGAAAAAATAGACCTACAGAAAAAACGTGCTTATCTATTAACAGCGACGTAAATATTGATAAGACTAGTTTATCTCTCAATGGTGAAGCCAAATTTACATATCCATCACAGACAAAGGTATAATTATAACAAGTTAGCATGTTAAGAAATAAATTAAACTTTTTCGAAAACCTAGATAATATTTTCCATATTCTTCTCAGGACATGGTAGTGAAAGGTAAACTACATAGTAGCGGCCAAAATCTGTTGGATGCTAATGTAGATATTGATGTTTTCGCAAAAAAAACGCAAAAAATCAATATTGTAGCTAAAGTGTTAAATCTACCAATACAAGAGGGTTATAATCTAACTGGATTTTTGCAAGTACTTAGTAAAGGTCAACAACTCAACGTCGAACATAAAACACATTTGACAATATCAAAGAATGAAATTGGTGCTGGTTCTATTTTTTCATACACCGATATAAATCAGAAACCAAAGAGCATAGTAGAATTATTCTCTGCTAATCTCAATGAAGTTCATCTCTTGATAACTTCTCCCAACAAAGAGATCATTAGATCAGATGCAAAAATGGAATTTACTAGAAACTTACAGAAATTAGAAATAGGAATAGAAACTAATATTCTTGACGGAAATCCTTACGTTACTAATTTTGAAGCAAAAGATTTCAATAATTTCAAATTTGTTCAATATGAAAAGAGTAAGTTAGGATTTAACGATATATATTTTTAATAATCTACTTTAAAAAATATATAACAAATGATCATATTTGTACAGACAACCCTAATAACAAATTAACTGCTAATGGCCATATTGTACTCGGTCAACTAGCTGAAGTTCATTCTGATTTTTACCAAAACAACAAAGAGAATAACTTGTTCCACATCTTAGTACATCTTGATGAAAATAAATTTTTGAAACCTGATTTTGAATTTAACAAGGATAATCTAGAACACGTAATGGTAATATACAATATTTATATGCAAATATATTTGTATACTTTTTGCTATATGTTATATCTATACTAATTGCAACTTTATTTTTATTTTCACATAGGATTACACCCGAAATCGTATCCTTAATATAGCAAAACAAATGAAAGAAGTTGCTACCGATATAGCTAAGGAAACTGTAACTGAGCTCAAGGATCTATTAGATCATGCTAAGAAAGCTCAACCAAATATACAAATACTTTTGGACTATTACTCTAATGAATTAACTAAATTTAAAAACGAACTTCATGCTGACCAAATTATCCAAGAGATCCAAGTGACTTTGTAAGTAATTTTACAGTTAATATATAAGCATTTCTTTAAATAATAGCATTATATAATGTATGCAATTATGACAGAAACAAACACTTTGGATCAATTATTACTACGATCAATAATATTATTAAACAAGTTTCGGAACAATTAAACGAGCTCTCGAAGCAATACATCGCAATTATTTCCAAACTTACTGAAGCAGTTAAAGCAATATACCCTCAAATACAAGAATCTTATAATAAAATCTTCGAAGCATGCATGAATGTGTTAGATGCAATTGCTAACTTAGCTATAACTTATTTAAAAGCTGCCTTAAATATTATTAATAATCACCAAAAAGAAATAAAAGAATTGGCTGTTATCGGAATGGAACTTGTTAAAGACATTGGCAAAATAATATTCAAAGCAGTTGATCAAATCAAGAAGGATGTTAATGAATTTATAACTTTGCTCATTAACCAAGCAAAGGCTTTACCCATTTACCAAATTGTAAAAGAAAAATATAATAACATTGTAAACTTCGAAATACCGGAGGCACTTACAAGCCCTGTTGAAGAACTTTGCAAAATAATAAAGGCGATGTTACCAACGAAAGAATTACAAGATTTCTTCGGTTCAGTATGCGATTACACAATGACGATTATCAAACGACAAAAGGTACGTATCATTACAGTACGATTTCTTACGAAATCTTAAGTAATTTATTTTACGATGAAAATTATTTTGTTTTACATTTACAGCCTGACAATACTGCTCAACTTAATACAATTTACACAAAAGGCGTTAATGCACTTAAATCCTTAATCGATTTGTTGGAGACCCATTCGCTCTTCAATAATTTTCAAAATGTTTTCGACATGAAAACACCAACCGACTTTAGTATTTTAACTAAATTACCTGGTATTTCTACGTTGAGAGTTTCAGTCTTGAATCTTTTACGCAACGCCGAATTACCAACACCTCTTGATATTTACTACACATACGGGTATGCCCAAGATTGAATTTTGTAATTTTCTATTATCCAATGATATGTATGTGTACCTTTCTCTTCCAATATTGTATTGTTTTATGATAATCTTCATTTAGGCCTACCCTGCATCTAACCAACATCGTGCCACCATTCAGCAAGACAGGAACTATCATTGATGGAGGACACATTTTTACATTCGATGGAAATCATTTCACATTGCCTGGAACATGCAACTATATTTTAGTACAGGACATGCAAGATGGAAATTTCTCTATTATCGCGAACTTACAAAATGGAGTTCTAGTCAGTGTAACTATTACCGAACCCAAAGAAAGTATCACACTAAAGAACAATGGAAACGTAAGTATATAATTGAAATATTTGACCTTGAAAGACATAGCTACTGATCGCTTATTTACAAAAAATACTTACGAAATAAATATATTTACAGATCTTAGTAAATAACAAACCAGCGGATTATCCTGCCAGTACAAAGAATCTACAGGCCTTCCTAACTATACCAACAATAAATGTAAAATCTGCTTATGGTGTACACGTAATTTGTAGTAGAAAACCACCTATGATGTGTATAGTTCGAGTCTCTGGCTTTTACTTTAGCAAATTACGTGGGCTTCTTGGTGATGGCAACAACGAACCATATGATGATTATACTTTGCCATCTGGAAAGGTACTATTGTCATATTACAAGTTCTATTGCTGAAATTTATATTTATTTATAGAATAATAGAGTAAGTTCCATAATATTTTCAGATTATTGAAGATCCAACTGAATTCGGAAATGCTTATAAGTTGAAAGGAGATTGTCCAGCAGCTACTGTTGTTAAAACTAGCGCACACGCTCCAATTTGTTCCGAATACTTCGCTAGTTCTTCTTCACCATTAAGGTACTTTATTGGTCATTTACCTTATGATATTTATCTTAATTGTTCATGTTAGAATCAAACAGGGAAAGAAGATATTTTACATTTTTATTACATATGTATATTAATGTTTCAGTTCCTGCTTCAAATACGTTAATGCGAATCACTACCAGGACGCTTGTGATCAGGCCATTAGTGTTGGCGCTTCTGAGAAAATAACTTGTTCGATTGCATTTGCGTACTATGCTGCTTGTTACGAACGCGATGTCTTTGGCATAAGCATTCCTCCTGTTTGCGGTATTTCTTATTCTTTATTGTACTTCTCTACCATAAATTAATTCAATGAAAATATTTATTCTTTTTTATCAATGGCAAACAAAATCGATTGAAAATAAATCAAAGCATTATTCTTTTAGTGAACTGCAAAGATGGCACAAATTCAATTGCTGTTGGCGATTCCTTCAAGGTTAAAATACCGAAGAAAGAAGCCGATATTATCTTTATAGTAGAAGAGGATATGCAAAATGAGAAAATTTTCAAGGATATGATCGTACCACTTATGACAGAATTGAGAGAAGAGCTAAAACAACAAGGCATAACGTGCGTATTATATTATAAATAATATTTTTAATTGTAACAAATTTAAAAAAAAAATCAGTAGTAATAATTGAAATGCATTTATAGTGACACTCATATCGGTCTCGTTGGTTTTGGCGAACACATGAACTGGCCACAACATTACACAACCGATGGCAGCACAAACATCGTGGGTGACGTAAAGAATATTAAATTCGAAGGAAAAAATCCAATTCTAAATCTACAAGTAATATAATTAAATTCATCTAACATAAAACATATCTATAAATAGTTCATAGTATTACCGTCACTCACGTTTTTCTCATATTATAACTTTTAGGATGCTATTAAAGGAGACATAGAAACAAAATTGAAATATCTTAAGCAAAGATATGACGTTGAATTTGGTACTTTCAAATTAACCGATGCTTACGAACAAGCAATAAATTATCCATTCAGAACAGGAGCAGCTAAAGCTGTTGTCGGTGTTATCGTTAGTCCATGTGAAAAGAGTCCTTTACCTATTTCAGTAAGTTTATTTTCTTAGAATCCATTCGGCCACTTTAATAACATTCCACTCAATTCTACCAATATTTAATAAAATAAATCTTAAATAGTTACAGCAATTGCGCTTACTTCTTGGACAAGCGATATATCGTAATCTCGGATTGTCATACTACCATGTATGGTTCTCGAATGACACTCTGGTTTATGGAAAACCACAGAAAAATATTGTTGCTTATGATTATGACAGTGTTTATACATTCTCTGACAGCAAAAAGAAACCATTAGAAGGAAGTAACGAACTTAGAAATAACATGATTCTATCAACCAGTGACGTCTGTGCTGATTTTGCTATATCTGTAATTATACATTTTACAGTCTTTTTTTTTTTATTTAACGATCCACTTGATTAATAATTATTCCCTATAGTCTGGTGGAGCTGCATTTAGTTCGAACAATTTCTTGGAAGCGAAACCTAATCAAAAGAAACAATTCGTTCAAGTAGCCGCCCGAAAAATTATTAGTGGACTTGTTAATACCGAAATTGAAGAGGAATGCGTATGTAAACAAAGCCACGGATTATTTGCTAAACCGTATTGCAAAATTGTAAACAAGAGAGAGAAAGAACCTCTGACGGTATGTAAAATCCTACGAAATGAAAAAATTATTATTGACGAATTTATACTAAAATTTATAAACAAAAATACATCGATTAAAAATATGAGTAATATTTTATCTCCATTTATTTTGTTACAGAGGCACACTAAGGGTGGAGTTAAGGGCTAGAGTCGTCTCGTAATAGTAGAGACTATTATTATTAAATAATCAAAATGTATTTGCTTATTAAGCTATTACTAATGTATTTAGTAATATGTAAAATTGTCATTTAAGATTCACTCTTATTTTATATAAAATGTCGAAGCACCATGAAAACATAAATAACATAATAAATTCGATATTATAATTGTTAAACAAATGTGTTATTAATTGTTTATAAGTCAGTCTCTTTGTCTAAACAATTAAATGTAAATGACATATAAATGTCTTTAAATGTGTGTGCGCATATCTTGAATATATACATATGTAATATATCCTCCTGCGACTGTGAATTAACTCAAACAATTTAGATTTATTTCAGTATTAAATAATGCCATAATAATATACTATGTATATCAAAAGTATAAACTTTATTATGCATCAAATAGCCAATAGAAAAGTCAAGATTCTTATGTGTAGTATAAAATTCTATCAAATGCTATGATATGTTGCAATTTTTTAATTACTAATAATAAACCACAGGTTTTAAATGTTTGTAATCTATTTACAATATGATTATCTATATATGACTTATTTCAACAAATTACTCAGTAAGCATTGTGAGCACAGCTCGCAAATTTCGTAAAGTAGCATCATTGATATCACTTTTTCGTTTTATAATACTTTCTAACTCATTGCATATCTTATTTACACGTTCGTTCAGTTCTTTCGACATATTTTCATATTTCATTTTCTCTGATTCTATCCTTGGTATTTTTACGTCCTTCTTAGAATCTTGGAAAACCACACATATATGCTTCGTATTGTCGTTCATAGATTCTTTGATTAAACACAACAAATAGGATTTAACATTTAAAATATCTTGCAATTTATAATATTGCGTATAAGATAAATATGCAGGCACGGAATCGCAAATCGTTAATTTTCTGGAAATCGCATTTGCAATCTTTGCCACAAGTTCTTCGTTAGGGCACGTATGTGCTAAACGATCGAAACTTTCGAGCATTTCTTGAGACACCCATGGATTTTCATCCTCTAACAATCTACAATTTAACTCTGCGAACCCATTGATCACTTTAGGATGGGCATTCTTAAATGTCATAGCTAAATCTTCTATATAATACGCTATCTTTATTTTTGCATGAGGTAATGCGTGCAAAGATAAATTAGCTATAGCATTTAAAATCTAAAAAAAACAAAAAAATTGTATAGATCGATGTTTATTCTTGTTCTTCGAATACGAAATTTATAGAATTATACATACAGAATCTTGATAAAAAAAGTCGTGTTGAGTACCATCAAGTACATTTATGGAAAAATCAGATAATATGAATGAATATCTATAATCGCATCCTTCAATGATATTTGTAATAAAATTCCATAATTTGGATATAACATCGATCATTTCTTTTTCCGTTATATTGCAAAATTTGCTCGCTGCTGGTATTAATTTTGTCTACGATAAAAATAATATAAATAAAAACACAAATTCATACTTGATATAAAAAAAATTTACCATTAAGATCTTTAAACTATATTTACCAATTGAAACCAATGTCTAGCACTAGGCTGTTGTAAAAAATTGTCGATTAAATTTGAAATGTTTGTAACACTAAAAGCTAAGCGTTCGCATATAATCATACGTGTTTTGTATGGTAACAATCGTGAGAAAGGTAACCATAAACATGCATCTATATCATCTAATTCGAATACTACAGAATGCTTTTCGTTTTCTGGCAATAAAGTATAAAGTCTACTAATTAAATTTTTTAAAACACACACTTCAAGAGAATTGCGACGTTCAGCCAAAATGGCATATGTGTGCATTAAATATTTCACGTGAGAACTACATAAATACGGTGAGCTATAACTGAAAGAAAAAAAATAATAATATGTCCTAAATTACAAATAATAATTCGATATAGTTAAAAAATAATATATAATAATATATAATAATTAAATATTATTAAGAAATGATTAACTAACCGTCCTATGCAATACCAAACGTCAGAACTAAGTAAGGAATTCCAAAAAATTCCGCTCAAAAGATTTTTTAATAATATCTTTTCAACAATATGGAAATTTTCACAAGGCATAGTAATAATAAATTTGCAAATCGATGCCAAAGTTGCTGCATAAAGATCGATCGGACCTGCTTTTTCTTCGAAGTTGTAATTGCTTGAGAGCTCCAATTCTCCAACACAAAGTTCTTCTTGCACTTCGTAAAAAAATGTGTTATTGTAGAACAAAAATCATATAAATGCATAAAAATAATCTAGATTACTATTTAAAAAAAAAAGATAATCACTTACAATAATCAAAATTTGTGAACATAATGTCGAGTACTGATTGTGTTTCTAAGATCCACTTACAGTATTTATCATAAGGAATAGTGTTTATTGCTTTCAAAATTGCAAGTGTTAGTAAATGGAAACCTAATTTATCAACATCCTCTTTTAGTCTATATTGAAAGTAAATCTAAAATAGTTTAATATAAGACAAAAAAGATTCAGTTATCTAATAAAAAGTAATAATATTTAAGAAATTAACGAACTTGGTTAAAATTGCTATTTTTTAAAAGAATATTTAGAAGAAGGGTTGTTCCTGATGATATATTATTATTCAGCATATCAACTGCTATACTGTCCATTAAGAAAGCAGTATACCTAGATTAAACAATGCACATTTTTTGCATTATCTTCTAAACCAATATATTATGTTTTACATAAATTAAGAAAAAATTAAAAAAATGATATACCTCTGTAGGTGCAATAGAAGTTCAATCAATGTAAAGAGAATATCATTACTTAAATATTTACAGTAAGCTGAAGTCAATTTAGTAATGATATTTAAAATTATACTAGCACCTTTTAATGTCCTTTCTTCGTTTTTACTGTTTGGATCCTGATTATAAAGTAAATATAAATAAACTTTCACAATTATAACTCAAATGATAATAAAAAGAAATGATAATACTAATACCAAAATTGTGGAATATAAAATATTGGTTTCCTTTGTAATTTGTTGAAATGATGTAATAACGTTTTCTGGAGAAGTTGTTTTGATATCATTGCAATAAGTCATAGCTAATTTAGCAAAAGATGTTGTTGTTCCCACAAAAGTTTTTAAGTCTAGACCATGTGAACTTGCAGCAATAACACCAAGTAATTTTATTACTATATAATAAAATAAGCAAAAAGTGATTAGTCAAGAAACAAGATTAATTGTAACTTTTATTTACATGCTATGTATTAAAAAACATAAACCCTATAAAATTATGTACCGTTTAGTAATGATGCCATCTCAGATTCTATATTCACATCAAAAATAATGACATCTTCTAAAATAGTCAAAAATATTTTAAGAATTCCACTTGCTTTTCTGAAAAGACTCATTAATTCCTTCGATAAATCTTTGAAAATTTTTCCATAAATATGTGAACTAAAAAATAATTTTAGTATAGGAAAATTTATAAAATTAAAAAAAAAAAAATAATAATTAATTAATTCAGTAAACAATATACTACTATATTGATAAATTACCTTGTCTTGCAATGTTCAAAAACTAGTTTTATAGAAGACGGTAAAATATTAGGTAGCGATTTAACATATTCAATGGAAACCTTCCCAAAGCTAGATACATATTCCACAGATTTTTGATAAAAATGCAATATACCTTCGCAATTAAGTAATTTATCTTTTATATTATTCAAAATATTGGATACTTTAGTATTGGTTAAAAGTATATCAATTTGTTTTAAAATCTGTTAAGTATAAATTTATTTTATTTTTAGAAAAAGCTAAATATATGAATATTTTCAATATGAATGAAATATATTTCATGCAAATTAAAAATTACTCGACATAGGAGAGAATGAACCATAGGTAAAATTAAACTGAAGACATTCTCCTCTAATAACTCTCTCTTACAAGTAGACCAAGATTTCTCTAACAATTGCTGCCATTCCTCTATCTCAAACGTTGGATTTGCACTCTCCAATGCCATGTATAATCAATAAAATATAAAAAATAAAGGAAAACATAAATATTAATTTTTATTTCACGTAAGATATTCAGATTTTGTAAATTTTATCAAAGGATATCTTTAATTGTGATATAGGAGATTCGGCATCAATATCACTTGTAGTAAAAGATATAGTATTATTGAATTGATCTTCAAATGAATTTTGATCTGCCATTTCTATAAATATTTGATATAATATTGTTATAAAATCATTCCGCTTTAAAATATATTGAACCTATAAAAATAATATAGTTATATTTTTAATATTTTAATTTTTTTGTTACTACATACGACATTAAGAATATTTAATTATATACTTTCTTTATGAGAAACAAATCAAAATAACATCAGAATCACTAAAAATGATTTCTTAGTCATAATTAAACGTACTATTAAACTTAAAACAATTATAGAGTCCATAAAAAAATATTTGTTTATAATACTATTTGTTTATGAGAATAAATTTTATATGAAAAAACAATAATTAATGATCAAACAAATAGGCGGGAAAACTCTAACATGCTGGTGTAATAAAGAATATAGCGAAAACTTACAGTTTATAAAAATGTATCCTACATGAAGAACTATTTCACATTGATTTCAAACGAACATAACATAAAAATATCAAAGCATTAAACATACTGTTCTTATGTACTGTATATAATTTCCAAATACGTAATATAAATAATAAATAAATCGCACATAAACAATTCTCCACATTTGTCGTCTTATTTCACGTTCATACTAGGTGGCGCTAGTAATTACAAAATCTGATATAAAGTTTAGACGCTAGAGGACAGTTAAATATTAATACCAATCTTCTCGAATACTGACTTATTACTCTCTAACTGTATTATCAACACAGTTTATACGCTATATATATTTAATTTAAAAGAAGTAAAATTTTCATTCATTTATATACAGTTTACGCATAAAAACTTTTACATAAATAAAAATTAATAGAATAATTCTATTAATTTATGTTAAATTGTTACAAAGTTCTATTTTTAATTAATAATAATGAGGATCATTTTTTATTATTAATATTTAAACAAATATTATAAAGCATTATGAAAACATTTAGAATATTTTAACTGATACTAAAATGATATCCCACTAACTCCGCATATGTACTATTAATATAATGCTTAGAATTTCGATTTCAAACAAACTGCCATATTAATCGAAAGTATGGCATAGTGTCAGTAATAGACAAGAAGACAAAAGAGAAAAGTAAATTCGTATGATGGGCTGATGTCATGGCAACTACAGACAACAAGCTGCCAGATCACGAAGTAGTTTTGATCAATAATCTCGGATGACCGGTAGACCTTCGAGTGTTCTATTAGTGATTTCGAGGATTCTATATAGCATATAGATAGTAGAAGGAAAGAGGTATTGCACCTTCGAGGTGATGTATTGATGAAAGACCAATTTAAATTCATATGGTGACGATTAAATATCAAAGATTAATAAAGATATATAACGAAGATTTCTCTTTAAATAAATGATATTCTTCCGTGATTTTATATTATCAATCGATTTCCTATATTTTTCCTATTATAATAAAATCTAAAATATCCTATATAAATAAATCTCTTATATAAATAAATCTATAATATCTAAAATATAATATTCAAAAATATCAATAAATATATCACGATAGTGGAAACGAGATAGATATCGAGTTGATTTTCGCAAATTTAAAAAAGTTTTTAAGTACAATGATCGGGAGAAAAGAAAAAGCAAAAACTGCACTTATACCGAGTTTCTCAACTAATTGTAAGAAACTCAAACTCGAGTTGCGAGTTCGTGAATCATGAAACACGGATCGATTCTTGAGTTCGAATACCTCGGAAAATCCGTTGAAGGTATAGACGAGTTCAAGGTAATTGCCGTTGTGGATATAACGTGACCAACTGCACGAAGAACAAAAAAGCAACTTACTGTTCGACCACCCTCCTTTTCCTTTCGGTGAGAGGGTGGTAGAAATTCTGTACTGAATCGCAAGTAAGTTAGTAGTTGTAAACGATCATAGTAGAGGGCAATGGATGAAACTCGTCAGTCGGCATTCGATCGTGCTGTGAACACGATGCGAATGATCCGATCATATCTTCGTTCATTCGCATGAGAGAAGAGTTTTCACATCGAATCGTTACTAACATATGTGAAGAAATATTCTACCAACAATTATTTTGGAAAATCATAATCGTACGAATTATCAAAGGTATAGATATATCATGTTGTAAATACATAGGAAAAATATTCTTTATTATTTTTCCATCATATCGAATGAAAATATTTAAAGACATTAATCATGCTTATATTCAGAAAAATACAAATGTCAGAGACTCGTAGATCGGTTGCTCGAGTTCGTCAACTCTCGTTGCAATCACCTATATCGCGGCGATGGCAAATAAGACGACAAAAAACGTCGGACGATGAGAAATCGCCAAAGATTCATGGCGATCCTATTGGATCTGGAAGAAATCGCGCTAATTCGAGATCAGGATCTTTAAGACCGAAGGTCCTTTATTGATTCAATCTTTAATAGTATTATAATTCTATTAAAAATAGAAAATTTTATATTGTTCTGTGTTAATTATATTGCGTAAACAATTTTAATCTACGAATCGAATTCCTTTTATTTTCTTTTTATAATCAAAAAATTCTATTAAATCTTATAGGTGCGTATAGCTTGGGGCGAACGACATCGCGAAAATGACAGCATTGATCATGTCGAAGTCGTTGCACGACAAATTACCGGTAAGTCGAAGTCAGCCTTGAAGAAATCTCAAACCAGGAATATGATTGTAAATGAAGAGAAGGCATCAATACTTTACTCGAGGCAAGAATTAACGGAAAGACTAAGACTTGCATGGAAACATCGCGAAGAAAATAAAGCCAATATCGATATATTTTTGGCGCATGGTGTCGTCGAAGAACGATGCGATTCTGAATCATCAAATTATACTACTATTTCGGAACCGCAGACACCTATCTCCAAAAGCGAAATTCTTCAATCAACGAAAGATAGTCATCTTATCACCGATCTCAATAATTCGGATATTTCTCGCAGCGATAATACATATGAAATTCAAATAACGAAGCGTACGGATTCTCTTGGGGGTAGAACGGATTTGAACAAGGACATCGAAGAAACAAAAAGACCAAAAAAAACGAAAGCAATCGAGGACAATTTTAAAGTTGTTAAAGCTTCTTCGGTGAAACTTCAAAATGATGTTTGTTATTCTGGGCCGATCGAGAGGATAAAGTATGTAGAAAACAACACTAACAAGACACTAGAAGAAACAATCGAGGTATAACTTTTACATGATCCTATTAACAATAAATCTTCTTGTATAATTATTTTCTTTCAGGTTTCAGCGGATCAATCCATTGAAAACGAAAAAAAAGTGTGCATCGAGAAGGAAGATAATATAAAATTACCAACATTAAAATCCGAAATTACCACATTAAATGTTTTAAAAACACAAAACGAAGCAGCCTCGGCGAAACAAAAACGTGCCAATTTTCACAGCGGTACAAAAAGAGCATTTCTATACACAGAAATTGATAAGACTGCTGTCTCGAGAATATCAAACGATACCGATACTCCATCGAGATTAAATTCGATCGAAAGAAGCTCTTCGTGTAAAAGAACAATGGAAATCAAGCAGAATGAAACTAAGAATGGGCCACAAAATGCGATGAAAAGTGTAAACGATCAAAAGCCTAATCGAAAGTCAAGAAGTAGCTCTGCACCGTTACAAGGCCGAAGTTCATCTCGTATTCAAGTAAATATCGTCATAGATACCTTTGATTCTGAAACAGTTCAAAAAAATTCAAACAAAATTAATGACAAAGGAAAAGTTAACGAGGAAGAAGTTGTTACCGATAAAAAAAAAGAAATTCTATCGAAGGTAATATATTAAAGAGTTTTTTGAGATGCTAGTAATTAATTTTTTTGCAATAATTTAACTATCCCAATATCTATTAGCCGTCCTATGCTCGATCAATAAGATCAGCTCCGATAAAAAAACGTTTCAAAAATATAAAGAAGCGTCAACACAGCGTAGGATCTGCTTGCAAAGATGAACAATGTAATGGTTCACGAGGTCGATGTAGAATATCTACGAAAGATTGCGATGGGAAATCAAACGATGTCATTACCATGGTTTCCTTAGTTAGTTCGACCGAAAGCGATAGTGATCTCGAAAATTCCCCGAACGAGGCTAAATTGATCAGTCAGTTACGAGAAAAATTAACTACAGCGCCAATCATAAAAACTTCGACAACGCCGATTCCAGGAAATATCAAGAAACCTGTGAAATCAGGTAAGTTTGACGACTCGAATGTGAAAATGAATGAAAAATATTGGACAATATATAGAAAGAATACAATTAAAATAATTTAATAATGTCATAGATTTTTTACTTTTCGATACATTTTTTATTGATTTATTGATATCGTACCTCTTTTTCAAATTTTGAGACGATCCGTGTAATAAATGGCATTCGCATAATAAACTGATAAAAGCCGAGTAGGAATTCGATGAACCGTAGGCGTAACAATGAGGCGAGGCGTGCAACGATAATTAAAGGAACAAATTACAAAGGGTGCGAGACACGCGACGCACACATTCCATAAATTATCTTTTCGCTGGTTCGCTGTGCTTAGATATCGTACATGAATCAAACTGATCATAAATGAAAAATTTTCATGCAACGATTCGATCGATATTTTTAATAGAACCGTCGAAATATTTTCTAGGATTAAACTTTTGAATCGTCTAGTTTCAAACAAATTAAGAGTTTTCAATCTATCAATGTTAGATAGACACGATAAACTGATGCATTTTCTTCGAATTAAATGAATTCATGCTATTACGACCAAAGACTTTTGTTACATAAGCATAGAAAACTGCAGTGTGTACTTGTCTATGATGCCATTTCTAACGGTTATCAAAAAGGTCTTCTTCATAAAGCGTTGTCTATCTTCTTCGTGCTATCTTTATAATCGATTGAACATGTTAAATCGACCAAACTTCTTCTCAACCCTATTAACCCTCAAGGACCTCCCTTCATGGAGCAAAATATCTCATTGAAACTCGACGCTCAATCAACCTGCAATAATTACTTTATTTGAGTTTTAAACGAACTAATAAAACTGAAAAACGTGTTGGACTTCTTAACACTTAACAAAGGGTACTTTTATACATATAACAGCGATAAATCTTTTTTGAAGTTTTAATTTCGCTCGTTATATCGATTCTCATTTTTCCGTTACTTTAAACGATTGTTTATGAAAATTACATAACAAATTTATCAATATACAAATTAATTTCTAATACGATTTCAATATGACAATATCTTCAAAAATATTACAATATGCAAAATAATTTAAATGAATGTAATATTCTCTAATTACAATCGACATTCGTATTGTTTCTATCAAAAATAAATCTTACTAGACAATAACAAGAAACAAATGTGCAACGAATAAATAACGCATCTTGTAGTTTCTTTTCAAAGAGATTCTTTCGATGAGGATACTATCTTGGAAAAAACGCAGTTTGATTGTGTGAAAACAAAAAATAGCCTCTCTCAAAATCGTTTCATCGTGATAAAAGATTCCGAAGATCTTGGAGAATACGGAACGAGTAAGGAATCGATTCTTTGGAAATCGAACGAAATCAAAACGGCTTTACCAATGCTATCGTTTGTCCAAGATGAAAGCGAGTCTTTATGCGTTCCTTTGATGGAGCATGACATGCGAAGTCTAGCCGTACCAATCGGAAATGTGGATGATATGAAAAAGAAGCCACCTAGAATACGCAATACTTCAACGTTAACGTAAGTCTTTCTGTTTTGTCTGATAATAGAAAAAAAAATACATATTACTACGAATTTATTTTATAAAAATAGTCGTGTTAAATAAAAAGCTAATTCATTGAAAAAGCCAGAAAAAATACGATCTCTAAAATTAATCTTATCCGTTATCACATACTTCGTTAACATTGCGCCTATTTACATTATTATTTATAAGTAAAGTAAAAGCACAATTACAACTCGAGCGTGCATCTTCTTTCAACAAAGTGTACATAGACGATGCGCGTAGGTTCTACCATAATGAACTTGGTTCTTCGAATATATCCGCATTTTAATATTTCATAAAGGTCACGAAATACACTTTGATTACTCCATGATTTACGATAGTCGAGAAAAAAAAAGAGCTGGGTCGATACGATATACATACAACGTTATCAAAAGAGCTACAATATACTGGTACGGCCATTCTCATTTTATTCCACTTTATGTGAATAATTTACAATGTAAATATATAATACATTTTTTTTCGGTATTGAAAGAGATCATCGATAATAATCGAATGTTTTCCTACTACTCTTGACTAGTTGATATAATACTATATATGGATAGATGATAATACTATGAATAGATTGAATAAACGATATGATCACTACTAATTTAACAATTCTAATATACCGTAATATTTTTACAGTGTCCTTGATAAAAAAACAACGATGATAGAGATGAAAAAGAACAACGAAGCAATAGCAACGGACGATCAGTTAGTTGCTCGTCGAACAACTATGACTGCAAAATTTTTACTTCCAAAAGTAAGATAATTTACATTTACATATACATATACATATATATATATATGATTCTAATTATAAATAATATATCGAAAAAGAGTTACGCATTATATAATTCATTGTACCTCTCTATTAAAAGGTCAATTCGAACACGGAAATTTCTTTGAAAGAAAAGAATATAGATGCAATACCGATAGAAATGGAGCCTCAATTTCAAACGCGTAAAGAGAAGGATTGTTGGCATCTCTACAAACGAATGTGTGACAAAGGAGTCAACGTTTCTTTCGACACAGTTTTAAGGTGTTAACAAAATTATTTCTAGAATTTCTTCTTTTTTATTTAGAATTTATACAATTTAATTTTTAAGTATTCTATTTATGAATGTCGAAAATAATCAATGTTAAAGTAATATTACGAAGAAGCAATTTATTTGTAATAAATAAATGCTCATTTAACCTATATATATATATATATATATATATATATATATATACTTTATACACATATTGTTTCAGAGGAATGCTCACACCCACGGAATATCGATTACGTCAGAAAGAATATTCGCAGAATTTTTAAAAACCGTTTCTTAACATTTGTTATTTCCATCTGTGAATATCTTTTTAGCGTGTGTCAGTATTGTGATAATTATTGTGTATCGATTGTCTCGTTATATAAGGAGAACACGAAAACCTATCTCTATCATAAAAAATTTATAGCAAATGATACAAATGTGTAATTGTTAGAATTTTTGTCTGTATAAAAGAAAAAATATAAAAGAAAGAAATCTGTCGCCAACGTTATTAAAAGATAAAATACAAATTTAAAAATAAATGGCACGAAAATAAATTCGACATATTTTTATTTCAAGTTTCGATGAATTTCTTAATGAGCGTATCATTTAGAATTAGAAATTAACGTTACAATGAAAAATGACAGTATTATCATTGACAGCATCATTTAGTAATAGTAGAACACATTCTCTGCAACTGTACATTGTGCAGCACGTACGCGATTGGTCTGGTTGGATATAATAAGTATAGCGAACGTTAGTTCGATGTCTGACTGGGAGGTGTTCTGTGCGTGTTCCTTTAACTCAAACAGCAAATGACTACATTGCCAATTAACGTACTTGTTCGCGAGAGACGCAATATACGTAGTTATACTGTGAATAAAAAGAATGCTTTGACAGATGATACGTGTCTCCGTTCGTGCTTCGCCAAAGCAAACGAAATCGCGTCACGACGATCGAAGGCAAACCGATGACAATGTAAATTATATATGTCATATCGCTGTCATGACACATAAGACTAATGATGTCTCTGATAAATAAACATGGGAGCAAAGTTAATATGGATTACAAAGCTCGTCTTGAATATAAATTGTATCTGGTATGTGTTCATTATAATTGGAGGTTAATGATTAACGTCATCCTCATTATACGATAAATTGTCGTGATCAATTTGACCCTTTTGCTTCAATTGTTTTTCAAATTATACAGAATATATTAGTACATACACAATGTATTTAAACAAAAGATGTGGCTTGATTGTCAAAATATTCACCAGTTCCTAATGTAAAATATGATGCATCAATAACACTGATTTGATGCATGAGTTTGTTTTCTCTAACTGAGAATAATCATGATTGTTACTATGATATTAATATTGAATATTAATTATGATATCAATAGGATGATAATTTTATGATTGATTTTTATTGTTATTTCTTTTTGTAGCTTGTTCAAAAAAAAAAATATTTAAATTCAAATAAATTTCATAGCAATATTATATGCATCATGATAATTATTATATTTATTAAAATGTAATAGGCAAGGGAAAATCCAGAACCTGTTTTTGATATCTCTGAATGTGCTCTAAAACATGTGCCACCTGGGATTTATTCGTTATGCAAAGTCTTTAGGAAGAAAATGCTATGGATGTATTGTAATAAGTTATCTTCTCTTTCGGGTGGAGGTAACTTGAATGATCTATCTTTGCTTACTGTCTTAGATCTTCATGGAAATCAATTTAATACTTTGCCTCCTGACATTATGTGTCTTGTCTCACTCAAGGTATAAGCATATATACATTATATTATATTATATTTCATTTAAATGTAGATACAAAGTATATCTAGATCTCTTTTTATATAGCAAATTATATAAAAAGTATTATGTAAATTGATTTACAAAAATTATAAAACTAATGTTAAACTAATTAAAAAAATATTTTTTCAAAAAAATATGCATGATTTTTGTAACATTTTCTGCAAACTAATTAGTCTGTGTTTGTAACTATATAAAAGTAAATAAAACGTGTTAAAAAATCCATATAAGTATAAAAAAATACTATGTAAAAAGAGATCTAGATATATAATTTATTTAATCTATACATAACAAACCATTTCTTTATACTTTAGGAATTATATCTACAGGAAAATAATATAAGCAAACTACCCAACGAAATAGCACATTTAAATAAATTAATTATCTTAAATATATCAAGAAATAATTTGATACAATTACCAGAAGTAATTGGTAAACTTCAGCATCTTATTACTTTGGATATTAGTTACAATAAACCTCTTCAAAAACTCCCTAAATCTTTGGGTTACCTACAATTAATAACAAGTTTAAATATTGATGGATTAAAATTATCTTATCCACCTGGAGATATTTTGAGTGGGGGTACTATTGTAATCATTGCATTTTTAGCAAATGAATCTGGAATTGAATATTCCCCTGAAGATTCAGTTTTAGATAATGACTTGTCCAGAGAGACAAGCTCTGAAAATGTACAAGCAATATACTACGATAAGAATAGTGATGTGCAGGTATTGCATGTTGACAGCTTGTCTTTTGGTGTTGTAATGCATGTCATAATGTTCTTATTTCTGTTTTTAGGAAACATTGCAGCAGTTAGAAAAAGCAAAGGCATGCATAGTTATTTTTATGTTTCAGAATATTTTGTATCAGTATCATCGCTTTTTATTGTTTATTATAATTTAACATAACTATTTTTATTTCATTAGTAGTCAATTTTACTATTTGTTGACTATTAATAGTCAATTTTACTATTAATTCTTTGAAGTTTATTCAAGTAATACATGTTCACTTATTTTTATATAAACTTTTACAATATAAAATTATTTAATTTACAGGAGCAACGTCAATTTGCATTATTAGAATTAGAAAGAAATATAAAACAACAGAAAGAATATGAAATTGAGGTTCAATCTATGTTAAAGTCACATAAAAAGAAGGTATTTCAAATCTATGTGTATGACACTAAGGGTTAAATTCATTATCTTAGATATAAAGCAGAATTTTATAATTAGATGCGTTCTGCATTCTTAATTCTAGCTGTTAAAAGACTTAGCCCTACAACAAACTCAGTTAGAACACAAATTAGAAAAAGTACAAAAAGAAAGGGACACTAATAGAGCACGTCTGCTTTCCTACATTTCTAATGGTATATCAGTTTTATTGTTATTTTTAAATTTATTAATAAAGACAATTAAGAAATTATAACAATTCTTTGTCTAATTTAAGCATAATTCATATTATCTAATATTTATTCATGATTTAACAATAACATTCACTCATTTTTAGCTGAAAAAGAAGCTGATAATGTAATAAAAGAATTTCTAAGAAATAGTGAAGAAGAAAGGCAAACTCAAGCTGAACTATTAGAACGAGAAGCACAAGAAGAAATGCAATTATTATCATCTTGTCATTCAGAACAATTCTTATTTCGTACAAAGGATACTCTTTGTAAATTTTGTATATTTAATAATTTAGTATAAGTAGTATTAGTGTGTGTGTATATATGTATAAAATATTTTTTTTAGTGGCAATGGAAGAATTATTGGAAGAGGAATTATATAGGACAAGAAAATTGGAAGAACATACAAACTACAAAAATTATACTGCACAATCATTATTATCTCTGTTAGTATTTCACTATATAACTTTAATAGATATTTTTCAATTGTTACAATTTTAATAATGCAGGGAAGTAAGGCAAAATGATCATCTTGCACAAATTGTACAAAATCAAGAAAAGAGTAGACAAGATCTTATTGACAAAATACGTCAAGATGAAGTATTGCAAAAGGTTGCAGTAGCAGCTTTATTAGAACGAAGTGATGCAAGATCTTGGAGTATTATGCAACAAGTGAATTTGGTCCAATCACAATTAGCTGCATTAACTAATATAGAACTAGAAAGAAGAAAATTTGAAATAAACCAACAACTTGTAAGAAAATTCAGTCAATTATATTTTATAATAGATTTTATTTTTCTATATCCATAAAACATTATGAATTTGCAGAATGAGATTGCTGAACGAAGAGTAGCATTAAGTGCTATTCTTATCAGTTTATTAGAACAACAAAAAAATAGAAGAGATCAACTTCTCGAAACCATTAATCATATTGAACAAAAACGATCTAGTAGTGTAATTACCTGCTTCATTTTTATTTTATTTAGATGTCAATTTGACTTATTTTATTTTTCTTTAATTTTTTATTTATTTTGAAGGATTTGAGAAGAAGCAGTCAGTTTTGGTTAATGCAGTACCATTCATTAATGGAAACTCGTCCTCAGGGTTTATTAGAAATGCTAGAACCTACATTAGTGCGGCATGTTGCAATTGCAGGAGCACTACACTGCCTACCTTTTTTGGCTACATTACCATCGTTATTACCAAATATTAATGATGAACAGTTACAAGCTGTTCGTAATATTTATTCGTAAAAACTTTAAAAATAGTTAATTTAATAATTTAAATATATTTTTAATTATTTATGTACAACTTAAAACATAACTTTGCAGATTGGTATAACGAATGAACGGGATCGCGCTGCTATAAAGATGGCTGCTGAAAATTATTTGGCTGAAATAAAAACAAATGAAGATAATTCATCAATATTGCCTTCTGCACCACCTGAGGAAGCTTCTACTAGTTATAATCAACCCGAACTTGATATTGCGAAAAGTATTAATACTGCTGAATGTGTTGTTTGTCTTGATTTACAGGTGAGTCTAATGAATATTTTTTATTAGATAAATATTGTTAATTTTTATAATGCTTTTATCTTTCTTTACCACAACATAAATAAATATACGAAAATAATTTATTATTATATCATTACTCTTATTGTTTTTGATTTTTATAGTGTGAAGTAATTTTTCTACCATGTGGACATTTGTGTTGTTGCTCAAATTGTGCAAATATGGTTTCATCGAAATGTCCCATGTGCCGAAGTATTATAGAACGCAAAATGAGAATTTTAAAGCCATAAGCCATGAGATGCCTTTTTTAAAAAATTAGAGAACCAGTTACTGGTTATTTTTAAGATACAGTACGTAATATACACATAATAAAAAGAAAATATATTACATATATGCAGTATTTTTACTAATAATTTATGTTTACTATTGTGTTTAGGTGTGATCATTTATTTATTATGCATTTCATATTTCTCTATAACAAACTTCGTTAATTTAATTAATAAATTAGATATACAACCTAACATAAACTTTATAAAAATGTTCCTTTTATAAAAGCATCTATGGTCGTAATAAAAAAAATAAGAATACTACATATTCATATACATGTCTTTCTAATGACTTAAAATATAAATAATTAAGATGGATGAAGTTTGCCAAAATGACATAAATATTACTCAAGTAAAATTTAAAGATTTATAATTTTTCTATTATTGAAATATAATTAAATATTACTAAATAAAATGGTCTCTTCTAATTATGTTGTCTACAGATTTTATTTTTAGGAATAATCTAAATACGTGCAATATGATAGTTTATCTATATTACTCAATTGAAAAACTGCTGGAAATAGATCACACAAAACAAATTTAGAAAAAATAGATATAATTTTATTCTATTGTTTCTTATAAAAAGTAATATTTTAAATAAGAAAAATAAAATTTGGATATTATTTAAAAAATTTCTTATACATAATCAAATAATACAAAAATTATATATTTGGTTTGGAGAAATCATACTAAAATTGAAGAGCTAGGTTTTATATATAAAATATTACTATAACATATCAATCTCCAATATACATCACATTTCTATAACAAGAATAAATATGTTAGTCAAATTTTCTAAGTAATCTATAAAAGATTGTAGAATAAGAAATAATTTTGCATTTAAGTCAAGTATAATGAAAATTAAATAGATTAAGATTTTAAATATCTTAATCTGTTACAAAATTTTCAAATTTTATATTAAATATGATTCTATAGTAATATAACTTTATTTCTACATGCTCTATAAATGATTTTGAATATTTAAATCAAAAATAAGTAACCTAAGTTAATTTCGAAATTTAATTTATTCTAATAAAAACGGCTAAAAATATATAGAATAAAATGTTTGTAAACCAACATTTGTATGACATTTTTATAAATAACTAATAATCATTATAGTAACTGTAAACATTTCGTATAATATTGAGATATAAGTTGGTTATGTACAAAATTAATCTATTAAATTGTATGATAAAAAAAATATACGGAATTATATCATTATAATGATATAATAAAAAAATATATACAAAAATTATTGTAATTATAAAATGTAAGTGATGCTTTTACCCTTCTTCACAAGATAAAAGAATAAATATATCTATGAAAAAGTGAACATCATACTGTTATATTTGATAATTATTATATATAATGGTTATAATAATAAATATATAATAATATAAAAAAACTGCACTTTTGCAATTGACTTTATATTATTTAGAAGTATTAATACAAAAAGTTATTGTCAACTATGTTATAAAGTTGTAATTTCCTTTCCAGTATCTTCATCTTCAACTACTTCATCTTCATCTTTTTTGATCTGTTTTTTCTTTGTTGTAGCATCTTTTTTTTCTTTTTGAGTTCTTTTAAAATTTTCTAAGGATTCTTGTAAAGGATCTACAAATTGATCAAAATCTATGTCTGCCATTGCCTGTATAACATCTGTGCCACTAATAGTTTTACGATTTGCTTTTTTGGCTATTATATTTGCTGACGATGTTAAATATAAAATAAAAATTGATGAAGCTTTTGCAATAGCAGTTCTTGCATCTTTTCCTATAGTAACTCCATCTGGTAAAGCTTCTTTTATAATTCTAGTAACAACTGCATTTGGAAGGTTTAAATCTTCTAATCGTTCAGCCATTTAATTATTTTGTGTAAAAGCCTAAGTAAAGAAAATAAAGAATAAAAAGCGAATAAGTTGAATATATCAAAAAAATAATTTCTTACAAATGAAAATAATGTAATAAAATAAGTATTATATAATATTTATTTTAATTATATAAATATAAAGTGTGTTTAGTGTTTATTTAATATTTTATCAATATATATTTACTTATATATATTATCAAACAAAGTAATACACAGTTCGTATAGGTTATATATCATTACACATAGAAAAGTATAAATTTAAAGTAATGTCTAAATGTTGCATTTACCTTCAATATTTAATATTATATGTGTACATGCACGTTTGTACCTCTTCCGAAATGTATTACTTCCAACGAAAAATAAGGTTTTACAATGCACTGCCTTACTGTTTTCCCGCTGTTTTCCGCTAAGGGCCATCGTAGTAAACAATCACAAAAGTTCGATCATAATATCGAAACTAAAGAAAATGAAATAGAACGGATTATGAATGCATTATAGATACTCTATAATCCGCCGCCAGATGTCAGTTATCCACTTATTTTGATTTATTGTCAAAACCAAAAAGAAATATATTTTGTAATTTATGATTATAAATATAATAATTAATTAAGTGAATCGCAATAAACCTTTTATTTATATATCATATTTTTATTTACTGAGTTTGTAAATAGGACCAATAAAAACGATTACATTTGTGTCAGACAACGCCATCTTGCGTTAACAAATATATTGAGTACGAAAAAATCTTGTTTTACATTTGTTCTAACTAAAAAATATCAATTTTAAGGAATTAAAAAAGTGCACAGTACCTTGACAAGAAGTACCTGTCACAAGTAATATCGGAATCGAACACTGTTTTATTCCTTAACAAAAGGAATTGTCGAAGTGAAGATTAATTATCAACTGACATCATTTGGAGAAAAATGTCAAAGATCGAAGAAGGCAATGCTCACATACGGCAAGCCGAGAAAAGGTATTATTATTGAATAACGAAAGAAATAATGTGAAAAACTTAATTTTCAACACGAAATAAAAAATTTTTGTTTTGCTATAATTGTTACAGCTTAAAAACTTCTTTATTAAAATGGAAGCCCGATTTCGATTTTGCTGCTGATGAATATACACATGCAGGTAAAATAATTGATCACTTTTGCAAATGATGTGACTTAATAATATATATATTTTAACTCATTTTAGCTACTTGTTTCCGAATTGCCAAATCATATCAACAATGTAGAGAGTGCTTGATGAAAGCTTCTGATTGTTACAAACAAAATAGAGCGTATCCTTTCATAAATCAATATTGTCGTGTTATATATGTAGTAGCAAAATTAATAAATATTATTATATATTTAATTATATTTATTATCCTGAATTATATTATAGATGGTTTCATGCAGCAAAGTAAGTATTCATTATTATATGTATTAAATTGTTATTAACTATAAAGAAAAGTGTTAATATTATCTTGTGCTTGAAGTCATCAAGATATATTTTCAGGAGTATAGAACAAACTTTAGTAATTTGCAAAGAAATGGGCAATCTTTCAGAAGTACCAAAACTTGCACACAATTCTTGTTCTTTATATCAACAACATGGTTCACCTGAATCAGGTGCTACAGTACTTGATAAGGCAGGAAAAATGGTAGAATCCACACAGCCAGAACAAGCTTTAGAATTGTTTAAGCGTGCAGCAGATATTTTGATGGTATAAATTACTTATTGTATAATATTAATATGAACTGTCTAAAAAAATCTTTTTCGATTAAAGGGTGAAGATAGTCCAAGACAAGCAGCAGAATATATGAGCAAGGTAGGAAGGCTTTTAGTAAAACTTCAAATGTATGATCAAGCTGCAGATGCCATTCGCAGAGAAATAGGAATGCATCAACAAATAGATCATATACCATCAGTAGGCCGTCTAGCAGTAGCGTTAGTATTAGTACAATTAGCACGTGGTGATCAAGTTGCAGCAGAAAAGGCATTTAAAGAATGGGGCAATTATTGTGATGCACCTGAGGTATTTTTAAAAATAAATATCGTTTTATATAAAATGCTTTCTACTAATTATCTTTAATTAATTTTAACTAACATTATTAACTTATTAAATAGGTTCAAACTTTGGAAATGCTTTTACAAGCATATGATAATGAAGATGCAGATGCAGCTAGATCTGCTCTAAACAGTCCTTTTATTAAACACATGGATGTTGAATATGCAAAACTTGCTCGAGGTTTACCTCTACCACAACAAGTATATGCTGTACCACCTGTAGGTATTAGAGCAAATGCAGCAGAATCATATGTATCACCTAATGCTAACAAATTAACTGGACAAGCTACAATTGAAGCTGAAGTCAATTCTGTAAGTATATATGATGAGCATATTTACATTTATAATTTTCTTTTAAATATACATTAATAATATATTTATGTTTATTCATTCAATAGAAAGATGATATTGCTGCTACTGTTGCTGCTGCTGCTGCTGCTGGTGCTGCTGCTGCTGCTGCTGCTGGTGCTACTGCTGCTGCAGCTGCTACTACTGTTTCTGTATCTAGTGATACAATGGAACAAATACCAGATAAAGTGGAAGATGAAATATCTAATACAACTCTACACAATTTGGATACTAATGAAGATTCCGATGATTATGAGGGTGGATTGTGTTGATTGCCTTCCTTATAAAATACACAATTCTTATTTAGAATTCCATATATATAGAATCTAATTTCAAGTATTATTTCTTACATTATTCCACTTAAATAATATACAATGTTAAAGAGGATATACGCAGGATGACGCTTGTAATATGAGAGTACAATTCTTAAATGTATTGAAAATTATGATATATTCTCCAGGCCATGTAGAAAATGAAACAGCAGTATATAGTTTTGTCATATACATATGCATATATATATATATATATATATATATATATATATATATATATGTATGTATGTATGTATGTATGTATGTATGTATGTATGTATGTTATTTATGCAGAAAGATTTAAACAGAAATAATACCAATTTATGTCATATACATGATGTGTGTGCGTGTGTGTATGTGTGTGTGTGTGTGTATTATCATACATGCTTTAAGCAAGAGTAAACTTATTATATTTGCAAGCAAACAAATTGCTTTATACTATAGACCAGAATAGATTAACATATTATATAAAACTTACATGTATTTAAAATTGTTGAGGCCTTCTGTTAAATTTTTTGTAAGACATGAATTTTACTGAGGAAAAATTTATTTGTTACATTAATTTATCAAATTAAGTTCTGTAAATATTATATTATTATATATACTACGTTATTATTGTTATTATAGCTTTGATCGTTTCTAGTGACATTCTTTATTATCATTTATATATATATATATATATATTAATATATAATATAAAAAGTGTCAACTATATTTATATAAGTTATTTTGCAGAATTATAAATAAAGAAAATTATATTATTTGACACATTAACTCGTAGTCATATTTCCGCGTTAATGATTGCATGAAATTACAATTGGTTATTTATATAGCGTTAACACATTAAAGCTTCATTATCCCTGATTTTATAATGGTTTATGCCAACAATGGACTACAGGTATAATACTTGATGAAATTTGAATAATTTTGATGAACAATTTTTGAAGTACTAATAGTTTACATTGCTAATAATAAATAAATAGATTGGATATAGTAGAATTCTATAAACAAATATGAAGCATATAAAATTGTAACTAAAATCAAGATTCTGTCAATTATTTGATCAAAAATAATAATTAGTGAATATATACTTATATATTATATATTATTTTTATAAAGATCAAAACATTAGTTTATTTCCACACTATCTATGAAGTAAAACTCACAGCACTATTTTTTTCGTTGTTTCTTCTGTAGGACTAGTTCTTTTAATATTGTATTATTAATATTACAATAGAAATGATATATAATATATCATACTTATATAATATAATAATGATACATATTTATATAATATAATAATGAGAATAATTATAAGTAAAAAAAAAATATGTATATGTATATATATACTTAAATATTATATAAATTATTTACATCCTACATTATATATGATAATGATGATTTCTAATAATTAAAGAAAGAATATATTTAAAAGAACAAGTTATAATATAGCTAATTTACTTGCTGTTACACAAAGATCTCTGTCCTCTCTTAAGTATATTCCGCATGTTATTTCGCGTGATTGTTTTTCTTGCGAATTTTCAAGAAATCATATCTTCTCATAATAAACATTGAAACTTTCTCTTTTCGAACATTTTAAATTAAAAAATTAATACTTTTGATAATTTTACAATCGTTTAAACAATGTATGATATACACAGAATACAATAATCTAATATTTAAACAATAATCTAGTTATTTAAACATCACATAATTCGTAAAATGTGTTAAATATAAAATAATTTCAATTTAATATTTCAATTGAGTTAAATCTTGTTCTTCAGATAGATAAATACATTTAATATCAACAAAAACAAACAAACGTTTAATTGACTCTGATACTATGTTACGTGCTAGAGGATTATAACCTACATAAATTTATATGCAATGAGAACACGTGGGAACAATGTTTCTCTAGTGCGCTTGTAGTTAATATTTGGCCATATTTGTCGCTGAAGTCTTATATGCTAAGGACAAAAGGCGGTGAATAACCTTAATGTTTATATTTTATTAAAAATTTGTCGATTTCAAATATGGATAGTGATAATGATTCTGATGGAGCTAATATTTTGAATGATCTTTTATCAAACAGTGATATAGAAGAAAATGAATCTACAAAAACGAAAACTATTAAAGAAATGGACTATAATTTTTTGGATTCTATATCTAATAGTACATGTATTGACAAAGTAAATAATAGTAAATGCAACACTAGTAATCAGAAGGCAAATAATAGTGAAAATATTGACGAACTTTTTGGTGACAATATTGATTCTTCAGATGATGAAGACAAACGTTATTTTGAAAAACAAAAGTATTCTGAATATGGACGTAATGTAAAACTTTTATTAAAGAAAGATGAAGTAAAAAAGAAAGATATTTCTGCAACATATGAAAGAGATAGTAGATCACTTTCTGTTAAAAGTATTATATCGAACAATAATGTTAAAAATTTATCACCCGTGCAAAATAATGTGTACAATGATCCTTTTTTTGGAATAAGAATTGTTAATCCACTTATATCTTCTAAACAAATGAGAGAACAAATGAACGGTAAATCAGCTATAACAATCTCAAAAATTAAAACATGTATAGCATCAGGTACATTGTCTAATGATTGGGTAATAGCTGGAGTATTAATTAACAAATCACCTACTAAAACTTCACAAAAAGGCTCATCATATAGTATATGGAAAATTAGTGATTTATCTGAAAACATGACTACAGTTTCTATTTTTTTATTTAGTGCTGCTTATAAAACATTTTGGAAAACTACTCTTGGTACTGTAATTGGTATTCTAAATCCAAATATTCTAGAATCTAAGGATTACATTGATCAGGCAACATTGTCTATTGATACTCCTCAAAAAATGTTGATCATTGGAAAATCAAAAGATATGGGAAAATGCAAATCAACAAAGAAAAATGGAGAACCATGTACTTCTATTGTAAATATTAACCGATGTGAATTCTGTATATATCATGTCAAACAAGAATATAAAAAATGTTCTAAACGAGCAGATTTAGGATCAAATAATAATAGTGTTCGTGGATTTTCATCAGATCTTCCTAAAAGTAAATCTCAACAAACATCACGAATTTTTAATAGTAATGGTATGCAACCATTTGTTCCAATTCGTGCACAGGAAAGTGACAGATTACGTACACATGATCAAAAACGTTTAGCTCTTCTTTCTGAAACACATTATGATAGATCTAAATCTATTGAAAATAACAAAGAAATAAAAAAAGGAATCATTTCTGTAGAATTACAACATAATCAAATAGCAAAAGATCATGAAAGAATAAATAAATTAAAAGTTTGGAATAGTAATAAACAATTAAAAATGGAATTAGTACCATCATCTTCACAATCTACAAGTACTGGAAATAAAAATCTTATTGTTACAGAAAATAAAGAAAAGAAAATGATAAATACAGGAATATCTTTATTATCAACGCCACGTTTAGGTATAGGTTGCAATAATGGTAAAATTGATTTTTCTCAACCTATTACTAAGAGACAAATTGATATTGCAAAAAGAAATGCTATTAAATGGGTTCAACAAAATGGTATAATTAAGCCTAAAGATCCAAATAAAATAAGTTTGGAAAAGAACGAAAAAAGGGGTACCAAACGTACAAGGGAAATTAATGAACACATAGAAGAAACACAAGAATCAAAAAAGTCTAATTCTTTACCAAATAATTTTAAGGAATTAATGGAAACTAAATCTGTGCATGTAGATCTCATAGAAAAATCATATGAAGAAGAAAAAGAAAAATATTTCAATAAATTGGAAATGAAGGAAAAAATGGAAAAAAAGATGTTATCAACCTTTAAAATAGAGTGCAAAGCTGTAATATGTTTAATATGTAAATACACTGCATTTTCAAGTTCAGACTTTTGTAAAAAACAAAAACATCCAATTCGTGTAATAAATGCTATTAAGAGATTCTTTAAATGTTCAGATTGTGGTAACAGAACAGTTAGTCTTGAAAAACTACCTCTGCATAGTTGCACAAAATGTAACAGTTCAAACTGGTTACAAGCTGCAATGATGGATGAAAGAAAAACTAATATTATTACAACAAATTTATCTGTGCGTGGTGGTGAAGAAAAGTTCTTAGGATCATCATTGACAAATGCTGATTTAAATCTCTTAGTCCCAAAAACAAATTAGTAGATATAAACTCTAAAAATTAAAATCTATAAATTAAAATCAATAGATGTATAGAAAAATTACAATATGTTTTTAACATTTTTGTATACATATGTATCAAAATTCGATTTTTGGAAATATTTACATATTTTTTATATAATGACAAGATATATTCTAAATAAACATCAATATGAGTCATCTAGGATTTTTATTTTTTCATGACAATTGTATATATTCATTTTCTACATACAAATGCAACATATCATAACCTAAATATATTAATTAAATTTGAGCTCTCTTAGTAATTTCATTCCATTATCACATTTATGGAATTTGTTACACTTAAATAAATATATTGCTAGGTTTAAAATAAATAATGCAAAAGATAAATATAGTATACTGTCACATAAATAATTATTTTTATACTTTTAATTAAATCTTTTAAGATCATTAGATCAAGGTGGTTTAAATTATTAGCCAATCAAGTTACAGTCACTATTTATTTATTTTGTAACATTGTCTATGAAAATCATTTGATAATAATAATAATAGTTTAAGATTGTATTTTACTACTCATTATATTTATAAATGAGCTTAAGTATCTACGTAAAAAAAAGTATTTTAATTTCTAAAAATTATTTATTAAATATATAAAAAAAATATAGTAATATATCATATATGTAAACATTTCTGGACAAATATATGAATTACTTGCTAACTTTATATCAATCTACATTATACTTTTTTTATGACTATATCTCGAAAAAGAAAAAACTAGAACACATTTCTACCAACCAATATGTCATAAACAACCCATAATTAAGAACCACGAGGATTTTTCTTGTGTACGCTTTTAAGGTTATGCCGCTTAATTTTGATGCATATATACCTTTCTATAATTAATGACAAGAAATGGATGAAACATTGAGTACACCTCCTACAATTAAATTAAATTTATCAGGACAAATCTATTGTGTAGAGTTTTCTCCTTATGAATGGTCCCAACAACTGATTTGTATTGGTTTGAAAGAAGAAGTCATAATTGGTACAATCAAATTTCAGGTAAATCAAATTTTGATGTAAAGTAAATAATTTTAATGTATTAAATGTTGTATTGTAACTTTGTGGGAGTATTTCTAACTTATCTAAAATTATAATTCTTGATATATTAATAAAATCTATTATATAAAGTATATATTAATACATTTATTAAATTTTGTAGGATGAAGATGATACTGTGGAAGATATAGCTTATAATTTAATAAGAACATTTCATCATGACACTAGACCAAATGCTATTGCATGGAGTCCAGAAACAACCTTAAGTGTTGTTCCTAAAATTCTTACATTTTGTGTTGCTGGTACAGATTTTAGAATACGAATGTATAATAGTAATTTAAATGATGTTAATATATATGAGGTAAATTTTCTTAGAAAACATAATAATAATAATAATAAATCATATAATCAGATTTTATAAAGTAAATTATATTATTTAAGATTTTAGAAGGCCATATAGATTATATAAATTCAATTTCTTATGAACCTGAGGGTGAATTATTAGCATCAACATCTGATGATCATACTTGCAAGCTTTGGGCTGTTAAAGAAGATCAAAAATGTATTTCAACATTTCATTTAACATCACCTGGTATGAGTGTATGCTGGCATAGTGAAGAATCTGGAAAGTTGTTAGTTGCAGAAAAAAATGGATTGATCCATATGTACAATGTTAGAAATCAACAAGCAATTATTTCACTTGATGCAGGAGTACTTCCTTTATCCTCTGCGGATTGGGGTTCTAATCCATTAAAAGTTGTATCTTTAGCGGCTGGAGAATTACTTTTATGGGATGTATCTAGACCAAGGTAAGAGTTCAATTACATAATTTATTATCTCTTGATCATGTAATCATAAATAATATAATAAAAAAATTTATGATTTTAGTCGACCATTAGAATCTGGGACACTTTATATAGAAGGTGGTTTGTTAATAAAATTCTCTCCTACTTATGAACACATTGTAGCAAGTATTGGCAGACCTGATAATTTATTAAAAGTTAGTAACTTCAAGTTAAAACAAGTTATATTACATGGGAAAGTTAAAATTGTAGGAGGTTTGTCTTGGCATTATAAATATCCATATATTTGTGCAGGTAGTGATAGAGAACTTCATTTTTGGAAAATAAAAATTAACTAAATTTCAATTAAAGTATTATTTTTATATTTATATGCATTTATATTATTACGTATTCTTTTAAGTAAAATATTGAAATAAATAAGTCAATAATATTTGTAAGAACTCACATATTTATTTTTCAGATACATTTACAATATACATACTTCAAAATCCGATTTCTATTTTCCCTTTTATCTGCTAAGTATAGTTTATGCTAGTTATAAAGTAGTTTTTATCTATATCTCATTAGATCTAATTGAAAATTTAGTTATAAAGTTTTCATTAGAAAACCAATTAACTCATTAGCTTTGCTAAATCCTAAAATCCTAAGAAACTTGGTTCAGGTATACATTCGTTAATAAATCGTTTATTTTCACTTTTAATGTCATCAAGTTTTTTTAACAAAAGCATATTATCTTTTCTATTTGTATTTTCTATTCGTATTTTCATTTATTTTTTATATTTAATTCTACAATATAATACAAAATAATTCAAAAAATTGAATTAAGTAAAGGTACATTTATATATACATATATAAATATTATATATTAATATATATATTAATTAATAACAAACATATTTCGTCATATTAATTATACTTAAAACTTATAATTTCGAAATTATGTTAGCCTCTAATTTCATGATTTCATTAGTTAAGGACCAATATAACACTGTTTTTTTTTCAGGAATGTTTTCAAGTAGTTCTATTAATTGTATCATTTGAATACTATTATTATTCCTAGATAAGTTAATATCATACAGTCCAATTTAAAAGTCTAATGAATGCATAAATAATAATAAATCATAGAGTTTAAATTAACAAATAATAATAAAACACGTATTTCCAATTAAGAGAACCTTGAGATTTCTATTTAATTACTATTTTTGTAACCATTAAATGATAATAATTACTATAATTTCTTAGATATATACTTTTATTATTATATATGAACCAAATAGAATCAGCTGTTTTGATATTCTTTATTTTATTCTTACAATTGATTTGATGTAATGCTTTTTTATAACTATAAAAATACTTGCATCTCAACTATATTTAATATTTACATAATAAAAAAAAGAAGAAATAGAAATAGCACGATAATATTTTAATTATTAAAAGAATTTTATAAAAATAAAAGCATAACAAAAGTAATTAACTTTTTACAACGTTCTAAGAATATGATATATAGAAATAGATTTGAATTTATATATGTTGTTCTAATTATTATTATTCTTTATATATATGCATAGTCATTTTTTCAAATAAAGCAAAATTTAATTGATCAGACTTTATATCACAATTATTAATTGTTAAAAACTATTAATTATATCATATTCAAAACTTTAAATGAAGGAACGAAGGAAGATAAAAAATATGATTTTCACACCATTAGATGTGTTTTTTTTTATTGTCTCGTTATTAATAATGGAACACGTAGAAAAATTGTATATTATAATTATATAATATATTATTAAATTATAATTATTTTTTAATAAATATAACTATAACAATAAAAATAATAAATTTTTATAGAGATTTTGTAGTAACATTTTCAATAAGGTCTACAGTTACTCTCACAAATATTCGGACACCGTAGTGATTGCAAAATTATCGTTTCATATATTGTAGTTATTTATTGTAAGTTTACTGAATCCATTTTGTTGTAATAGGTTAAAGTATTTATTCCAATGCATATATGTACAAAAATATATACTTTATTTTTTATTGTTTCGTACATATTAAATTTTAATCAAAATTAAATACAGTTCAAATATGTTCGATCACTTAACAGTCTATAATTATTTGATAATACGTAAACTAAACTTTCAATAATTTTTCAATATTTTACTAATTGTTCCTTTTGTTTAATTATTTTTCTTACACGCGTAGGTATATGAAAAATTATTTTTTCTAAATAATTTTGCGGTATACGTCCCCACTCTTCTATTGAATGTGTTTGCATATATTTTTTTGTTTTCATCGGCGTTATTTTAATGTTGCGATTCACTAAATCCCATAAGTTTTCTATGAGATTTTAGTCCGTTGACTATGGAGGAGGATGTAACGCTTTTGTACGTATGTGTATTGGAAGTATATTAAAAATATTCAACTTATTACAACAAAATAAATTCGTTAAGCATATAAATAAATATATGAAATAAATATATAATAATTTTGTTATCACTACGATATCCGAATATTTATGAGAGTAATTGTATATAGGTTATTAGATGGAAGTTAACTTTTTGACCTTGCGCATAAAAGCTTTGTAATGCGAATATATAGAATGCGATTAGATATACGTAAATAATAGGAAAGAAGACATTTAGAACAATACAATTTATTATAGCAGAAGTACAGTAAATGAATAATATCTTTATAAAAACAATGTATAATGTCGTATTTATAAACATTTCTGATCAAAACAAGTGTGTTATTTAAGCATTTACTGTGACTTATTTGACCAAGAAAATTAAGGAACATTACCGCATTCTAGTTAAGATGACAATGATTTTGCTATATGTTTTTATCATTTGTACTTCAATTTTTGAGGTTACACTTCTGATGCTTTTTCCGAATATTCAAACAATTGAACAATTTATATCAAAGTATCGTCATGGTTCTAATAATGAAACATACAATCCATATATCGATCTTAATACTGTAAGTAGAAACGACTTTTTATTTTTGTTAAGTATAAATTTGATTATTAAAGAAATATTATATAAATCTATCCATACTTGTTTATGATTGGTACGATTCATACGATATTATGAATTGACGTCATTGACTATATTTGAATGCGTTTTCTTTTTCTCTCTTTTCGTAAATACTTTTTTGTTAATGATTTATTAGTAAATGATTTATTAGTAAATGATTTATTAGTACAGAATAAAGACGAGATTTTATCATTCAGATAAAAATATAATATGAATCATATTTCAACGTTTTTTTTATTCATGTAGTGATTTTTTTAAAAGATAATCTCTTATTTTAAATAAGTAAATGTTCCTTGTATTATACTAGATTCAAATTCTATTATGTATTTATATTTATTTCATTGTACAATTAATTGCTATAACATATTATATGTCTTGATTGTAATCTTTTATATTGATATTTTTCAGCCGCAAATTATACGAAAAGAAGGTTATCCTTCCGAGGCACATGTTATATCTACGAAGGATGGTTATCTTTTAACGCTTCATCGAATTCCGGGAAAATTCAAATCACATCCAGTATTAGTGCAACACGGTTTATTAGGGAGTTCTACTGATTGGGTACTTACTGGTCCAAAAAAGAGTCTTGGTATATTTTCAATTTTATTTAAAGATTATTTTTATTCGTATAAAATAAAGTAACAATTTTTCATAAGATATTTTTATTTATATCAAATATTTTATTTTATAGCTTTTATATTAGCCGATCATGGATATGATGTATGGCTTGGTAATTTTCGTGGTAATACTTATTCAAAAGCACATAAAAGTTTATCAATAAAAGATTTCAGATTTTGGGATTTTAGGTATAATATATAATTTTATATATCTTTATATTTTTTTAAATAGTATAATATATGTGTATTCTTTAGAAACAATATTTTTTCTATTTTTAAATCCTAGTTTTATATGAAATATTTCATATAATATTTTTGCATTAGTTGGCATGAAATGGGTATATATGATCTACCAGCGATGATATCATATATTACAAATCTGAAACAAAGCAATTTGACATATATTGGTCATTCTATGGGAACAACAGCATTTTATATTATGTCCGCCCTGATACCAGATATTGCTAGCAAGGTTCAAATGATGTTTAGTCTTGCCCCAGTTGCTTATATGAAACATATGAAAAGTCCTCTGCGTTTGCTAGCTCCTTTTGCACATGATTTAAAAGTAATTTACTATTCTCTTAAACTTGAAAACGTACTAAAATTTTTTGACATTTTATAAACTAAAGTATTCTTTTTCTTAATTGTAGCTGATTATAGATATTTTAGGTAACAATGAATTTCTTCCACATAATGAGTTAATAGAGTATTTTGCCAAATATGGTTGTGATATTAATATCTTGGAACATAAAATATGTAGCAATATATTATTTGCCCTTTTTGGATTTGATAAATCTCAGTTTAATTATGTATGTTACAGAAATATTTAGTGTGTTAAACAAACTGAAACACATTTATTTATCTTTCATTGTATTTTAGACATTAATACCTGTAATTTTTGGACATTTGCCAGCTGGTGCTTCAACTAAAACAATGGTACATTATGCACAAGAAATACAATCTGGGAAGTTTCAGCAATTTGATTATGGACCAGAACAAAATTTAAAAATTTATAATAGCGTAGAACCACCTGATTATGATACATCTAAAATTTCAGTGCCTATAGTATTATATTATGCCAATAACGATTGGTGTGCGAGTGTTACAGTAGGTAACATTTAATAACACAATGAATAATTAAAAATATTATATTTATATCTATTTTCTTTCCATTTTTAGGATGTTCTTAGATTGTCAAGAGAATTAAAAAATGTTATCAAACAATATAAAATACCTTATATAAAGTTTAATCATCTAGATTTTTTGTGGGCTATAGAAGCGCCGGAGTTAGTTTATGATAAAATACTAAGTACAATGAAAGGTAACTAAAGTATAAAGACAGTAAAAGAAACATATTAATAGATGTACCAAAGATTTATGCTTTTATTTTTTTTCATTAAAATTTTTATGACATTGTAATAATCAACTTACATGAGAATTATTATAAGTATTAGAAAATATACATAATTAATATAATAATATAAAAACTAAAATAAAATTAAATACGCATAAGTAGTCTATATTATTAATCGACAGTATACATGTTTATACTTAAAAATTTTTTATTTTCATTGAATATTATAGAAAAAAGTATGATCAATCGAATAGAAAAATAGATACCGATCGATCTTTAATTGTTCGATCGATATCTCTCTTTTTTTATCGAGAGAGGCATTGTAAACATTTCGTTACAATTAAAGTAATGAGATTTTACTTATTGTTTATTAGATACGGAATACAAATATTGGAAAGTTCTATTTTTTATTTGTTCGTATATGTTAATATTCATGTCTAAAATTTCATTTTTCATGTAACGATTAGAGGTTTTCATGATATTGCTGTAACAAAAATGACATGCTCAATAAAATATTTCTTTTATTGTTTAATCATCTAAGTGATCTTTTAAGCTAATCATTTTATTTTATTTTTCAAACGTTCAAGTGGAATAAAATATATTTATCTTTCTCTGATTCTATCTATATCTTTCATTTATTCATAAATATTCGATTTTATAGATTTCGGGAATTCGAAATAATACAAATTTTTCTTTATTTTTGAGAATTCATAGCATTATCGCGAAAAATTTAAGTATAAATGGATACCATGGAATCGATTAAATGCTTTAGATAATAACGATAAACCGTTTAATATAATACTATAAGTACATTGTGATAATAAACATGTTGAAGTTGAAGATATTAGATATTGAAATGTAACACCTGTTACGGATTATAAATGTTTATTTTATTGATTAGTATCTAACAGTATGATTTACAAATAATTCTTTCATCTTGATAATCATATTTGATTTCAAACAACACGATTAGTGATAATAATCTGTCAAATTTTTCCGACGTGAATCTTTTCAAAATTAGATCTTAGAAAATGTTGCCATCATTTCTTTCAATGTTTTATAGTTTAATAGTAAAATAGTTATAGAAATGTATTTGATTTCGAGAGTTGATACGAGAGTAGGATAGTATCTCAATGCGGATTACAATCTAAATCTTCTCTGCATTTAGTATATGGCTTTTGGTCCGTCAAATGTTTATTTTCAAAGAAGAGAATATTTTGTAATATTAATCTTCAACCTTACATTATAATCGATTTTAAATCAAATTTATACGATATTGTGAATCTGAAATGTCTAAAGTTGGTATAAACATATTACAATATATATGAGAAAAAAAAACGTCATTATATCGTATGATAGTTTTCACTTTATTAATAATAAAATTTCCTAATTTGCTGACGTAGTAACAATCGCACGATGAAAAATAAATTTTATAAGTACCTTATATCCATATAAAATAAAGATTATTAATTATAATTATAAAATAAATAGATTTAAATTTATACTTGAAATTATACTTTACAAAAATATCAATCAATTTAGTAAATATCTTTTATTTTAAAAACGACAATGACAATTTAAAAATGATATTTATTGTACCGAAAATGACAAATTTATTTTAACGAAAATGATAATATTATTAATTTAAAATAATATTATGAATAATATATGAAAATTTTGATAATGATTAAATAATGAAGAATCAGTAAATTCTTTCTTGTTTCAATAAGTTTATTTTCCTTTGCTTCTTTTGAGTAAATATGACTTCATATCTATAAACGCTCTTGATTGAGATTAATACGACAGTAATATATTTGCCGTCTTAGTTGTAACATCTTTGAACGGGCAAAGGCAGAAGATTTGTTGACGTTTACTGACCTTGATTTTAACTGATTTATATAAAGAGTATAGTTATAGTAAAGAAAACTAAGCAACATATCGCTATTAAGATGAGGATAATTTTCGTATTTTTCTTCACCATCTGCATTCTTGTCAAGATGGTTGCATGCTTGGATAATATTTCTATAAATGATGAACAAATGAAATATACGCTCGATAATTCTACTGAGTTTAATAGAAAATCTAATCCGGATATCGATCTTAGTACAGTAAGTTTATCTAAATTAATAAAATTTAAGGAATACGCGTGATCTCTATATTTTTTGATTGCTATTCTTCTTAATAGTTTTTTATTTAATTATTTTATTATTAGTAAATTTAATTCTTACTTATAATAAGTGAGTAAACGATAAATGATTTATAAGTTAATAATCTAGATGTAAAAGTGAATTTTATCATCTTATTTAGTAAATAAAAAAAGAATACATTTTGAATCATACATTTGCAATAATAAATCGTTATAATAGCTCGAGTTTGTTTGTATCGTACTAAATCTTAATTATAGGCTATTTAATAAATTACCCAATTTTTTTTTTTATAAAAAGACATTATTCCTTAGAAGCTTTGAAATTATAAATAATCATTATAATATTGATTATGTTTCTAATCTAAATTCTTTACTGATTATTTCAGGACAAATTGATAAAGAAATATGGTTATCCTTCTGAAATACATGTTGTAATAACTGATGATGGTTATTTTTTGACACTTCATCGAATTCCAGGAAAATCCGGATCACATCCCATATTAGTTCAACACGGCTTATTAGCGAGTTCTGCTGATTGGGTGATTTCTGGTCCAAAAAAGGGTCTTGGTATATATAATTTTATTTTTCTTTAAAATTATTATAAACTTTTGAAGATTGTACCTTTAAGATAGAATCACAATTTCTGTTAAATTTTGTTGAATAATTATTTACGTAAGTAATTTTTGCTTTATTGTATAGCCTATTTATTAGCTGATGAAGGATATGATGTATGGCTTGGTAATTTTCGCGGTAATACGTATTCAAAAGCACATAAAAGTTTGTCAACGGCAGATCCGAAATTTTGGAATTTTAGGTATTCTTTTGAAATAATATTTTTCTGTTAAAAAATTTTAATTTTACGTAAATATTTCATAGAATATTTTTGTACGTTAGTTGGCATGAAATGGGTATATATGACCTACCAGCGATGATTTCATATATTACAAATCTGAAACAAAGTAATTTGACATACATTGGTCATTCTATGGGAACAACAACATTTTATGTAATGTCAATTATGAGACAAGACATTGCTAATAAAGTTCAAATGATGTTTAGTCTTGCCCCAGTTATTTACGTGACTCATATGAAAAGTCCTATACGATTTTTGGCCCCTTTTTCTCGTGATTTACAGGTAATGTTTACTAATTATTTATATTCATAATTTATTGAGATATATATATTATGAGAATAAAAAATTTTTTTGTTTTCTTTGCAGTTTCTCGCACGTTTTTTAGGTCAAAATGAATTTCTTCCACATAATAATTTAATAAAATTTCTTGCTAAATATGGTTGCGATATGACTTCTATAGAAACTGCAATATGTCGTAACATAATATTTTTACTTGCTGGATTTGATGAACCTCAAATGAACGCTGTTAGTATATTATTATAGTATTATTAAATAAATAGAAGAATATTTTGTTAATACAAATATTTTGCTCATTTTTAGACGTTATTACCTGTAATTTTGGGTCATGCGCCAGCTGGATCTTCAATTAAAACATTTGTACATTATTTGCAAGAAGTGAATTCTGGAAAGTTTCGACAATTTGATTACGGCACACCGGAAAATTTAAAAATTTATAATAGTATTGAACCACCTGATTATAATATATCTAAAATTTCAGTACCTATAGCACTTTATTACTCTGAAAACGATTGGTTTGTTAATATTAAGGTATGTAATATTTAATTACAATAGATTTTCATTAATGTACCGTTTTTACAATAACTTTTTAACATTTTTAGGATTTACTTCAAATATCAATGGAATTAAAAAACATCGTTGATATGTACAAAATACCATATGAAAAGTTTAATCATATCGACTTTATGTGGGCTATAAATGCCCCGGAATTAGTTTATAGTAGAATATTAAATACATTAAAAGATAGAACATAAAGATAGTAAAAGGAACATTTCCGATATTGACAGATGTATACAAGTTTTTATGTTTTCTCCAATATCTTAATATATTAGTTACTTAATTAAATATTTTCATAACACTTTTCTTTTTCTCTACCATATAATATAATAAGGATAATGATTCAATTCTAAGTGATAAAATATTAAAAATATATCTCTGTTATTATAAGAGGAAAATTAAAGCAGGTCCATAAGTTAAAATTGTTATCCAAATATAAATATTTTATGAATGTAATAAAGCTTATCATAGAAAAATAATATTCGGATTATTAAATTATGTCTCAATAAAAATATTTCTTTATAATTTTTACTTATACAGTCTTTGTATTGGGATTAATTAATATTAAGTAAGTAATTAATTAATAATAATTAAATATGCATGCATCGTTTTAACTATACATATATTATTTTTGATATATGTATTCATTTTCATATAAATGTTAATTAGAAATATCTTGATATTTTTTTCCATCCATTCGATAATAAAATGCTATTTTTGTGATAAGATAAGTACATTTGAAATATTAGATAAAATCAATCAACGTGTAATAATATTTAATTAATAATATAATTTCATAATCGATCTTTTCAGTTACAAGATAGATATAAAAAATAGCAGTTCTTATTCTAGCAATGTATAAGATATTGCCATTTTTTTTTAATATAAAGATAAACTTGATAAAAAATAGTAATATTTTAACATTTTAAACAATTATATAAACGCTTGAGATGTGACATCTTTAATGTTTCGCGTAAAATTTATTAATTAGAGAGAAGTTCTGCTGACGTAAATAAAATTTAAGACAAAGCACGTTTCTTAAACGATACCAAAATCTTCCGTGGTAAAATTCAGGAGTATAGGCACGTCTGCGTTCATTGTTCTCTTCTTGTCAAAATTATATTACATAGTACGTGTCTGACATTTTATAATAATCCGTGATATATATTAACATTTTATAATTTATGTGATTAGGATTTGATAATTATAAAGAATACGTTTTTCTTTTTTTTGTGAAGCATTACGAGGACGCATCTATAAAAGTTTCAGTCTGCTATAAATGTTATAATTGAGCATTTGTCACGCGTAATGTTAGTCGTATGATAGCAAAAGATCTTTTGACGTTTTAATAAAACTTTTATATGTTAAAATAAAATAAGAAACACTATAGAAAATATCGTGGTTAAAATGAAAATAATTTTTTTACACTTTCTCATTATTCACATTTTTGTTTATTCAATTGCATCTAGGAAAAATAATTTACTACAAAATTTTAATATATTTAAGAAGATTTTATCTAACGATAATTATGCAACCAATGGAAAATATAATCCGGACATTGATCTCGACACTGTAAGTGTAAATGTTTTTATTTTTTCCGATCAATTTCATTTTCCCTGTAATAGTTCTTATAATAATTTTTTTTTATAGTTTTCTTACAATTAAAATATTTCTTAAGTAATTGGCGAAGATAAAAGTTGATTTTATCATTTACATAAAGAAAGACATAACATCGTCTGTTATTTAGTTATAGATTTCTTTTTTTTACATTCATGACTTTTATACTATAAAGATATCTATTATTTTCTTATATTAAATTTAAATTCCAAGTTATCTGAATTAATTCTTTGATTTCACAGAAATATTATTTTTTATCTGTTTTAAAATTATTTTTTTTAAACCCTGCAATATTTAGTATATTTTTATTTCATATTTTTGTTCTTTTTCTTAGGGACCCCTAATACAAAAATATGGTTATCCTTCCGAGGCACATTATATATCGACGGAAGACGGTTATTTTTTGACGCTTCATCGAATTCCGGGCAAATCTAAATCATCCCCCGTTTTGTTGCAACATGGCCTATTTTGTAGTTCTGCTCATTGGGTATTATCCGGTCCAAAAAATTCTCTTGGTATCTCTCTCTCTCTCTCTCTCTCTCTCTCTCTCTCTCTCTCTCTCTCTCTATATATATATATATATATATATATATATATATATTGTGTGTTTCATTTTTATATTATTAAATTTTTATTTAATGTTTTCATTTTTCAGTATTATACGTATATAATTGCGACAAATAAGCTATAAATTGCGATAATCTATTACATTAATATTTTTTCTATACTGGTTCCATAATCCTCGTGAAAATGTTTTGATATAAGTGAAATTTCTAAATTCTGTTTGTGAAGTTCTGCATGAATCATGATATTTTCCAGATTAATGTTTGATTTAAGAGATTGTTCTCATTTTATTATAAATAATTTAAAGTTTAAGATTAACGAAATGTCTTAAAATTTTACTGAAATTTTATAAAACACTTTCTTGAACACTTGATGAATATGAAGATGTCTTGCTTGTAATGTTAAACGAATTGCCTAATTAGTTTCGATATGAAGTCTATTGTGTAATTAAAATATATAATATAATAGGTCATAAATAGGTGTCTATTATTTTAATTTTCTCCAATATAAACGGTGCATACACGCAAGAAGTTGTTATAGTTTATCGAAAAATTGTTTTCATTTATTTAAAAAATATCCATTTTGTTTTAGCTTTTCTATTAGCTGATTATGGGTATGACGTGTGGCTTGGTAATTATCGTGGTAACATTTATTCAAAAGCGCACAAGTATTTGTCAACATCAGATTCTAAATTTTGGGAATTTAGGTATGTATGTATTTCTATATTTATACGTTCATATATCTCTAAGATTTTATTAAAAAAAAAAAAAAAAAAAAAAAAAAAATAATAAAAAAAGAAAAGTGATATTTACAAATTCTATTCTTTTGGAATATTATTTGCAACTGACTATTATTGCTCGCAAATCGCCTGCTCTTATTTCATTTTGTTTTTTTTTTTTTTATGCACGCATCTATCGAAAGATATTACCGCGCCTTTTATCGATTTTTATATATTTAATAAAAATAATATTTTTATTTTTAAATTTTAGATTTATAAAATATATTTTACATAATTTTTTTATTTCAGTTTTCATGAACATGGTATATATGATATACCAGCAATGATATCATATATTACAAATTTAACAAAAAATAATATAACTTATATTGGTCATTCCATGGGATCAACAGGATTCTACATAATGTCCTCCTTAAGACCAAATATTGCTAGTAAAGTTCAGTTAATGTTTAGTCTTGCTCCAGTTGCTTACATGAGTCATTTAAATAGTCCTATAAATGTTATAACTCCTATTACAGCTAAGTTGTCGGTACATAATATTAACTTTCATCTATTCGAAATATATTGGTGTATATATATACATCATGTACATTTTACAAAAATTAAATGTTTTTACAGTTAATGTTACATAACTTCAGTAAAGGTGAAGTATTTCCACTAAACAATGTAGTAATGTTTTTATTAAGATATTTTTGCGATAGTGGTATCATGGCACATAAAATGTGCACACTAGGATTAAACATAATTAGTGGATTTGATAAATCTCAATTTAACGATGTAAGTTGTAACAATATTTATTTCGTTAAACAAATGTAGAAAGAAACACTAAACTTTTACATCGTTTTAGACATTATTACCTATAATTTTTGGTCATACTCCTGCTGGTACGTCATACAAGGTAATAAATCATTATAATCAAGAGATATTTTCTGGAAAGTTTCGGCAATATGATTACGGACCGGAGCAAAATCTAAAAATCTATAATAGCACAGAACCACCTAATTATGACACATCTAAAATTTCGGTACCTATAATATTATATTACGCCGAAAATGATTTTTTGTCGGATGTCACGGTAAGTAATTTGTATTTAGATATGATAAAAAAAAGTGCTTCTTTATTGTCTATTCTGTTTTCTTTTTAGGATGTTTTTCGATTATCGAAGGAATTAAAATATCTGGTGGATAATTATAAGATACCATTTAAAAAATTTACTCATTTGGATTTTCTATTTGCACTCCAAGCACCACAATTATTTCATAAAAGATTACTTCAGACAATGCAAAAGATGGTAACATAAAGCTTCAGATTAATATTAAATTTCTACAGATTTAAATAATTATAACGTTGTTGTGTAAATATTTGTCGGATATGTTAATATAATTAATCTCACGATGGTTTTTCCTTTGTTTTTAAAGTATCTTAATATTAATGTAAATGTTAAGAAATCTTGAAAATATTTTATATGTTTCGTATTTTCAAATTAAAATACTTGTTAAAATTTTTATTTATTTTTAGTTTATTATCGACTGATCATCAATTTGTTAATTGGTAGTTTCAATTTCTCCCTGTAGAAGCGCTGTAAGCGTCTCGCGGCGATGAGAGCTTGTAATAGGCTTCAGTCGTGGTCCGTGGCCCGTGTCGCGGATCGCGAATGTAATTTTGATTGTGTTTCTTTGCTTTCGTTGGTTGACATATGCGAGTGCTGGTGTCAGCAATCTTTCCCAAGATCCAATAACGAGGACGCAAGTTGGTAATCGTACTGTGTATTTACGGCGTGGCAGCCACGCCAATGCCGCAAGAATCACGAACATCTTCTCGTAAGTCTTCTGGTCGCTCCCATTATTAGAAACGAACTTTCCGATCGATACTGATACTAGCTCTCGTCTTGATGAATCAAAACTGACGGATGCTGTACGACATTTTTCTTAGTTTTTACTTACGATTACATTCCTCAGATTATAAAACAATTTTTAATATGTATGTATATATGCGTAATGTTGTTAATTAATAATTCTTTTCGATCTTTATGCGATCGGTTTAATTCTGTAATTTTTATGAACATCTTGTCATGATTTTCCTATTTTCTTTCTTAAAAGTGTAAACACATACGAAAGATGGTGATATGTTTGCGCGATAGTATCGAAATTCTGAACTTGCGTAAAATACGATTATCATTTGAAAAAAGAAAAAAAAAAAGAAAGAAAAGAAAAACATTCGCTATAGGATACTAGTTTCGCAAATAAAAAAAATGAAAATAAATCGTACTTATTCACTCGAAGTAGGTCTTCGTTACGATCCAAAGAAGCTCACTACCTTGAGCAATGCGTCGTTACTTTTGGAATATCAATGAATATCCTAATATTTCACCGTGTCCCTTTTTTTCACATATTACAATGATTTCCCTTTTCTTACGATTGATTTATCTCATGTCTGATAGCTGCGAAATAATAGATGTTCATCATATATTCTGAAAAAGTAAGATACGCGAATTTTTCACAAAATTTCACGAATCGTGTTATATGGAATTTGAAAAGAGAAAGAGAGGAAGGGAGAGAGAGAAAGAGAAAGAGAAAATGTTTGACTTTTTTTCTTTCTCGTTGCATTCGTTTTGAAGGAACGTGTTATTTAAAGGCATAATGATTTCACGTGTTCGAGCGTAACATTGTTTCTCCGTTTTTTTCCGAAGAAATGAAGAAGATCGATCGTGTAACGCGTTCCTCTCGTTCACATCTTTTCTCTGTTAAATCGTGTCACGAGGCACTTCCGTATAAGAAGCTTTCTAATTTCTCGTGGATCGAGAACCGGAAGGTTTTACATAGAAAGGGATGACAATTCAATTGTAGTTGAATGAGTGGTTGAACGACTCACTCCGTTTCAATACGATTTCGTCCATCGATCTTTTTATTCCGCTCGATCAACGTGCCAAGCATTCTTCGCATATTACGAATAGGAATACGAATAAATAAGACGCTCGTCGGAGAGAGTAAACGGACGAATTGCGAATACTTTTCGATTTATATTATATATTTACGCCGATCTTTTTCAAGTCCTTGACCGAAGCGTTCAGACGGAACGAAACGTGTGTATGCACGTATGTATGTATATATCTCTCGTGAAATATCGTTTATTCCGTATATCGATCTCGATTTCTAATGTTTCAATGCTCCTTTCATACTTCAATGATTTTTTTCACATATTCGCCTTGAAATGCTCTTGAGTAAATAACTTTCATTTTGTTTTAAGTGTCTTGAATTAAATTTTTTTTTTTTTTTTTTTTTTTTAAGAAATTTAAATATCCTACTTATTGCGGAAAAGTGGAACGGACATAGATTTGACGTAATAGATATTTTAGGAACAACAGATGTAGAAAACTGAATGTAGAGCGATAAGAAACTAATTCGAAAAAATAGGTCATCCATTAAAAATAATGATTTCTTTAATTTCATGGCTTTGTCATTCTTCTTCAGGACACGTTAATTTACTCCTTGACCTCAATAATTGCTTGACTTTCTAAAATAACGAGCATCGATGAAAAGTTCAAAAAATTTTTTTCATTTCTAACAATGAGAAGAGAAAATCGAACGTTGTTATCTGATCGCAAAATTCTACCATTCTGTCAATCGTCATATATTCTAGTGTGTCTCTTTCAATATCATAGGTAAAGCTTAATGCAACAAACGGAGGATTATTCCGAGCGTCCTTGACGTTGTGTAAATTTACACAGTTTGAGTTATTATTATTTTACGAGTTCTCATTGATATCTTAACTTGAATCAGGATTTCGTCTTGAACTATAATCCTTGAAATAGCAAACGTTGCTTTTCTTAGTCGTAATATCAAGCGTTATAATTAACTATAAAGCCAAAATTTGAAACGTTAAAATTCCATATCCATCATATATACGTCATGTATATGCAGATTCGAAATAAACATTCTTAGACGATATTTTTTAAAACACGCTCGAGTTGATCTTTTATCAGGCTTAAGTGTTAGATTTCTACGATTCGAAAGCATCATAATCTTTAATCGAAGAACGAAAGAAATCGTCAAGCAAGAGAAAGAGCTATTTCGAACGATAATCGAATACAGAAAATTCCTCGTTTGAAAGTCTCAACGCGTTCTTTCCTTCTATTTTATTTCTGTATCTTTCACTCACTCACTCACTCTCTGTCTCTCTCTCTCTCTCTATTTTTTAACGGATTTCAAAGGAATGAAGATGCGTAGGACGGCCTTTACCTTATCAAGAATAAAATTCTATTTTTACAAAGGGAGCAGCAACCGCTGCTTGGTAAACAGTAAATCACGAAGCCACCTCATAACCAGAGGCGTCATGTGAAAAATAAAGTGGGAGATGCTTGATCCCGTTATAACAGTATACACAGTGGTATATATATATATATATATATATATATATATATATATGTATGACAGGAGAGGTCCTTGCACTCTAGGATCGTCAATCGTTGTTTTTGCGATATATTATTGATTTAAATCGTAACTTTTAAATCGTACAAAAACAAAAAAAGGACTGCTGTAACGTTTCAAGTGTAATCACGATTGTTGCGAGGATCGAGAGATTTCTCCATGCTTTCTAATCGCACGAAAGCGATCTACGTATATACGTACGTACGTGTACGCATTTATTCGTCGTACAGATATTTCCAATCGTCCTTTTTTAGAAATTCAAAAAAAGATAAAGAAAAAAAGCGGGGAACTTATTTTGCCGACGAAAGTTATTTCGGTGTGTCATTGATTAATGGCAGAAGCCGAGTGTGATTTCATGAAAATAAATTTATCGTTCTTCTTTGAAACGACGAACCAGGGAGTTCGTTAACAAGAGAGAGAAAAAGAGAGAGAGAGAGAGAGAGAGAGAGAGAGAGAGAGAGAGACAGAGGGAGGGAGACACAGTGTTACGAGCTATGAATATCGAAATGGCAAGAAGATAATTAATTCATTCGTACGTCGTGTAACGTTTTTCAAAACGATTTTCACTGACAATGAGTTGCATCGTTTGTCCTTTGATTCAAACGCGAGAAATTACGACAAGCACGGATCAACCGATTGAGAGGATTTTTAGAACGAGAGAAAGTACAATCCGTCTACTCGCTTCGTAATAAAAATTACGATGGGTAACAGAGCGAATTAGAAACGATTCTGAAGGGACCGTTCGAAGACCTTCTAGTATCGACTTATAGATATTTGATTTTTTTATTGATGGATTAAATGTACAAGTAATTACATAATATATATCTTGTTAATCATTATGGCTTGTCGAACATTGACTAACTATTATTGAAATAAATCGTAGTATCATATGTCATTAATATTCTGTTTAGTTTTTCGATTTTCTTACCTATCGATTTCAATTTTTTTCACTCTTTTCAAAGAAAATTGCAGGTATATATTTTATATATTCAATATATTATTACATTAAGTAACCTCTACTCATGTAGCTTTTAAATTAACGATAGATAATAAAATTCGATACGTGCTTTTAACTTGCCGATGTATCTATTTGTGTTTTTCTTTCGTACTTATTTCATAGCTTTATTTCAACGTTATTAAAATATTATTTTATGTTTTATCGTTGAAACGAACGCTTTTCGAAATGAATTCTTTATCGTCAATCGCCCGCGAAGATGTCATCGGTACACCATCTATATCGCACTGTAGAATAATTCGACTTTCACTTCGAGCAAAGTGAATGTTATCGTACGCGAAAGAGAAATCATAAGGTTGTAAGTTTCGAACTATGAACGTATCATATGATTTGGTACGAAATTAGCTATGATGACCTACATAAGTAGTACAATTTGTTAAAATTTTCTTCTATTTTGATTTCAATTCAATGATTTTATCGTTTGTTGATTCACGAGGCATTTCATGTTTTCCAAATTCCTTTTATTTCATAAATTTTTATTCTTGTTACGGATAGAATTAAATTAGTTGGAATTAAATATTAATGAACGAACATTAAAAATGTTTTTAATAAAATCTACGAAATCGAGTACTCCCGTAACGTATTAATAATGAAAACGTTTTATATATATAAACGTTCGTTGACCTTGTTCAATCTCACTGTTTTTTTTTTTTCTATATTAATTCTACATCTTATCAGGAAATTAATTCTTCAAGATAATCAAGACTTTCTCCAGAGCACGGTAAATTTTCCAGCGATTGAAAGTGGATTTCCGTCTTCGTAACAAGTCTGTGTACACATATGTTACAGGAATATGCTATACGCACGTACTCACGCCTTTGTAAGTTGTTGATCGATCGTTTACTTGAAACATAAATTTTAATGTACATATACCTTAAATAAAATTTTAATTAAAACAAGAGAACACATTTTGTTTTTCCGAGCTAGCGCTAAAGCTTCATGTTCTCTTTTGTTCAATTTGTAACGAATATTTTTTCACGAGCGAATTTTTATTTGTGTGCAATAGTTCGACTTTTAAAAATATGCATAGGCACTATATTTAAACGAATATTCCTAATCCACATTACATGGAATACAAAGCAGAATATAAACATGATATAGATACTATCTTACGAGTTAATATATTTGTTATTCTTTTTTTATTTATTTTGAATAAAAAATATTGCTCTTGTATATCATTTTTCTTTCATTTGAATGTAGAAATTATTAATACATGCACAGTGTAATGGACAAGAATTGAACAGGATTTCTTTTAAAAGAACTTAAAAGAATTTTTTTTCGACGGCAATTACAATGTACAATGTACAACACCATGCCAAGAATAACGATCAAAGGAAGTTTAAATAGAAGGAAATTAATGATAGAGTGTAATAATGATTCATTTACATTCGTTAATTTTGATCTTTTTTAACGTGTTTTCTGTCACGTTCGACTTTCCGTCATCGCTTCAATGATGACGAAGAAGAATGAATAACTTCAGAAAAATTAAAACAATATCGCGTTCACACGTACGTAATAGAAGAGGAAAGCACATAATAAGTATATACGTATACCTAGTACGTAAATATATACCTATCTATATGTATATATATATATATATATATATATATATATATATATGTAGTATGTAATATATATGTATATTTTGTATCGATGAAAATATTAGAGCGGGATAATTGCAGATGCTTTTGTTTATCGGCTTATTACTTAATGACGGCGCTAATAATGATAGTTAATGGCTTGCACCGTTGCTTTTATAATTAATACTTTGAGTGTTACGTTAATCGAATGTCGCCGAATGAAAATAATGTTAAAAAATATCTTGGAACGAATTTTTCTGTGAGTGCCACGAAAGAAAGAAAGAAAGAAAGAAAGAAAGAAAGAAAAAAAAAGTGGGAGGAAAAGTTCGCAACGAATCAGAGCGTAGTGAATTAAGCTTAATGAGAGTAAGCTTGGTTAATCGGAATTGTCTATTGTCGTTCGAGTTTGAGTAAGAATCAAAGTAATCGATAATTAGACCGATGGGGTAGGATTTAAAGTGGGAGGATCGGTACTTGATCTACTCTCGATTGGATCTCGATCGGTCAGGATCGAGGAATACACCGTTCACGAGATTCTTTATGCCATCAATGCGCACGACAGAGCGGAATCCAGTTGGAAACCGGTACGACAGGTTCCACGGTCGTTGCTGCCGCTCTTGTTGTCTATGTGTTAGTAAGTGGAGAACTTCCCGTACTCGTAACTCATAAAGCCCCGATAGTATCCCTACGTTCACATAAAAATACTTGGTCATCGTGGCAAAGATCCCTCCCGGTACTCCTTTCCTTTCTCTCTCTGTCTCTGTCTGTCTCTCTCTCTCTCTCTCTCTCGTCTCTCTCTTTTTTCTTTTTTTTTTTTTTTTCTGTTTCTCTTATTTTGCGTATGTACGCCATTCATGAAAGAATCGTGTTTATCTGCACTCGTGCGTAAACATTACGGTCATTAGAGGTAGACTTATCTACCAAAATCGTTGTTTTTTTCACCTGTATCATATGTACACCGTTTTGTTCTCGTTTTTATTCTCTTCATTTATCAAAATAAATATAAAAATCCTTATGCGTACATTTTGTACTTTCGTTAATTAATATTTCTTAAAAGTTGATAAGAAAGATGACGTTGCGTATGAATTATTCAAGAGGATATATCGAAACGACATATATCATCTTGTCTACAATATTTCCATTGTTACAATGTAGAAATCTTCGTCATTTAATTAACGAACGTACACGTGTACATGAAATGATTTTAACGGATATTTTTGTTGATATTTTTGTTGCGTTAGCACATTCGACGATTCCTTATATTATGAAGATGCGATGTAGTCGGAGTGACGAAGAAAAAATAATATTAAAAATGAAAGAAAATCGTCGATGTTTATAAACGGATGTAACTTACTTTTCATGGAACGCACTTGATTTCGTATATTTGCAATAACGTGTTTTCTTTCATATAAAAGATCCAAAGATTACACTTACCAACAGGGAGACAGCAATGGGAAGGAGCTCGTTAAAAGGGAAGAAAACTATTTTGGATGTCGAGACGTGTGTATTGTCTTGGCTGGGCTTTGTTTGTCGGGCAATTACCTTCTTTCACTCGACTAATAGCATGTATGTACGTATATGTATGTATGTATTTCTATTTCTTCTTTAATATGTGTATGCACGATTCTTCGTGTTGTATGTGAGTCGTCAGTATGTGCTTGTAACACGTGAAGCCCTTTTCACGATGGAATTCTCCGCGGCTCGTGCGCAGTCGGGTCACGGCCCGGGAGAAACGTGAGAGCGTGCGTACGCGTGTGCATGCGCGTGTCTACCCGCTTACGGCCCTCCGGATCCCCGGGATACTGTTCAGGATTACGTCCTGCCTTTTTCTATACACTAACAGATGTGTATGTATGTATGTATATACGTGTATGTAATCAACGGGACGATGATAATTCCTTTTGAAATAGATTCAAAGAAAGGTAAAAAAAAAAGAGGTCGTAAAATAATCGCTTATCATAGTGGAATCGTGAATCATTCTTTTTCTTTCTTTTTTTTTTTCGATTTTGAGAAGAATCTTTTGTCCATATCGTCCTCGTTCTCATTGTCGGTTTTGTCGATGTCAGCGTTTATTGTCACGTGCAATTGCGTGCAGATACATATCCATATACATTTATATATTTATATATATCATTTACACACACATATATATATATATATACATTTATTATTTATTTCATACACTATTATCTGTTATTGAGGAATAATTTTTGTTCAAATTATTTTATTCAAGTTTTCTGTCACTTTTTATTATGGCGAAATATCTTGCTGTAATAACTTTTACATCTTTTCGTAAAATTACTTTAGAAAGAATTTCATGCTAGTAACTTTTGGTTTACGACGAGATTATTAGTATTTTTATATTTATTTATGAAACACTTTCTAAAATGTGATAATGTCTCTAGGAAATTATAGCAGCGAAAGATTTTAATACTGTAAAGTAAATTATTTTATTCATCAGAATCATAATATTGAATTTTTTTTATCTTTGTTGTTATATATGAAAGTGTTCTTTCTTCGTTGCGTTCCTGCATTCTTGTGGCTCAATGGGTATTAACCTTGAGTCTCATTTACGTTCGTACCGTCGTACCTGGTACACCTATCTCCTCTCTCTCTCTCTCTCTCTCTCTCTCTCTCGTAGAATTTCATTATTCTTTCCGGCATATGTATTTTGTTTCAAATAGATTTTGATAATGTTAGTAATTACGTCACTCGTATTGCTTTTTCTTCAATACTTTTAAATTGCCCTATGACCTGATGATTAGATTTATGTCTTGATACGTGATGTATTACACATATCTTTATATGAACATATTTTCTGTGTAATATAAACGAAATTTTTGAGAGACAAAAATATGATAATCTTGTTATTAATAATTTATGAATATTAGATATTTAAATATTAAAAGTATGTAAAAGGATTATTATTTTTTATGGTAATATGCACAGGATTTTTACTCTAGTAATTCTAGTAATAAATAAGATGATCGTTATATAACCACACGTTCACTTTTTTACAATGTTAGCAAGAACATTCTCATAGTTAAACGTTAAAGAATGAACATGATCGCATGTTTATGATATCAATGTTGTCGTCTTTTAAGTTTTTATTTAATCTAGCTTGGGGTCGAAGATGTCGAAACGAGAAGGCTACAATGACGAAATTGCACGCAAATAGACGGCTATCGTTTCCCATACATTTCGTATCTTCCCACGTGTCGTGCATAGGCTTTTCAAACGTGATTGTGCCATTGAAAAAATTCACAGGCTTCAGATTTCTCAAATCTCTTTAATCTCGAAATATTATGAAAGGCTTATAATGTTATCCAAAATACCTTATTTGTGATAAATTTGTGAAACGTGCATTATACAAAAAATTCGATTAGATTTCTCGTGTAATTTCGATTTTTTCTTAAAAAAGATAATGCTTTATTGTCGTTAACCCGATTAATTAAATATTTTCATGGTTAATACGAATGACGTAAATGCTAGTTAGATATATTTAAGCGACAAGTATTTAAGCATTTTAGTGTGAGACATTTTAAAAAGAATTTAGAGCATTGTTTGTTTAACGCAGCTATTTATATAAGATTTTCACGAAATTTTCCATTGTTATCGCATTTCGTTTTTATTTTTTATATTTAAAATACATTTTTATGTACACGTATGTAAAAGCGGAAATTGTCAATGGTAATATCAAGTCGTGATAATCTAATGCGCTAACCAAAATTTAATCATTATAAACAAAAGAATATTGATAGCGCCGGATGTTCGGCGAATGAGGCGATACCGTTGAAGTCGTGTGTTGAGCGACGACATTTTATTCTTAAAAGCATGCCGGATGTTGTTTTGTTACTAAAATAAAGAGTGTGATTATAATAGTGTGCGTGTGTATGTGTCGATCGGTAGGTGCAATTCGTGTCCTATAAGCTAACTTCAATAGTTTTTTGACCCGATACTTTTGTCAGAATGGATCAAGAATTTTTGTAACATTTTTGGTGAAAAATAAATTTTTCCATATCGATATTTATTAAATTTATATTGTTTCTTAAACGTCCATGGATTTTAAAAATTGAAAAATTAATAAGATTAAATACAAATTATAGTTGTAACATTTAAAATTTAACTTTTTAAATATTTCTTTTGACATCATTGAAAAATATGTTTCTTTTTTCATAATATTCAGATGACCTTGAATATTATCTTATCGTTTTTTTTTCTAAAATAGAAAGAATTCTTCCTCATCAAGAAACAACAGTTTCTAAATACGATTACTGTACATAATATTTAATGAAACACAAGTAATTTTCAATGTTCTTTAACTTTAACAAGGAATATCTTTTGTGTCCCAAGTAGTCCCCCATTTGAAATGTTTCTAGGATAGTTTTCTTTATATAATTACGTAAAAATCGCTTCCTACTTCATTCTACTTTAAATATTTTTACCGTTTAAAGCTATTAGTATTACGTTAACGAGAAGTTAGACTAGCAATTGATAATGGCTGTATTTGCGTTTGTATTATAGATAGTGAATAATATATAGTTTTTTTTTTTTTTATATAGTCTTTTGTATGGCTATTTTTCAAATATTAAAATCATCTGACTGAAGTAGTTTGTTCGCATTCGTTTAGAAGAAAAGAAAACATTATTACAAAATCATGAACATATTAACAAGTAACAATTTCTACGATATGATTTATACACATTTGATGTTTTATACAAGATTCGAAAGTTACACTTTTCACATTTACATCGACGAACATGATGAACTTTTATCTTGATTCTTATTCTGGACACATGATTAGTAAAGATACTTATTTTGTTGAAGACTTTCTATATGGAATACCGTTTCCCTTTCCTATAAATAAATAACAATATCGAAATATAAAGAGACAAAAATTGTTCGAGGTCTCATTCCCTTGGGTGATTCGAATGAGAATCGTATTACTAGAGTCGTAGAGATAAGCTCCGATTAAGTTAACGTTCTTGAGCGGATTGAACCGATCTGGATCGTTGGTAGGATCATACGATAGCGATTGCAAGAGGGAAGCCAACGATGCTTCTCCATCACGAAAACGCTTCATGGGACTTCGTGCATGGGAACAACTTCACGATGAATCGCCTTAATGCCAGAGACTCGATTGATAGGGAAAGCTGGAAGATGTGGTATTCGAAGCATCTTTGAATATTCGATTCGATTTCGAACATTCGATTCAGTTTCTACCAGATAAAAACGTATATTAATTTCATTATATGAAAATAAAAAGAAAAAGTTTTTTAATAATAAAAAAATTCTTTATCATTGATAGAAGTAAGTTAAGATGCTATTATTAAAGAGTTTTATATGTGGTATTATATTTATAACGGTAAATTTCTACGAAATTTCCTTGGATATAAGTTTTGCGTAATCGGATGATTTTTAATTAACCTACATAATGTTTCAAAGTTTGATATTCGGTTATATGCTAATATATTACAAGATCTTACTTTTCGTTCAGTATGAAAAAAATAACAGATATTAAAGGATAAAAGTATCGATTATTTATGATAGAGAAAAGATTATATTTGGTAAATTAAATGATATCGTTATGTATAATATATCTATTTACCTACGAGTACTTTATATTATCTACTCGCGATTTCTTATGATCATATATTAAAACAGAATAAGGCGTGTCGAGTCGAGTAACAATGTATCAGATCCGGTTTCCTTGTCAGTCGTGTAGTCTGATGGAAATTGATGAGAGGAAAATGGTGAATAATGTAGAAGGACGAAACGTTTAAGAACATATATATGTTCTTAATGTCGTATAAGTTAGTATTACATTCTCGATTGATATTATTCCCCTAAAGGATCTTGACTTCACCCATCACTTTTTAGTCGTACACCCAGTAGAAAACCACAGATTCACACGAATGCGTGCAAGCCTTTTCATATGTAATTTGTGAGAGAGTGTGTGTACTACTACTACGCTACTTACACCAGTCTATTTGATACCTGCGGTAGACGATAGGTAAAGTTCGATGGTGTGCGAGTGCATACACCATAAGAGAGAACCTCCGTGGAATTGCAGGGCTGCAGATATAGGAATTTCATGTGTTCACAAAGTGTAAGCAGGATGTACGGAGAAACCTTTCTCACGTTCGCCGTGTATCTCAGGGACGCAAGCGAGCTGAAAAATTCGCATTAGGAATGTTTGAAGGACCCCTTTAATGGGTCTTTATCTTTCTCACAATTCCCTCTTAGGATATATTATATATGTAAATTTATATATATATATATATATATATATATATATAAATATTATATATATATATTACATATAATTATAAACAATATATTGCATTCATTTGTCGTAATTGTAAATATTATGATGTAAATAAGAAAAATATTATTTTTTTCGTAGTTTTCTCTCAGCAAGACAAATACAATTCACGATAGAGAAATGGCGAATGACGTTATTAGACTGGTAATAACAGGCCGGTCATAAAATTATAACAAGGGTCACGTTTATCTCATTGAGACTTATTAAGTTGAATTACGGACGACACGATTAATGTGTCACCCCGTTTGCCTCTATTACCGGTTCTATAGTAATCGTACGAACAAGTGTTGAACACGTTCGATAGAGGCCAATTGTTCTCATAGAATATAGTATGGTATAAAAGAGACGGTGAAAAGTGTCCTCGTTGTTTTTCAACGAGTCAAAAAAACGAGTTCAAACGAGAGTATCGAATTAATATTTGTGTAACATTTACCGTTCATTAATTTTCGGTTTAACCTGTCGATACTGTCTGGCACGAATCAGTTGTATTAGGTCGAGAGCTTAGATAAGAACGATGAGATCCATAAGCCGACATATTAATGGATTCGGAGATTATCGTACAAATTTATAGCTTTGAAGTGTATGGGGGAGAATCGAAGCTTATTTTCTCAATTGCAATTATGTTTACATTTCGAAAAAGAAAATACTGTTATTTATACAGAAATTGAATATATAATTTAAGAAATATTCGATAAACATTTTTATTTTGAAAAATTGAAATTCATATTGTCATTTTATTGAATTTTTATTTGATTTCTTGAACATACATGCTTTTTTGTCAAACACCTAAATACATATATCGTCGATAAAAAGATTATTATCGCTTATAAAAATTCCATATTAACAATAGATAATTTATGTTACATATTTAATTACGAATAATATTTTATTGCAATGTAAATAACGTATAATAATAAGTAAGATAAATCCTTTCGAGTCCATAATTATATATCATTTATAGTCAGAATTAAAAATAATATAAAAGACTGTTAGAGTACTAACATTCTGCAGCCCTGTCGTACTTGCGGAGAAGCAGGTGGATGAAGAGAATCTATGAGAATGCATCGTGGAAGGGGTAGTAAAGATCGCTAGCTGACAATGGGCCAAGTGGAAAGAGAACGTATGGTCAGTCCGCGGCGAGCCGTCCTCGTAGGCGGATTATCTATCATACCGTGAGTTTATATCAAAATACGAATCGTATCAGTTATCGAGTGGTTGCTGTTGATTTGGTCTTTTCACTGAAAAATGTCTTATTCGTTTCTTATCATTCAAGTCGAGGATTGACAGGTATCGTTTGAAAACAAACATTCTATTGGTAAAAAGTGATGGCATTGTGAAATTGTTCTCATGGATAAAAAAAAAAAAAAAACAAAAAAAAAGAAAGAGAGAGAAAGCATGCTATCTAATTGACAATAAAGTCGTTCTAAAACTTTCTCGATGTCATTTCGGGACGTTCGTTATCAGTGTGTTTCATCTCTCGAAATCTCATTGAATGATTCAAGGATTACGCATGCTGCGAGCGATGAGTTGTGAGATAAGTTCGAATGGAGAGAAACAATAGAGAAAAGAGCGCGGAATATTCGTGTACTTACTTTCTCTTCCTTTGATGCCTGTAGCTCGTACAGGTATACTTCATACTGTGTATGCTCACTTGTCGGCTTGAGCGAGTGCACGAGCTCGAAACTGTGCTCGTTAGCTCTTCTGGAACGTTATCTCGAAGAGTAGGAGGAGGTACAGCGAAGTGGAAGTCCTTGCTTTCAGTCGAAAAGTACCTGCTAATGAATAGAGTTGCGGTAATCTTCTAATTATAATTGCTCGGCGGGCTACGGTCAAATTTCTCTTGACACAAAAAGGATTCACGACGTATTTGTTAAAGTCGGACGAGCAGGCTTTATTATTCGCAATTGCTTTGTCTACTTTTATTTCAATTCGCAGAATATTAAAAAAAAATATATTTTTCTCTTTATAAAGGATCTTTTATTTCTTTGACATATATATATATATATATATATATATATATATATATATATATATCTTTTTTTATACCTTCAAGAAATATATGCGTAATATATTATTAATTAATTTAGTAATGAATGAATTTTAAATGCGCAGTAGACACTTATCCCTATTTATGCAAAACTTCGTTTAATTTTTTGTGATATCGTCAGTGTAGATAATTTAAACGGTTTCTGAGTATAGGAGATATAAACCAATGTATAGTAACCGTGACAGAGTGCAAGGCCAGGGCCGTATATTCTGGGAACTCTCTATTCATATGAACTTCCATCGATACTAGCCAAGATCTTGTTAAAGACAGTGAAGTTAATTTATTTCTACACATACATAGACGAGTGATCCAATTATTCGTAGAAAGTAACGCGGAATGAGAACGATGTATAAACGAGTTCGTACTTCGTTATAACAAAGCCTGGCTAATAGTGAAAACTGGCTATGAAATGTGATTTAAATAAATTCATATTGCTTTATGTTTAAAAGCATGTATATTTTAATAGATCAATACATTTTTTATTGAAACATTTAATATTGGTGTTTCAAATTTTAATATCCATGACGTCAAATGTAAAATGTTGATCGAACAGATAACTTCCTAGCGTCAAGGATAAATCGAATAATTTTTATCCAAATAAAAACAGACAAAACGACGTTCTTGTATAATATATATGCAAGTCAGGTTCAATTTATATGTATGGTAAAAGCAATATCTAAACATGGCACATACTAGTGAACTTTTATTGTTCCACAGAGAAAAATAGGAGTTATAATGCGTTGAGTACGGCTACAATGATAATTTGCGCTATGATGAAAGCGTAGATAATAACATGATGTTTCGAACAACGTAGATGAGAAAATTCTGTGAAAAATCATCTACGTATATCGAAGAACGAAGTTAACAAAGTTATACCAATTTGTGTATATAAAATTCGAGTTAAGAATATGACGAAGTTACCGGGAATAGAAATTCTCAGAAGAAAGCATCGAAGGTCGATAGAGGTGGGGACATACATATGCATATATATTCGTCGAGGAAGAGAAAGGAGAAATAAGAAAGATATTTTTGGAGTGGCTCGTTCGAATTCTCGTTTTGTGTAGGCTGTAAGCTTATCTATTTGAAAAATATTCAGAGAGATATTTCACTTCTCGCATACTATAATGGTTCAATTATGAATACATTTTAGCAAGATTTTTAAGTACTATATTATGTTGATCAAAGCCCACAAGAATTCTTCATTTGTTTGAAAACATAGTCACGTTGTTGTTGCTATAATCTTTAGATTTAGAGAGTTTAACTGTAAATCATTTTTCGAATTATTTTCTTCTAATCATTAAATCAAACGTCTCGTACTTACAAAACTGTATCGTGCCTAACAATGAAAGATTATTTCTGATAAGAATAGATTGATTATAAAAAGATATATTATTTACCAGAAAATCTAAATATCACAAACGAAACAAAGATCTAAATCCAGTATATAATTTTCTTGAAAAACTTTAAATTTATAGAAACCGATTTAAAGTCAGCGTTATGAAGTGGAGCAAGAGTCGAGGGTTCGGCATCAGCATATCACGCTGGCGAGAGTCGAGTGGTGCTCGAGACGGGATGCTCGAAAGCAAATTAGCGTTTGGCGGGATTCCTTTGTCAGAGAGAGCAGGAGAAACTGGGCTTTATCATCTGCTAGTGTATGGGCGTGAATGGAGCGTCAGTGGTATGCCGCAGCGTCATTACAAATACGGTGTACCCGGCCGTACCATTCGCCGCTTTCCAGCGTGCGATCGCGATGTGAACCGTGACGCAATGTTCGCGTGAACGTCCCATTTGACGAAGCCAAGGATATACATATACAGACTCTTACAATTCGAAACACCTCTGCACTTTTCCACGCTTCCCGCTCGTCTTCCTTTCCGCTCGTCGTGCAAGTGAATTTTCAACGTAGAAAGATTCTCTTGATTGAAAAATTCGTGGTAAACGTGAGATAATCAACCCGTACATACTACAATACCGACGCTCGTTTCCGTTTGAGTTATCACGATAACGTCAGGATAAATTGAAATGTTTTCTCTTTCTCTTTTTTTTTTTCTCAAGCAACGAGTATTTTAGGTGGACGAGTTTAGATATAGAAATCGTTTATTTTACGTGATCGCTTTAATATGTAAATATATATGTTAAGATCAATAGTTAATTTTTTAGTATCGTGTACCGTTAGAAATAATGAACTGTAAGAAGGATAAAATGTACCGTTTCAAAAATATCTATCAACATAGTTTGACGTAACTGTTTCGATTAAAATAATTGAATTCCTATGGGGAATGATGCATTCGAATGCATCTTTGCGTTGGCTGCTTCACCAAGCGTAAAGGAATTTCAAATGAATGAATCTCAACAACTAAGAGCTCACCGTTTGTTCAAATAAAATTTTCTTCGTTTTAATTCAATCTTCGCGCTCACTCAACGATGACTTAATCTTTGCCTTTCGTACATGACATTTTACTTGTGAACAAACGAATCGAGCAAAGTCTTCGTAGAAAATAATATCAAGTTAATTTTTTCACTTCGTAACGATCGGTGAACTTTGTATTTTAGTTCTTTTATTTGAAACGACACGTGGGCGGAAAAACATTGATTCTTTCTTAATGTTAATGGAAACATCGTACTTTGATACTTGATTGTTTCGCTAGAAACAAAGAATTCAATAACCGGAAACGTTTTTAGATTATCATTAATTCTACAGAAGTGAAAATTCTTTCCTTAGTAATGTTATAAAGAGAAAGAAGAGACTGTATCGAGTTAATTGAAAGGATATATGATTAAAAATTAATGAGATTCTTACGATTGATTTACATAAATTTCTTTCTGAACTCTGAATGTGATTTAATCGTGAGAATAAATAAAGATCAAAGCTCACATCGAGAAAGTGGCTGTTACTTGCTTTTCTGCCAAGATCCAATTAGTTTGATTAAAATCCATAAAATGAAAACAGAGACGCGATAATCGATAATAGCACAACGATTGTCGCGACAGTTCTGGACATAGTAATGCCTACGTTATTGCAGTTACGAACTAGAAATGAAATTTCTGTCGGTATCATCGATAAGCTATTTAAGAAGGTAAACCTTTCACCAACGAGACAGTGCCAACAACGAGCAAGGATCGATTAGCACAACTCGTTAAATCAACGCCAAGAAATGGAAGAAATAGAACGTATTTATCAGATCCGCCTTGAGCATCAAGCGTAACAATCTAAATACGCGGTATTCATTGTTGCGAATTAAAACCAACGGTGGAAAACTCGATTAAGCTGTGTCCTTATTTTGAGCTTCCTCTTGTTATTTTATGATGTCTTTATGTTCATTTATAAATAATATATAAAATTAATTTTTGCGATAAAATAGAACTAGTACTAATTTTACGAATGAAAATATTGTTTTTTTTTTTTTTTTTTTAATTCGTAGAACGTAAAAACGTACTGGCAATTATGGAACGGTGAAGACGATGGAGAGAGAGAGAGAGAGAGAGAGAGAGAGAGAGAGAGAGAGAGAGAGAGAGAGAGACGAGAGACGAGAGACGAGAGAAAATTAACTACGCCTGGTTTCTTAATTGACTTAATTTGGAGTAGAGTGTGGGGAAAAGGAATGCGATGACCGGCCGATTCCCAAGTACCGTTTATGCAATGCGACTGAGCGACTGACATGACGCAAGCGACATCACTTGCTTTGGCTACATTGTCTGTTGGTAGATCGCGAAGAAGAGGCTCAAGAGATCTCGCCAAAGGGAACGAAAGATCGAGGTTTCCACTTCGAGTCTCTTAATTCAGCTCGACTCAATTCGCGCGAACGATCAAGAAATATCTCGGTCATGGTATTCGTTTACGCTGATTAGGGCAAAATGTGAAGGTTTTTATTGAAAACGTTGGTTGAACATTTCTACGTTCGAATATCTATTCAGCATATTTTATATTATATATTTTTTAATTTTAACTCGTTACGAATTTTAAAAATTTATCGAAATTAAATATAGAATATTTTTATGATCATGTGAGATCATTTTCCATTAAATACGTAGATCTACATTTAAAATGGCAAATTATATTACATATTGACAGAGATGGTTCGAGAAAGTTTCAAAATATTTAGGTCGATGATAGTACGGTGCATCATTGTGCATAGCACGCTGGTATGCAATAGTCGAGCCGGATACGTCCAGTCTCTGTTGATTTCGTGGATCCGTGTCACGCGATGCGTTACGCCCTCAACGTCCTGTCACGAATGATGAATTATTCCTTCGACGTATCGAGTCATCGTCGTTAAAAACATCAATTTGGGATATTACTTCTTCTCCAAGTAATAATCCATCCTTCGATAAGTAAATAGATTCTCTCTTATTTCAGAAGGAAATTCGATCATCGATGCGAATAATTAAATTGATATCAACTTCGTCAAGCACTTATCGTATTATGTTATCGTCGATAAAGCTTAATAATGATTGAAATAAAAAGTTCTAAGTTTATCACAAAGATAAATAATGGTTGTGCTATTTTAGTAAAGTTGCAGATCGAAAAGAGATAAAGTAATATCCAGACGCCATGAAGGCGGTACAGGAGCAACAGCAGCCGGAATCGATGGAATCCAACGAGTCGGTGTCCGCCTCCTCGAACGAGTATGCCTATCGACCATTGACAACGAAACACCGAAGAGCCGGAAGTACTGGTACTACTGGTGACGAGGAGTATACTACCGACGAAGATGAACTCTATCCAGATGAAGCCGATTGCACGATCGGCTCGACCTTACACGCACCTCATCCAATTCTCAAGTCCGATCTTGCAAGAGCTGCGACCGATCTCTTTGGATATGCGACCAAGCGGGAAGATGAGGAGGAGGAACCTACAAGTCTTTTTGATGAAGACGACAAGTTTCTCAACAACAGGTAGGCGAATGTTAATAACATTTTCATGTTTTCTTTTATAATTATCATCTTGTATCTTATTTTAATTTTTATTTTCCAAACGAGAAAAATATAGATGTGTTATTCATTTATGATCGATCGTCTTAATTGGATTCGCATTTTTATTTAGTTCCAGTTTAGCGAAATCGAACTCGCTCTTCGCATACAACGACAAGATACATAGTGTTTTAACGAGGCATCGAAGTCCGACGATGATGAACGAGAAGAAGCCTAGCGAGGCTGTTTTAAACACGCATGCGTACAAGTCTGAGATTCAGGTACCTGCAACTCAGACTATGACTAATTTGGATATTAGGTTGGGTGAAGAGAAGATAGACGATGTTATGGAAGACACAGTAAATAAGCAGGAAGATATTTGTGTATCATTAGAGATATCGTCCACGAAAGACTCGCAGGTAAATTTAATAAACTGAATGGTGAAAGTATTAAAATAATAAAATTTTACATAGAAATGAAAACAATTGTTTTCTATGTAAAAAACTTACAAAAGGAAAATAATTAAGAAATACTTTTTGAAATTATTCTTTTTAAAATTAATAATGGAAATATTTTGTTAATGCAGGCTGACTCTCGAGTGAAGAAAGAAACTTCTTTAACAAAGGATTCAAATGATCCTCCCTCTCCAACAACTGCACAATGGGGCAGAGCCGTAGCAGAAGTAAAAGAACACGCTGTGGCGAAACTGCAGGAGGAGTTGAAGAGAGCTCACGAGGAATTGAAATTGAAGGATGAAGAGGTGGCAAGGCTCTCGAGGATTCGACAGGACGTTGAGGCCGAGCTGGAGGAACTCACCGCTAGTCTATTTCAAGTACGTCGTGTCGAGAATCGAGATATGGAGATTAAAAGAGAGAAAGGGGGAGAGAGAGAGAGAGAGAGAGAGAGAGAGAGAAAAGGATATGAAATCGAGCTCGAAGGATAATTCATTTTTAGGAAGCGCACAATATGGTGCGCGAGGCGAACGTGCGGCAAGCGACGGCAGAACGTCTTCTGGAGGAGAGTCGAATGAAAGCCGAGGTCCTAGCGGCTGAAGTGACGGCCTTAAAGACTTTGGTCTTGACTTCGACTCCAGCCAGGCCAAATCCACATTTGCATCCTCAGATTGACACGAGATGTCGTTTGAATTCGGGTGATGAGTGTCAGCAAGGTCTTTTTGCTAAGAAACATCGAAGGTATAATTCTTTTATGATTATCATATCGATAGCGTAATAAATAAATTATGAAGAAGCGAATTATATTAAAATTTATTGAACTTTTTATACAAGGTCGCCTTCGCACTTCAATCTTAAATATGGCCGAGAAAACTCACCACCGGAATCTCCTGTGAAGGAACAGAGGCCATCCTTACCAAGTGATAGGGAAGCCTTGGCTAGGGATTGGAAGAAAGATCGTGAAAAGGATAGAGACAAAGAGTGTAAGGATCTAGGATTGGAGGTAGATCCTAGAGTTCATACAGAATTTCTCAGGTGGAAAGCAAATCCGTGCGTCGATAAGAGCGATCCATTTGTTGCCAGAGTGTTCAAAGAAGATATCGACCTATGTTTGGATTTTCCTAATAAAGAACTCGGTTCGAGGGTCCGACAGGCTGTTCTCGATGGAATCATTTTTATCGAGGCTGTCAGTGATAAAACCAAACTTGCCTTTCCTAAGTGAGTTTTTTTTATTTCATCGATCTATAGTTTTCTGATCCTTTTGGAAATTATTTTATTTTATTTGTCATTGTCTTTTTAGAAAGTGTGCTCTTCTCGAAGCACCACGACAATGTCACTATCGTATGAGACTGGGCGATCAGGAGAATCAATGGTACTGTATCTCTCAAATTTGTCGCAACCGAGTGAGTGTCATCTATTTTATGAAAAATAGTTAGATTTTATATATCGTAAAATATTATATAATCGACGATGTTTCTTTTAATGTTTAGATCATAGCGGTCTGTGATTTTCTCAATTATCTACGTTACGTAGAACGAGGTCTTGTTAAAAGCTCGGGTAAGTTACATGATAAATTTATGATCATGTTTTATTGTGTCCTGATAGTTTTATGAGAATTGTAATTATTCTTAGGCTCAGGTACGATAGGCTGCAATAAATTTTTTGTTTCTGTTAAAGTACACGATGTATATTGGGAGATTACAAGATTACGAAAGGAGATGGTGTTCGCTCGTCTGGGTTTAGTGCTTTCATCTTGAAGCTTTTTTCTGGTGGATTTCATCTAGTCTGGAATAACGGCCGTAATACGGACCTAGAATCTTATTATGTTTTTTTGATCGACGAAGAAGAAACGACTGGAGAGAGTTATCAAAGGATTAATATAGGATAATAGCGTCGATCGGAAAGATGATCGATAATTGTCTCCATTTGACACGGGAAGATACGATTTACGTTTTAGACGAAACGTATCCCGCATATTGTATATCCTTCTGTCTCTCTCTCTTTCTATCGCTATTTAGTATATTAGATTGCACTTTTTGCCAATTGGGAAAGATATAACAAGGCGACAATGCAACTGATCACGGGGCTGTGAATGATCTTAAAAAAAAAAGAGGCAAAAGTTAGATGTTATTGATAGTTTCCCTACATGACAAATGTATATAAGAAGGATTTTTTGAATCTATATTTCTTTGAATCTATATTACTTTTTACAATTAGAAATGGATACATTGAAAATGTTACGAACATTTGTGCAATTGAAACACTTGCAAAAGGGATAGGAAGCATAGCGATGTCCCTAAAAATGTTGATATTCGTTGTTATATATTGTGAGTATACATTATTGATATTATTATCTGTAGATAAAGAAAAAGATGTTTATGTGGACCACAGGAAAATCTAGATAGGTTAAATGCATGTAGATCTTTTATGTATTTCCTGTATACGTCCTAGACGTATTATTATTACGCAGCGAAGTTATGTTATAGATTCATTTAAGGAAAGCTATAGAATTGTTTGCTCTTCTAAACGATATTAATCGTAAATGAAGGTGCAGCTAATTTATTTCAGTACCTTATCTTTTCAATGTAATTTAGAAGGTCATTTGTAGTTTTATCCACTTTTTCTACGCGCTTTTATCGCGCTGAACGTTTGAATTCGTTCGATAAATATTGATATTTTGCTATTTCGATATTAACAATTAAGGAATCTTCGATTTACATGCTGCAAACGAAGTATCGCGTTGATACGATATAATTACTTCGTCGACTGAAAGACGATATCGTCTTCCAATGATTTAATTCATTTTTCAGCTGTTATGAATTTATCAAATTACAAGACAATGCGAACATTAAATAAAAGTTGCAGAATGAAAGTTAAGTTGTAGAAATAAAGATCTAAATTTATCTTCATCGCGTTGACTCCAAATATTCGTAGAAACAAGTATCGTTTGTTGTAATGGAGGAAAAGAGAAAGTTCGTCGTATTTTTATGAAACGGCGAAGATTTTCTGTAAATACAAGAACTTGCTACTTGCCTGTCAAATGTAAATAGACTGTCAAAATTATCTGAAAGAATTCTTGTATTTAAAGAAGTAATAAAGGTAATTTCCATTGTTCGATTTTTCTTTAACTAACTCCTTTTTCTATTGCGCGTATATCGTTTACAGAACTGAGAAAATGTAACGAATTCATAAGTCGACGTAAATAATGATTTCCAGCGAAGATTTAACGAACTATTAATATCTATGCCCTCTTATGAATCAGTCTTTTTATTTAAAATCATTTTTTTCGTTTGCCATTCAAGTTGTCTTACATAGCATATTACACTTATATTTTCTTATAGTCATTTTTTTCATTGGTCTTTTATGATCATTATATTCGTTTCTTAATGAGAAGATTTATTGGTGGTGGTGAGATAGTAAAACCATCGATACCCGATAAATCTGGTTCTGGATATTCTGGTGCTATGGAGAAATGGAATCTTTGCAGCATGCAAGCATTTATCAAAAAGAGAAAATTTTTCGCTAGAACCTCGCCTGGACATCTTCTGTGACCTGCAAAAAAGAAATAGAATATAGAGTGATAATGTAATAAGGGATAAATGTAAAATAACATTCATATTACAAAATACCTAATCCAAATGACATAAGCCAAGGATTTTCGCAATATTCTCCCTTCTCATTGATGAATCTTTCAGGACGAAACGTTTTGGGATCACCCCAGTGATTTTCATCCATGTGAACGCTCATTAAATTTGCTAATAAAATGGAATTTTTTTTTATATCGTATCCTAACAAAGTTGTATCGTTCATAGCTCGATGAGGCACCGAAGTCGGTCCTACATTCCCCATTCTTCCTACTTCCGCCAGAGTTGCTTGTAGGTATGGAAGTCTGAGAGATATTAATGAAAACAATAACTCATAATTATGGATGTATCGCCTAGATTTCTATTATGTTCTAGATCACTTAGTTCTCTCGATTATTATTCATCGAATACATTGATGTAATAATTATATACCATTCTATTTCTCCTTCTTCGAATAAGATTATTATAACTTTTATTTGTACTAAAGTATGAGGATTATAAAATACCGATATAGATAATAGAGAATAATAAAATACCGATTTCTATATGCGAGACGAGGTGAAATATCTTTGCCAAAAACTTCATCCAATTCATCATGTATCTTCTTTTGTACATATTGATTTACGGATAGAAATGCGATCACGAAACCAGTGGTACTGGTGGTTGTCTCGATTGAGGCAATAAAAAGATCTCTAATGAGTGCGATTAAATTTTCATCTACGAACAATTAATATCGATTTTACAATACAGGATAATTGTACATGATAATCAGATTAGAAATGTTAAGGAATTAATAACACATACATTTAGGTTAATACCATTAGGTTTCAATAATAAAAAAAAATCAGTTTTACCGTTGAAGTTCGACGATGAAGATAAATTGGAGGAACATTGTGTTTGCATCTCTTTTAGATAAATGTCGATTAAGTTCGTTGGTTCATTCTGCATCTCAGTCACTTGGTGTTCCGTTATTATTTTCTATGATAACAGAATTTTTTATACATTTATCTATTTTAAAAATTAATTTATAAAATTGTAGATATTACAGGATCTTTTATTGTATTACTTTGAAATATAGCCACAGTCGATTTTGCCGTTCTTGCAACTGTGTATATCCTGTTAAACGTGGAAAAATATATCTGAGAAAAGGCAGTTGACTTATTATACTACCGGTTATTCTAGAGCTTCTTGAATTTTCGTTTAATATCGCAATAGCCTCCATCAATTTCGGATCCTCATGATCCAATTGAAATCTAAAAAACGTACAATGAGGAATGTTAATACTTACATAAAATGTAAGTATTTGTTTAAAATTAAATTCTTACTTCGATCCTGTGACAAGAAACCAAAAACTGGCTATAACTGTTACCGAAACGAGATCGTATATATTTGTTATTGGTCCTTTTTCTGCTAATTCTTCGATTATTTTTAACAAGATAATAATATCCTCCAGTATCATATCTTCCATGTTTGCTTTATCGAAACCAAGACGTTTCAATGTTTTTATTGTAAATCTATATTAATTACAGAAATTTATAGGTTAATGAAACATTGTTTTAAAATAAATATTACCTTCTATGTTCTGACCAAATTTTCCCATCGGTAAAAATTAATCCTCTGCGTTCACCTCCGGTTCTCAATCGAATTTCTAAGCTATCTGGTCTGCCATCAAATTCCGCTCGAGTGAGCATCTCGATGATAGCCTTACGTCCAGAAATAATTATAAATGTATAACCGAATCCAAGTCGTAAATGCACCACTGGTCCATAAATTTTTGCCAAATAACACCAGGTATGAGCTTGGAATTTAGTTTTCTTTACTAAACGCTTAATGTCCAATATATTTCCGATTATTGGTAATCCTCGTGGACCTGAGAGGTTTAATTATTTTAATTACGTTTATTCTATAATCCATTTCTTCGATAACATATTTATTTTATATATACATATATATTTTGTAGAATTACCTGGGGGAAAATTTCTTGACTTCTTTTGATCAATCATTATTTTGAAGAACAATGTGATTAATAAACAAATAACCAAGAACCACATTTTCAACGATTTTACACTTCAAACTTCACAATTTTTTTCTTGTGTCGAGTAATTAACATAAGAATTATTCACAAAGAAAATATATATTTCACGTTCATGACATTTCTCGTAGCGACATGTTTTAAACTAAAGGCTGGCAAAGAAAGATGTGGATGAAAAATGTATCCTTTCACCAGTAGATTGGGTAAGAGTCTGTCCGGCTCAAGGTTTCATATTGCGTATCATAACTTTCTTCCGTGCACTTTCCACTTACGTATAAACCGTTGCGGATATTTTGCTAACGTTTATTCAGTTATACAAAATAACGCATATCATAACTTTCGTTTATTCAGTTACAGTTATTTAGTCAAACCATTGCGGACATTCTGCTAACGTTTATTTACTTACACAAAATAACGCGTTCTTATCAATTAGATTTATAATATTTACTTGAAGGAAAATACATGATTCTTATTGAGTAAAAGAAAATTAAACGACGGTATGAAGATTAAAAATATAATTTAATTCATAACTGTTAGTATTGATATTAAAATACCGTTAAATTAATATTTTCCAAATTATCAGATTGCAAAGAAATTACAATGAATATTTCTTTTTCTATTTACATGAAAATCTAATTTAAATATCATATTAAACCGAAAATGATATTAGAATCTGATGGCATAAAACTGTAAAATGCAATATAATATATTCAATATAATATTCATTGTTAACTAGAAGAATTACAGAATGGATGATTGATTCGAAAAATCCAAAAAGAAGACTAGAGATTAAAGTCAATTCCATAATGTTATATATTCGCTGAAAGCAACGGAGTCCAATATAATAGAAAAATCTAAAGAAAACATCGAATTTGGAAAGATCATGTCTCTTTCGTTTCAATGATCTTGAAAACATCTACATGCTTATTTGACAATTTCATATTGGTTGATCCCATTCTTAATACGTTACCGATATTAATTATTTTAGTTGGCTCAACTGTTTCAGTTGATGTAAGCGAAGAATTGATGAAATTAAAATGGACGACGATATTTGTATATTCGCTATATTGAACTTATTTTATATAAAATTTGATCAAAATTACGTTCTAATACATATCAAATTTATTTTCAGTTAATCTGTATGTTCTAGTATTATAAGCATTAATAGTTAGAAGTTATATGATAATAATATAATAAAAGTAAATATCTAATGGCAAGATATCGACGGGTGACAATTTATTATAATTAAACTTTTTAAATTATATTATATATTATATTATATATTATATAATATAGAATTTATTTATTTTTTTTTCTATTATTATGATTTTCTAAAATAAAATTTATTTGTTTCAGTAGTCGTAATAGTTTGGCAAACATAAGCTGTGCGCAACACACATAATTTTCTCGTAGGATCGAATATTGTTTGGTTTGGACATTTTAATATCTTTTTTACATAACCGTTTGTCTCCCAGTAACACAAGTAATATTTTTGACAAGTTGGATCGTTGATAGGGAATCGACCTGAGCTTAGACACTTATATGGATTGACTGTCGTCGATATCATGCAAGAAGTACTTTGTGTTGGTAATACACATGCCTTTTTATACATATCGAATACTGTGCCATCGGGACACTTGAATATAGTGGATTTTAAATCCTTAGTGCATATGTAGTAGTATAGACAATCGGTGTCACCCAAAGGAAAGAATCCAGGTTGCGTGCACAAAATTTGAGCTTTTACTGAATCAAATATTAAAAGATTTATCAAGAAAGCTTTAAAAATAATGAGAAACGCACCCATTTGTATTTCTGATCGTTACGATTCTTGCAGCTTAATATCGAATATACTATACTGATTTCATTTCTTTCAACTGTTTTATACGTCGCATATTTTATTTACTTTATCACTTATCTTGTCTTAGCTCGATCTCGTACTATTTGATCATTGGTATATTGCTAACACAGTAGATCAAATTCTAAGAGGAAGAAGAGATAACGTCAACGACGTTATTGGGCGAAATTTGTCGTCAACATAAAAAAGAAAGTCTCGTTGTTAGACAACTAGATTTAATTCGTGCTCTAGCTAAAAATTACGATGAAACGACTTTCGATCACGTACCTGTGTCACCGACGATCAATTACTATTATAATTTCGCAAGTTCTGTTCGTTCTCCGACACTGTGAAATATTTATGACGATGCATGTTATTTAAATAGATATGAGCGAGGTCGCATAAATAATGTGTCTTTGAGATGTTTGAAAATATCGAGTAACACATATCTAAACGAAATATTTTTTTAGGAATATTACCGAAGAAATGAATGAATACGAAGATATCACAATTAAAAAAAAAGATTCATTTACTAATATTTTTAAAAACAATTAATTTGAAAATTATAATGTTCGTTATTCATCGGCCTTCGCATATTTGGCTTTCTTTAAAAAATCATAAAAGATAACGAATGATTAAAGATGCAGCAAAACTTTCCATACTCGAATCAAAATAGCGAGACAAAACTATTCAGATAATAGAATTTTTAATTTTCGAATAATAGAACAATGAATTTTCTGTTATTAAAGTTTATTTATTTTCGCTTAGTTGTCATTATCACACAATTAAGCTCTTATCACTGTATCAAGCTGTTAAATTCATACTACATTATAATCAAAATTCATTTTATCGAATAGAAAAAAGTTTACACATATGTGTATATAGTATAAAAAATGTTTATATTTATATTATATGTTTTTCTTTATTATATGTAAACAATTTATGTTTATTATATATAAAGTATATATATATATATATATATATATATATATATATATATATATGTATATACAAATACGTATTTGTAATAGAAGATGACATCTGTTGTTAAGAGATATATTATTTTTTTTTAAGTTTTACTATATTTTTTAAAAGTAAGAAAAAAAGAAACCTATTGAAAGAAAATATAAACAACGTTACAAATAAAATAATAATTTCATTGTAAACATTTGAAAAGATACAAAACTCATTATAAGTCCTTGAATCTTCTTAGCTTGTGTTTCGTGACATCGAGACTCTTCAAGGATCCTAGTAACCCATTTAGCCGGGTGCATATACATAACGTGGTCGCGGAAAGACTCTCGTGTATGCAGACTCGATCGACGAACTACGAAGGAGCCTGGAACGTGCCGATGTTACGCGCGTAGAGCATTAAACCCGGTTAGACTTTCTCGTCGCTTTCTGGCGATTTTGTATTCCGCGGATTCACCCTCGATTTCCCCCTCATACGTAAAGTTGCGTTGTTTTAACGTTCTGGATCGTCGTACGTTTCACCAACGACGAAGACAAATGACGGTAATTCAAAGATTTCAAGGCTTTTGTTCGAGGAAGAGGAACTTCGTTGATGTAATTAAAGATGTCTCAAGAATAAAAATTATTTGTATACTTTCGATAGATTTTCATTAAACGCGCATAGACGTAAGAGACTTTTAATTCATGTAACTTGTAACTATTTATTTAGTTATTGTTTGGAGTTATTTCTTTTTTCTTTTTTTTTCAACAACAGTTCGATATCAATGATTTAAACAGTTAAAATTTATATTCTATGGCTTGTCGAAAATTTACGATTACGTGAGCGTGGTACTAAAAAGGACACTACCTCAAAAGCGAAAGTTATCAGTCAGTAAATCTTTTTCGAACAGGTCAAATATCCTTAAACTGAGATTTTTAATGTAAGCCTTTCGACGATTATTCTTATGTCGAATTATTTTAACTAAGAGATCACAAAGATGCACATGTATTTTGTATGAATTTATTTATTTTTTTTTTTTTAATATTATACGGACAAATGTAATAAATATTAAGATTTGTTTTTTATATCTACTCGAATAATGTAATATGTTTTCTATTTTTTCACTGCATTGTAATATTTTTACATTGCTAAGATCTACGAAGAGAACTTTTTGTTTTTAAGATATACAAAACGTTACTTGGAAACATATCTTGAAGAGCAGGTAAAATTTTTTTCTCGATCCTTATTTAGTATTTTAGCAAGGGTTCAGCAGGTAAAGATGTCAGGTACAAAACCATTGGAAAAGCTATTGATTATGCTGAAAAGAACGGAAAATGGTATCTGTAGGTGGTCGATGACGAGATGAAACATTCTTGATACGAAGGTTAGAAAAGAAGAATAAGAGGGAGGAAAAGATGAAAGGAATGAGGGGAGAAGAGCGAACGTATATAAGTCACTCGTACATAAGAGACTCCAATGGACTCTCTCTTTGACCCTGGTCAAGTGCACACCTTTCTTCTCTCTTTTTCCCATTCGCCTCCCTCTCCAAAGTGTTCCTCAGTCAGTCGTCCTCCTCCATGGTGCTCTTCCATCCGTAGTAGTCCTTCTCTTCCTGTCGTTTCTCCGCTCTCGTTGTAGCGTCACTCGTATCTCGTCTCGCGTCGATACTCAGTATAGTGTGTTGAATACTTACGATGGGACACTGACTCACTTTTTATACAAAGTACCATATATTCTTATTCATTTTCACTTTTTCTTTTACTTCATTATCGCGAGTTAAAGAAGATTTCTTCGAAGAAGAAGTACCTTCTTTCGTCATTTCGTTTTTCATTGAGGTGTGATATGCTGAGGAGAAGAAGATTCTGAGAGGTAGAAGGAGAGAGAGAGAGAGAGAGAGAGAGAGAGAGAGAGAGAGAGAGAGAGAGAAAGAGAGATGGACATTCGTCGCGTGAGTGTTTTTTGTTTTGTTTTAATTATCTCAAATCTTTTTATTATATGTTCATAATGTTCTTATAAATTGAAATAGATATTATCTAGGTATACGTATTTAATAGGTATTAGCATTAGAAAAATTAATATTTCAATTTAAATCAAATTTATCGATAGCAAAATTATTTCCTAGTCGGAAGTATAAAGAAAATAACAAGTTTCTTCTTTTGTGTTTCTTTTTTTAGAAAGGAATTCTCCTTTGTTAAAGACCGAAATATGTCACTTTTCGTTTGCCGAACTAATCCAACTCCGTTATCGATGGACAAATAAAATTTCCAAAGATAAGAACATGTTTAATAACGTCGTTAAAATCTTTACCGGATATCCTTCTTTTCATTTATAGTTTCATATATTTCTTGAATATAAAGTTTAAATATATCCACAATAAAAAAATTATAATATAATCATTGTTTCGATCGTATTTTGGTACAGTACTTTCTCTTTGTTTTCATTCATTGCAATCATTAGAATTTAATACTTTGGCAATTTGTCGAAACAAATAATATCTTTTCTTGACAATTATATTCATTATCTTTCTTTGAAACATAAGCTATAGTTTTTAAGAAGGGAACATGAAGAGTACACACGCTTGATTATATTTTCATACGTTTCACCAAGCCTCGCGGCCTGTCATTAGACTCGATAAACTCGGCGGAGATCATCGTAGTTAAAGCGATTTTCGTTTTTCTCGAAGCAAAGAGATGACATGTGCCGTTTCACTCACCGACATACGTCGAAATAGGACATTGAGAGAGGAAAAAGATAATAGTTAACTCTCCCCTTGTCCTCTCATCTGTACTTGCCTGTAATTGTCTTCTTTAGTTCGCGTCATTTCGTTAAAGAACCGTTAGACGGTTCTTGTCTTCTCTATAGAGATCTGATTTTCACTCACGGCTTCCCACGTTATTCGCGCGATAAAATTTCGGATCTTCATCGTAATTATTGTACTCAGAAGATAGTTCACTTTTATATTTCGATTTAGAAGAACGTTCAAGATCAAAGAGAATACTTTCATTAAATAAGTTTATTAATATACAAAGTACGAGAAAAGTAATCGGTTCGTTAGTTTCATTGAAACTTATGGATATTAATCTAAAATTGTTCTTCAACTACGTTCATTAAAGTATCAACGCCAAGGATTAATTTATGAGTTTTTAGAAACTCAGTATTAACGTTTTATGATCTAGATTATCGAGAAAAGCGATAAAGTCTTTCAGATGAGATAGTAATTTCGTTCAAGAACATTGGCTAACGTCCTTTAACAAAAAGATTACTTGTAAAATAATAATTTTAGAAATAGTTTTGAAACGAAACGAACAAAAAGATATAATAAATAATATATCATTTAATAAGATAAAAAACATAAATGGTTATGCTAACGTTATCATAGTTATTATCAGTGGTATCTCCCGATTAATGTCGGTCGAATCGTTCAAGACTTTCATGTTTGGCGCGCAACGATGAGAGATACACGTGGTCACACGTATACACACACGCAAGGCCACGCGTCACACAGATTACATACACGCACGTTACATCGTCTTTTCTCCCCGTAGGTCGACTCTCATAATCCCCACAGTCCACTTACCTACATTGTCGACTCGCGTGCACGTCTACACACACACAAATACAAAACTTCTTGGTTTCTGTGAATATCATGAGCTTCTCTCTGGTGAGATTTCAAAGTGTTTCGCGATATTCGATCACAATTTCATTCTCGATTAAAATACAATTTTTTCATTTAATATCTTCATGACAATTCGTTTCTTGAATTCGTTGATATCATACAATCGAACTGTCTTCGAATAAAATCTACAAAACGATAAAATATAATTAGTGTTTTCTTCAATTTATTTTTTTTTCGATTAAATTCAATATTAATTATTTATTTTGAAATTTCTGTTCAAAAAAGTAATTAAGAATAGAAATCACAAAAGTCTTCGTTTCATTTCATTCAAGAACGTAGAAGTTTTCGTTGAATGTTCAAACAGTTCATTTAAATCAGATATTCGATGTTCGAAGAAAAGAACATAGATGAGGAAGAAAGAACAAGTTGGGTCAAGCGGAACGAATCAGTGAAATCTTATACTTAGCACATTGAAATTGCGATACTATAACGTGCGATTTTCTTTTAAGCCATTGTAAGTTAAAATTGCTATTAATGCGGTAAAAAAATAAAAAAAAACCATAAAAGGGAATAAAGCCGTTCTTATTCAAATTTGCATTTGCATTGTGTAAACGTATAAGTGATGTCCCTATGAGGGCGCAGTTTATCGTATATAGAATCCAATCTATTCTTCATTTATCTATTTTCTTCACTTTCCTATTCCGCTTCCGGTTTCTTCAACTCAAAAGACATTAAAAGGCAGCCCGTGTGTCAAAGTGCGCGCGCGCGCACGACTACTCTCGTTCTCTCTCGTACGGAACGTGTGTGAGCTCTCTTGACACGTAAATGGTACATGAAGCTTGCCAAGAGAGCCATTCAATCTGCGTCGTGTGAGAAAGTCTCAAAGCCCCGGCCACGAATCGACTCGTTCTCGACCTACACATCGAATATATACATACATACATACATATATACATGCAGCATACATAACAGAGAGATTCGTTTTCCTCGTAGCCTTTGGTGTCGAGATCATTCGTGCACGTTATTTCTTTTCTGCACGAATAGAAGCGGAGGAAGTAGTGTGCGAATAGGCGAAAGGATGAGAATTAGGCATCTCGGGAAATATTCCTTGCTTTTCAGGTTTAATTTATTTATTTATGTACGGGATATGAATGCAAGTAAGAGAAAAGTATATGACGATAATGAATAAAGATAGAATATATTAACTTAAAGTAGAAAGTATAAAAATAATTAATCATATTAAGATAAATGCATAGGTATACGTTAATACAGTATTAAATCATTTGTATGATATGTCATGGGTTTATTCTAAAAAAAATTATGAACGCTCGTTGTATGAAAGGATCTCAAAAATGAAATAATATTCGAAGAATTGTTTGAAAGAGTTGTTCTTTAAAAGCATTCATTATATTTTTCAAAATTATAATTATCGATTTGTAAAAGATGTATCTGTGAGTAGGAAGAACTGTTTAGTTCCGTGTATGGCACACATGTTCCGTGAATATTCGAAATGATTCTCACGGAGTGACCCACTTATTGTAACTATACTCGTGTGCTACGTTGTGCCATTGACTGCTACGAGATATACTCATACATAATTTTTTAACGTGTAAACGTATAAACGAACTTTCATAAATTTCAAACGTACCAAGTGTTATGCGAAATACATCGTGTATATATATATATATATTGAATCGTATTACTTTATCTTGCATAGTAATGCAGGCCATTTTCGCAATCATGTTGTAAGCGTTACATCGCAAAATGAGATCCACTTTTGAGATATAAGAAGATCGATGCGTTTCAAATTGCAAAAACTATACAAGAGATTCTCATGCAGGTGTCATGTATTTTATAGGTATACAGTAGGAATAAGGACGCTTAAAACTTTATTTGAACGGTTTCTTTCTAGGCCCCGATGTTCTTAGTATTGTTGACATGTGTCGTTGGTACACTTTCATTAGCCGGCAATGATCGAGGGGTTCCAAATTTGGTACAACGAAATCAAAGATACGCCTTGAGCGAATTTTTGATCCCACCACCGGTACCACAACTGCCATCACGCGTATTTCCCGGAGGAAGAACTGGACGAACTACTAATCCACATCCTGCTGAATCTCCTGGTTATTTCTCAAAGTTCATAAGTTGGTTAAATCCGTTTACAAGTGGTACTACCGTGGAAACGCCTCTACCTCCACCTCCTGAAACGCTTCATCCGCCAAAGTTTGTTCAATCACATGTGCCACCACTACCACCATCGGGACAACCACCTGGATTGCCATTAGCAACGTCTCAAGTTTACAATGCACAACCACCACCTGTTTATGACAGACTACCATTGCCCCAACCGCCGTCTCCCGCAGATATTTACAACAAATTAAATCCACAGGCCAAAAACAAGAATTGTAATCCGTGCAACAAAATTCCTTGGTTACCCATGAATCTTGGAGGAGCTTACCTTCCTCCAAGCAATCAAGATGGACATATTGGAGTTGTGACTGGAGAATATCTTCCACCGAGTAATCACGGACTCGTTGCTGCTGCATCTCAGGAGGTCAAAATACCAGACTTTTTTTATGCACCATTTTTACAAAACGGAGAAATTCCATCGATCGGACCTCTACCGAATCCACATTTGTATCCAGGTCCTATGCCTCCTCTGTTCAAAGCAGAAGTATTTGATTATCCTTCACGAACGAATTATCCTACTAAAGGAAATTTACAACATCACGAGGTACCCGTATCGACTGTTATTGAAACAAGTCCATCGTTATCTTTAGGAATATCAAACGATCAAACGAACAACTCCGGTGATAGGAATTTAGGAATTCCTCAAGAAGGACAAACCATTTTTGAAAGTCATCAAGTGTCTGGTTCAAGTCATACTGAGTTCGGTAATCAAGGATATGGTGGAGTTCAAATAGACTTGTTTTCTAGTGCTTCTCATGAGAATCAACAAGGACCCGTGGTTTATCCAAATTTTAATAAAGAAAATGATGCAACGTCGATTAAAGAAAATTTCGATGAGTCCAAGATAAATCAATTTACAGAACCTAATGCTTCCGGTAATTTCGAGCATACAAATTTTGGGAATAATCAACAATTCGTTGATTCTTCTAGATTGGATTTTCAAAAAACCGATCAGACTGTTCCTTCAACTGTAATAGGACACGATCATTATGTTTTTGGAAATACAGAGTTGGGACAGCAAACCTACAATGGTGATATCTCATCTAGTATCGGTATAGTTAAAGATTCCCATGCATCAGGTACTGATGGATTTTCCAATGTAGGAAATCCAATATATTTTGAAGAATCGCCATTGACAGATCTAACGAAGACGAGCGAAAGTCGTACTGATTCGCCCTCGATATCTTCTCCTTCCACCTTCATTGATCTTGATAGAGAACAAAATTCTAAGACAGCCTTGGATTATGAATCGAGGCCGAATTCTTTCCAAGTACAACAGGAAATTAATCGATTAGGATTATTGGGTGGTAGTAATGATAGTTTTTTGAATTATTCGACAGAAAGTAATGTGATCAAAGACTTATTTAGAATTGACAAAATTAATGAGCAAACATGGAGAAATACTAAACCGACTACTTTGACTACCGAAGGTTTGCAGAATTTTGATACTTTATTCGTAGCACCACAAGCACAATTAACTGATTCTTGGTCAGTCGTTTTGTCGACGACAATGAGGACGACACAAGATGAAACTTTGTTAAATAATTTAGGAAAAAACAAAGATACAAATAAAGAAGATCATAGTTTACAACAGTATGGAGGAAAGAGAAATAAACAGGTACAATGAAAATGACGATAATTTGTTATGATCATAGACAATTGAATTTGATAAAGTTAATGTAATTTTTTATTTTCTTTTAGGTACAGGTAATAATTCCGTATACGTCGCAATATACCCCATTACCTTTCCATACGTCCTATGATGATAAAGATAATGTGGAACAAACTCAACAACGGACAGTATCTTTCGTGGACGTATCGAATCGTGACAACTATGTCAGTGAAGAGTCTAGAAGCGAGAGTAAGGTGATAAGTCTTCCAGAAACGGTAACAGTTTCCGGCAATTTGAATATTTTGGATGATCATACGACGAAAGTTGTAACAACGACAACTGAAACTGTCTTTAATATTAGTACGAAGAAAGTTAACAATTCGATAGATGTTCATAGATTACAAAAGAATATCGACAATTGGACGATACAGGTATGTATTTTGTGTTAAATCCATGGAAATGAAAATATTAAAATATTAAAGTTTTAATTTTTGAAATTGATTTTTTTTTTTAATATTTAAATCGAAACCTGTTTGGATTTATAATTAGGAATATTCGCGAGGAACTACTTTTAGCACGATTTTACCCAGTTCTTCTCGTCCTTATCTGCAACCATCGAAAAAAATACCTAACGAATATTTCACGACAACGGAATCTGGCGAACATGTGAACGGTTTGAACGATCATGAAGAAAATGTAAAATCTTTTGCATTGGCTGGATTCAGTTTTAACGATATCGAGGATGAAGGACCTAATTCACTCGAAGAATCTAGGATACAGGTGATATTATCAATTCATTATTACTATGAAAAATAAATGAGAAGAGTTAAAATAGTTATATTGTAAATGATTAACTGAGAGAATGTTTTCTTTATTCTTTTTAGACCATACACGTTGAAAATCCAACAACCAAAGCGGAATTTAATACGTCGAATGTAAACGAAAATAACTCGAACGTGACCACGAAGAAACAAGAAAGTTCTTGGAAAACTTTTCCAGTATCGATTTCGACGGTCGATAAGGAACGAGTCTATGTCGTGACTCCTCAGACAACTACGACGGTTGCAACCGAGCGTCGCGAGGAGGAAAATAAATCGAGCACGAAGAGTTCAAAGAAAGGGAGCGTAGTCTATTCGAAGAGCATCAAGAGTAAGCAGGATGAGTTCGAGAAAATAGAGAGAGCTTATCAAGTTCTACCGCAGGCTGTAAATAATTTAGCTGTGGCTTCCACGGGTCCGGAAACCCTTCCTCTATGGGGAATAATGGAACACGAAGAGTTTGCCTTGTTAGGCCAAAACGAAGACGAGAACAATGACGATGAGTCAATAGTGGCGCCTATCCTTTATACCGGACATTCTAAGGTACTTTTTCTTTTTGTATTATATGTGAAAGATATCTTTTCTTTTACTATGATTTTTTGATTCTCCTAAGATAATTGTATGCTTGATTCAATAGGTATATAATTATAATAATAATAATAATTATTATTATTATTATAATGATCGGCTTGTTCTTTTTTTATTATTTTAGGTTTCACGGGCTAGGCGATGACTAGATAAAAGACTTTCGATTGTATAAAGATTTTTCATACGTTTGTTTTGTCGCTGATATAACTTCGTACATAGATTAATAATATTTGCGATAGATAAGTAATATTTGTGATCGTCGAGGAGCATTTTTAATTATCAAGACTTTCTGGTCGATGCAAAGAAGAAGAAGTCGGTCAGGCGTCAAGTCAAGAAAGATGAAGAAACCACAATTTCTCATGTGCGAGATATTTAATTAAAGGGACATCGATAACTAATTAATTTAAAAACTAGTGTTAAACGAATGTGTGACTGATAGTGATTGATGATATGAGAATACTAAACACATTGTGTTTTGTTATTTTCTATCAGCTCATATGGTAATATTCATTAGTTATTTATCTTTGATATGTATAAAATATCCAACGCCAGAACTTGCGAAAATAATAGTAAAGTATTTTATTTCTATGTTTAATATTTATTCACCACATTACATCGCGTTTCTTTCATTCGTTTGCCAGTTAGAGATTTTCTCTCAGAGTCATTGAATTTTCATCCAATAAAGTCATTTAGGATTTTTATCGTATTATATTATATTAATTTCTTTTGTATAATCGCACATATTTTCGAAAACTATTTCTATTTAATCTTTAACGAATAAGAAAAACGAAGAAAAAAATTTTAAATATTCAATAAAAAATTCGACGATTGATTCTTCACTATTCACCTTAAGCCAACTGTTTTCTATTTGCGATGTGACTCGATTTTCAAAACGATTGCGTTTTACTTCAGAAAGTCACTTTCGCCGATTTCGAAAATCTGGATGCTAGCCAAAAGGTGATTCAGGTGATTGTAACTAAATATATCAACCGTGCGTGCGGCACATAAATGCATATCATGAAATTGATTTGACATCGGCTTTTCAGAATCGTATGGTGAAAGGAGAAAATACAGTATCCGGACATATTTGGAACGCATGAACGCACGTTTGTGCGTGATTTTACTACCGCATTGGAAAATTTAGAAGCGTACCTGCTAGGTCAGTACGAAGATTTATTTTAAATGGTAAATTATTAAAGATTCATTACTAATTATATATTATAATTCAGTTTAATTGCACAATCAACAATTATTTTAGCATAATCCATAATTCTATAGAAAGAACTTTCACATTTGACTGATTACCTTTGCGATTGACCTTTACAATTTATTAGAGTTTAAAGAAAATTATTAAAGTGGAGTGAAGAAATACTTATTTGGATGTAAAAAATTTCGTTTTTATTTCAAATTTATATCACGATCTTACAAATTAAAAAACAAGGAGAATTTTTTGTTGAATATTTTTTGATTCTGATAGAAAAATCACACGTTTGTCGTCTCTCTTTGCACGTGAGAACTCGTTTCGAATAGACGTGGGAAAAAATTATCTATTGTTCGTTCATGGCATCTCATTTCTTTATTTTTTGCTCGTAATTAGATCTATTTCTTTAGTAAAAGGGAATAGAACAAGGACACGACCTTAATTAAGGCCATTCCAACATCGCCTTTTATTTCTTTGTTAAAAAACATAAAAGAACTTGAGAAAATTGCCAAAATAATATTTCGATATTAAATTAAAATATATCTTAATTTATGACCGAATGTACAGTAAAAACGATTCTATTATATTTCTAAATATTCTGTTCAATGAGATCCTGTTGTGTTTGTTTTAATCGTAGTTTCGTTCTTCGCAAGATGATCAACTCCGTCAGCCATAGAGTGACGGTCAAGGCCGTCATACTATTAATTATGACGATGCAGGGCGTGTAACTTCCCATTGCGTCTCTAATTATACCTACGGTACAAAGAATTCGTCACTGTTTTACGCTTTCTACTTAATCGTAACAGCAAAATTTAAACTATTTTTCCGAGGAAAATTTTATATAAAGGGATTCAACGAGATATTCTAAACTATACCTAAACATGGTCCAACACTTATCATGATGAATCCATTTACCATCATCTGTATCGCAGAAGCATATGGTAGTCGGTTAATCGGCACATAGCTTGGTATGACCAATGACATATAAACAGATCTAATCCCTTTGGCAATTCCTAAACCTGTAGCAACAACTATCACTTGTGTAAAAGAATGGGTAAATATTAAACCTGCATTAAAAAAAGGAAATATGAAAAAAAATTTCGAAAGGTGTAGTACGTGAATAATAAAATCATTTAGTTATATCATATTAGATTATTAGAAAAATTGTACCTGTTCTGCTAATAATAAGTAAGATCAAACTGATAGTGTACATTGGTCTCGGTGTTAGATGAAGCCATTCTCCAAGATATGGAGCACAACATCGGAGAACAAGATCAACCGAGGCAATGGTGCTCATTATAATTGCGATTTCATTTGTCAACAAACCACGGTCAGCCAGAATGAAGGGAGTCAATAAAGAGAAATTAATTTCCGCGAAAATGGCAATCGACATGCCCAACATTATATTGACATATATACGATCTCGTAGAAGATCGAGATCGTAAAAGGCGATTATCCATCGTAAAATTCGCACGAATCTCGTTTTCTTTTTTTGTCTGTTGGCATATCATTGTTACGTTATAAACTACAATTTATAGTAATAATGTTAAAAAAGTTTGCGATAAGATAAATAAATTAAAAAAATTTTTCATTCACATTTGACTTACTTTTCACAACTATCGTTTTGATTCTCTATATTTGAATCATTTATCATTATCTCGTTATTGTTTTGTGGAATGTGATTATCTTCCCTTATACTTTGACAACTATTCGCTTTTGATATTTTATTCGTACTACTGAAGCTTAAATTCTTTCGCAGAGGTTGGCAAGCTGGATCTTCATCGAAAATTCTTAGACTACTGTTTAGATTGATAGTATTTATGCTTTTTGCTGGAATAAAACAATAGAAATTATAGATAATTGCATTATGGATGGTTGTGTAGGATTTTAGATTAAGAAATAAATGAAATTTATTTAGAAATAATGAAATTTACCTGAATTCCACCAGTGATAATCTGACTTGGAACGTGTTCGATTACTTGATTCGTAATTATTAATCCATGTCCAACCATCAAGACTCATCTCTTGCGAAATGGCTAAAAGAAAAAAATAATGCAATCGTAATATTCTGGAATTATCAAGCTAAATAAAATAAGTAAATAATATTTGGTCTACAAACTTCTCGTCGTTTCTGAAAGCTGTCGCGATAATGGAGTTTCAAAACCATAAATGCTAATGCCTTCGACATCGTGATTGATATTTGTTATAGTTAGATTTTTATGCTTTTGTTGTTCTTCCATCAATAGCGCGTCATGAAAAGTATCTTCGTTTTCTGAAATTTCGTTTAGTGTATATTTCAAACATCATAAAAGAGCAAAATTTAAATGATCAATTCATGTTCGTTGTAATTAGAATATTCTTTATCAATTGTTTTCATTGAAAATGAAAGCAAATGAATAATTACCAACAGAGTGTTCTTTTTCTATGTTCTCGATAATCTTCTGCTTATCCTGATCTTTAACGTTTGATTGTTTTTTCATGTGCCATTTTATAGGATGTAACATTAAAGCGCCTATTACCGCGTGTAGAGAGTAGGAACCAAATATCAATAGCGTGCCCTATTTTGGAATTATTACTTTGTATTTGAATCGGAAACACTGCTATTAATAACAAAGCTCATTATCACGTTGCCACGTTGATAACTCTCATGAGGTGAAATTTAGATGCATAATTTTGCATAAATATTAACTAAAAGTAGAGTTTATATTACATTAAAGACTAAAGTAATTCAATACACTATTACAACTGATAATTACATAATACAAAACTGATAATTTCATAACAATTTGTAGTAATAAAAATTTCTACGATGTTCTATATCGTTATCTGAAATGCTCTTAATGGATAATCGAAATAAAGATGTCGAACTATTGTTCGAAGTAAAAACCTAAATTACCTGAGACCCGTACTTATGGAGCAAGAAAGTTGTTATTGGTGGCATAAAGATCGAACCTATACCCATAATAGTGATGGCCCAACCGGTTGCACGTCCTCTCTTCGTTGTGAAGTAGGTGTTGAGTGCGAGAGAAAAGGCCGATGTTGCAAGGTTCATTCCGACAGCTTAAAACGCAAACAAAATAAGATTATGAGAAGTACGTCTTTGAAGAAGCACAAAGAAAAACAAAGAATTACTTACATGCTATCACACCGTACGTGATCATAATAAGAGTAAATGTTCTTGAGAACGTTGTTAGTATTATACCGATAGAATATAACAGAGAACCAGCGATGGCCACTTTTCTGTACCCAAAATATCGTAAAAGTGGACCATTGATTAAACCTAATATCATGCCAAATGCCGAGTTGGTACTAATGATAGTGCTGCTTTGTGTACCATTGATGTTTAACAATGGAAACAAATCCTTAAATATTAAACCTGAACCTTGCATGATAGGTATCATGGCAAGCTAAAAAGAGTTCTTGATAATTTAACATTCTTGAATTTGGAAATTATCATTTACATATTCATAAAACTTACACTGTTAAATGCATATGCTATGACGATTATCCAACCATATCCTCCGTCCGGCGGTACAAGAGTAATCATTTTTATTAAGTTTTTACTCTTCGATCTTGTTTCTTTGTTATCAGATGAAAATAAAAAAATGACCCATCTTCTATACTAGCTTCGTTATTCGCGCACCTGTTTTATGACTTTTTGTTATTTTGATCAAAATTTTTCAAATTTTTCGTCGATTTTGTTTTATTTTCTTTTTTTTTCTAACTTGTTTCTTTTTCCTTCAGACCTTTCATTTCTTCTGACAATTATTGCTACGATGTAGTTATTTATAATGAATGGATCTCAGTTCATACATCGTTTTGCAACTATAAGTAACACGCTTGGCAGCCAAGCGATCAATATTACCAGCTTATTCCTAAGAGATAAGTGTGACTTTAATCTAATCTCGACACGGAATATGTTCTGTCATTCTCAGTAGATTATTGATAAATGACCTTCAGGAATAATGCTGGATGATTGAGATATATAATATTTTATAATTGATATTATCAGTAGATTTATTATGAATGTTAAATATGTTTTCCTGAATGATGAATCAACGTTTTAAAGTTGGAGTATAAATGAAGAAAAATTTCTTAATGTGCATATCTTAGTTTATTGCATCATGTATTTACATACGTGCAATTAAACAATTAATATACTAGAGTCTCAATGTTACATTCTAGTTTGTAATTTTTAAAAATGATATACTTTGATATTCTTTTGTTATGAATTGTGTCGTATACTTGAGATAATGATGCATCATAATCCGTTATAATCCGTTATAATTCGTTTTACAAATTGATGTAGAAAGGAAAACGTATATTCATATATTAAAAGAAATTCGTATATTCAAAGATAATATTAATTAAAATATTTTAGCATAATTTATGTAAACGATGGCATATAGTAATTTTATAATGATAATAAAAAATAAACATATTTTTTATTATCATTATAACAGTATCAAAATTTGAGATGTGTATATGAAAACGTTAATTTAGGAGTATAGTAGCCTAATCAGATATAAGAATCATGTAATAAGAAATAAAGAATTATAGCTAGTTCCGATGTAAAATAGGAGAAATTATTTAATCTAAATGTTTAAAATCAAATTACTTATTAAAATCTTAAGTCACAAGTTCGACATATCAATTTTATAAAACAAAAAAGAAATAATCAATTTGGTTTTTGTTAAATGGATAATAGATTTATTTTTCATTTAATAATTACTTGATATATTCTAATTAATTAGAATTAAATTGAAAATAATCGAGAAATATCAGTGAGAAGCAATTTTGCTTAGTACAAGCACATGTATTAATATTCTTCCAAGCCCTCTTTTATATGATTTCCTTTCTTCTCTTTTCTCTTTCTAAGGTAATTCTCTATTATTTAAAAAATAGTTGTTAAATGCGTGAATGTTTAGATAGTGACGCATAATAGTATAATTTATCACGTCTTCTATCTAACCGATAACAATTCCCAAGATAAGGTAAATCATTCCACTGACCAATTGTTAAATTCCATTGTAGCAGGTAATCTCAATAATAGCACGTATCATGGTATCATCAGAGGTATGAAAAATGTTATTGTAACGAAGGCTATTTTCTAATGTAGCTATTTTGTACGTGAGCTCAATATTTAAAAAATTTTTAATTTTCTTTTTGTGATAAAATTATATTTAAAGAATTATGTGAACGATAGGATAAGTTTAAACGAATCGATATTAATTTGAGATATCAAAAATGTTCCCGGATTAATTATATCTATTCTTAAAAAACTCTTTTCTTCAGCATCATAATATAGATTTTTGCTTTTTTTTTGTGGAGTGCATCATAAATCATGTAATTCTTCAAAAAACGATTCTGACATTTAAATTCAACAATATTTGTATTATTTTGAAATTTCTTGAAAAATTTGATTAAAAATTATTATTACGTATTATTTATAACGACTAACGCATCTAGAATTGTTTCTTTTTCATAGCAACTTCCTTTCGAATTTTTAATATTAAGTAGTAAATATTGTCAAAAATAGTTTTCTTTAAGTTATTTCTTCTTTATTTCAATACTTTCATAAATAAAGTTCATCAATGTAACTTTACATTTATTATTCTTTTGTGCAATCTTGTACAAATATATAATGCGATTATGCGTGGCTAAAAGTGAATTAAACATATTATTGATAATAATAAAGTTTTATTTAATTATATTATATAATAATTCATTATTATATGCTTATAATAATGAAAATTCTATTTATTCTTAAAGTAAAACGTACAAAATGAATGTGGCAGTTAGTACGTTAATGATATAATGCTAATTCTATAATGCTATTATTATTATACTAAGTTCAATCAATTATATATCTTAATTAAATTGAATAATATTTTCCTACTTATTATTTCTTTTTTAAATAAAAATAAATATATTATAAATATATATTAAATATATTTTTAAATAAATTTTTGAATATGTTTCAGGACTATGACATATATAATGTTAAAACTTGCTTTCAGTAAATTTACTTAAATTAAAATGCTTATCGAAATACAGTGTGTTTGCCTGATATCGAGTACATGTTCACGATTAGATTAAAATTGTTATTTTAAATTATAAAATATATATACATATATCTCCTTATAAGGAGTATCTGTATATAATAAATTTTATTATTATTATATATTATATATATATATATATATATATATATATATATATATATATATATATATATTCCGTCAGATATTGTTATTCTTTATACGAAGATTTATTTTTGCACGTTTATATAATGAGGCTTCGATAGACAGTAAATAAATAAAATATAGCTTGATAACTGAATGCACATCGGACGATCCTTATAATTTCTTCTATCAGTACTATTTCATTTTTGCAATGAAAAAAAAATCATTTTAGAAATTAGGAATACTTAGGAATATTTGCACATCGTACAAGTCGTTTTAAACATTAACATCTGATATCATAAATACCATATACAGTGTTAAAAAAGGGTTAAGAACTTAAAGGATATATATACAGTATCTATCAAGTTGAATAAAAAATGTAGTCAACATGGATAGAAAAATTGGAAATTGACTTTGACGAATTTATGAATGATTTTCGATTCTGGCAATGACAGTAACTTTTTCCTGGTCATCCTATCTAACAAATAAAGAATTATTAAGATTTATCTTATCATACTCTTATTTTAATGTTTATAAATAGTGTTTTACACGTTTTCTTTTCGTTATCACACATGCATTATATTTTAATATCACAAAAATGTATGTATATTCTTTTAAAAATTCTTAATTTCTTTTTGTACTGTTTAATAAGGATTTCGTAATTGCTGCTATAGTATTAATCTGTGTGATTTGTAATAAAAGTTAAATCTGCTGATGATTAGAAATGTTATCTGAACTTGGATAACTATTTTAAACCACTAAGCTATTCAGGCTCTTAAGCCAATTTTTTTACGAATGCTTACTTATTAGAGATAGAGATAATCGACCCCGAAAATATTATAGATCATTAATAAAAATCTGGGCACATTAAACGTTTAAGATATATTCATGTAAGATATATTCAATGATCTACATGTTTTCGTTTTAAAATGACGATTTTTGAAACTTCTATTTTCAATGAAAAACAAACTTTTTAAAAACTTCCATTTTAATATTATATTGAATTCTTTTTTGTAACACTCTTTTTTTATATACAAATATATAGATTCCTTTATATTGAAGTATTTCACATATTCGCGCTGAAGAGGTGATGTACGAGAATTGACGAATGTTGTGAATTTTTTGATTTTATAAGAAATAGTTTTTTTTTTTTTAAATTTATAGTATAAAACTGAATATATCATCGAATATCCTGACTTTCATTTTGATTTTCCGCCAAACATCTCTCATTCGGCGTGTCCCCATTATTTTTTACTTTCACATGTTTACCAAAAGGAGACCAAAGTCCTCCGAGTAGCCACAAAAATACGCAAAACATACTCATCGCGGATGTGAAATGCAAAGAACCAATGTAACTTCCAGTTAAATCATGCACCATGCCTGGAAATATTACAAATAAATAAATAAATGTTTATTATATTTTTAAAATTCATGAATAATAATTAATATTATTATTAGATATTAACCTATGATTGGTCCCAGACTAATAGACAAAATGCCATTGCAAACCATTTGAATCCCAGATGCTGCTGGTAACCTTTCCAATGGAACGTAATCTGGTATGATCAGAGTTTGAAAAACAGCCTTTGTACCCTTTGCTATTCCTACGATAACAGCAACTAGAATTACGACGACGTAATCATCACCCCAGGTACAAAGAACTGTAAACAAATTTATAGTATTAATATTTATAGTATTAATATTGAATTATTTCGAAAAGAGAAAGGAAACGAATTTTTCGTATTATTTTTTATAATGTGACTAATGCTCCAATATGACTAATTAAAAAAGATAAAATTGTTGAAAATTAAATGAAATTAAAAAAAAAGAAATGAGGGAGAATTTTTCCAAAATAAAAACCGGATTGTTACGTTTTGAATTTTTGAAATAACTGAAATCAACCCACCCCGAGAAACACTGCATTTTTCAGGTTGACTTCTTCGCTATTTCATTTCCAAATATTTTACGTTGTTCTACGTACTCATCCTTCCAAATGTAGATCCTATTAAGGATATCACGTAAAGATTTCTTGGAGTCCAGTGGGCTTTTTGTGCGATTAGAGGAACACAAAGACGTCCAGCGATATCAAAGGCAGCTTGGATAGACATTATAGTTGCAATCTCCTTTATTTTTAATCCTGATACTTTTTCGAGGACGAAAGGTATCAACGCATTGAAGTTCGTCTCAGCTACCAAAGACATGCCCATACCTACTTTCAATAAGAAAAAGAGTTTTTATTTTTTATTATTTCAAATGAAATAATTGTCACATAAATTTTTTCTTTTTTTTTTTACCTATCACCACAAAAATATAACGTAAATCTTGTAAAAGTATGAGATCTAAGTTAGTTGAGATTTTTTGAAAAAAACTACGTTTCGTTTTCGTCTTTGTTTCTTTAAAAATCTTTTCTAGAGTTTCTTGTTTTTTAATTTGTTCTTGGTCGTTCAATAATTGGCACTCGACAACATATTTTTCGACGTCACTTTCATTTTCATTTGTCAGTGTAGCCACATTATTCACATTATAATCCTATTGAAATAATGTTAAATATTATTATATAAATGATAATACTATTTAACACTTATCATGTAAATTTTACTGCCGACAGATACGTATCTTCTATTTTATTGATAAAATACAGATAGTAAAGTATTAAGATATAGACATTGAATTACCTCAGTTTTTATTTTTTTATTAAGATCGTCGTTATTTACAAACGGTCTTAACAAGCAAGCACCTACGAAAGAATTCGCAGCGATTCCAGCGAAAATTATTAAAGTTCCCGTAGTAGCGTATGCGTCTAAAAGCTTCACTATTAAAAGTGGCATTAGAATAGGACCAAGACCGGTCAATGTTACGCAAAGTCCCATTGCTATATTACGTTTTTTTCTAAAATACGTGTTCAATGCTAAACTCGATGCTGGATAGATGATACCTTGTCCGATTCCTAATTCAAAACAAAGGATAAAAAAATTGTGTAAAATAAAAAAAATTAAAGTACATAGGTAGGTATAATGCTCTTATTAAAAAAAATGTTATTTTTATTTTCTATAATTACCTATAATAACGCAATAGCCTACAATGATGGTAGGAAGAGAGAGAGCGAATGCAGTAGTAGATATTCCAATGACGATTGTGAAACTACCAAAAAAAGCGACTTTGCGAAATGAGAATTTTTTCATCATGGGTCCACTTATCAAACCCAGGCTGCAGCATATTGTACCGTTTAAATGAAGTATCAAGGATGTTTGCGTTGCGCTGATACCGAGACTCGTAAAACGTTTTCCAAAAATAAGACCATAACATTGTTGAATCGGCAGTATAGATAGCTATAAAATCAAACAAACAAATTATTGTCGTAGATATTCATTTTTCAAAAAACGAATATCTTCACTCGTAATGTTGAGACTCTTTTATATCGTTAGTACTCGTTACTTGTCAAAACAAGTCGTTAGGATTTGAGAATAGATATCATATTGCAAAGATACGAAAATTTGCTTTTTTTCTTAAGCTTGTGCCATATTTACGATTCTCCATAAATGTTTTATAATGTCAAACTTATCCGTGTCATTGAATGGGATAAAAAAACGTGACGATTGAATAATTAATTAGACGAAACGATCAAATTATGAATTTTGTATTATTTTTCAATGTTTATCAATATGAAAGATAAATAAAGGATACTCTTTTTAATATACTATTCTAAATATAAATATATAATTCTATTAAATTAAAAACAAAGGGAAGAAAAAATCGATATATTATCGTGTATCATATTAGTATATCGTATGCTATAAAAAATAAGCAGACGAATATCACGGGATAAAGGTTACATTTAAGAGAATTTCGATAAAAAGTAGAAGTGAGGAAGAAAATGATAATATATTCAAATAGAACGAATGTATAAAGTGTATATATATATATATACGTATATATGTACTCTTATCAACTTCTCAGATTTTTTGAGATGTATTTCAAATTGAGGAATATGGGAGATACGGGACGGACTTACGTTAATAATGGTGACACCAAGAACGATCATCCAAGCCCAGCCTCTGTCAGCTTCACACCGAGTCATGATATCGATCTTATCGATCAGTTTCGAAATTTTTCACGAATAAAACCTTTCTAACGTCTCTCTTTGATGGTTCGTCTTCGAATAGTCTGCAGACTGTTGCTTTTAGATAATTGATCAGTATACAAGTCAGAATAAAGAGATAGAGAGAAAGAGAGAGAGAGAGAGAGAGAGAAAGAGAGAGAGAGAGAGAGAGAGAAAGAGAGAGAGAGGAAGAGAGAGATAGAGAGAGAGAGAGAAAGAGAGAGAGAGAGAGAAAGAGAGAGAGAGAGAAAGAGAGAGAGAGAGAGAGAGAGATAGAGATAGAAAGATAAGACACAAGATGGATTTTTTGATAGGAACATGAAGATAAAAGAAGAAAGATACAGAAATCAAGAAAGAAAAAAAATGATTAATTGGTCTTCTCACCCGCACATGAAAATATTAATCACGCTTACCTATACCTAACTGTTTAATGATATATATATTATTTCTATGATTTCGGTATCATATGCCGTTTGAGCAATAAAAAAGGCGGGATAATGTTGTAAAAAATTGTTCCGTTTTAGCAGCGGAATTAAGATTTAAAAATATCCGCAAAAGAGAATTTTCTAATTTTATATGGTTAATCAAAAATTTTAAATCTTTGTAACATTCTTATTTCTTTTAAAGCAGATGATATATAGTTTTATATTTTATATAATATAATTAATTTTAATTCGGAAGAATTGGTAATACCTTTAATAGTTAGCATAATAAATAAAGTATAAAAGTTATTTTTGTAATATCTTTTCTAAAAACTCAAATTACAGCATGTCGATATTATATATAGTTGATAGTACTTTGATGTTAGATAAGCGGAGTAGAAATAAGACGGAGCACTTCATGGACACTTTAATCGGCTGAATTGCTTCTACTCTTCTTATGTACATTTATAGTATATATTCGATCTAGTTCTGTATAATGATAGGTAATAATCTTATCATTCGTTAAGTGTCAACTTAAATTATTTTTATGATAAATTTTGATATTACTAGGTGACACGTCCAATTAAAAACTATTCTCTTATTAATTAATCTGAAACGTATAATAATTATTTTATTTTATCTCTTTAACAGTACAAAAATGGTTGATTTTTTATCGATAGAAAATCGATCTAGTAATTGATCGATCGATTGAATGATTTCATTTTTCTTTACTTGCTATTTGAAATTTTTATATTATTATGAATAATTATCGTTTCTTGCTATATGTCAACGTTCGTTTAATGAAAATATTTAATATTTATAAGCATATCGTTCTTATGCAAATTATTTGTTATAAATAAATTATAATTATTTGTTATAAACAACGCGTATGAGTGCCTATTCATTACTTTTTTTCGACGTTGTTATTTGATAAATTATTAATGTCTCTTTGCTCATATTGTCCATGATTGTTCGTTCGTATTAATATAAAACACAAATAATAATTAAACGTTTCGTAAAAATGAACTGAATCATCGAGTAAACGATACCATTTAATTATAGGAAAAATTTATGTTGTTCATTCAGTCTTTCTTTTCCTCTTCGTATTTTTCCAATTTGTATATTTCCATATTTTAATGATCACGTGGAAGAAATAAAAACGATTATATTACGTTACGTTTTAACACGAACTGCGATCGTTTCGAGACTAAACCTTGTGAGTCAACGATGACACGATTGTAATCGGCTTTATAAAATATATTCCAGAGTGTGCTGTCACTTTCGTATTCGTATCTTCATCTTATATTATCTACGTGCGTTCGAAGCATATAAGACGATTACGCTCGAGACGCCTCCTTTATTGCTACTTTCAAAGCGATTTTAACTTCTCTTCCTTACCGACCGATTGTTGAGTTTTAAGAAATCGAAATAATCATGCTTAACGAAAAATATCTGATTAGCAAATATTTATAATTTATCATTTCGGAGCATCTGTTACAATATCGATTTATCATAAAGTAAAGTATTCAGAAAGTCCTTGTGCAAAATAAATATATTCATCTTATATTGTAATAAATTTCAATGGAAATTTAATTTTTTTCCTTATTAAAAAATATTAAAGGGAATTATTGAACCTAATAAATTCCATATAAATTAATTTGGTGATGAATGATCGATATTATTTGAAATCTATAATTAACACGTGTAAGATAAAAATATAATAAAATATTAAAGAAATATCGATGATCGCGCGATGTAATTTTTATTATTTGTAATATAAGTTACGAAGTACATATTATCCATCATTCGTTAGTACCGATATAAAAAGATCACCTATTGTACATGGTATTCCCACAATGATAAAAGAAATCATGAGGATGATAATAGATCTCTGATGTAATGTTAAATTAACGATAAGACATAATACGTATAAATTCTTAGAATCCGTAATTGTGCACCATTATAGCGTTGAGAGAATAGTGATGAAATGATCTAACGCTATTCTTGGTTTAATTTACCTACACTTAATCTCGTTAATAGTGATACCGGAAAGACAAATAATAAAATAATCTACATAGAGGTTAAATGTCTCCTTACTGATGCTGTTGATTCTTTTTTAGTAAAAAAAAGTATAAATGAACTATAGGAGTGTTGAGGAATGGGAAAGAATTAATTAAAATCTATGATCATGTTTAAGTGCATTTTTATCGTTTAATAAAGTAAAAATAATAGTCAGTAGCATATAATTATAAGTATTATATATTGCAAATTGGAACTCGGTAATAATACTTGAATTACTGTACAAGATTGATCATCTTATTTTCCAAGATGGATCTTTTAAATTTGAATGAGCGATCGTTAAAAAGAAAAGAACAACTCGTTATTCTCTTGTACTCTTATGTGTTTCTTCAATCAAGTCGCGTTTCCTTTTACGTAGGCCGAAATATGAGAACTCGACGGTCCACGAGACAAAAGTCAGAATGATCAGGCTCGTCATTACGTGAATGCATACTCTATAGCTCTGCGTGTAGTCTCGTATGTATCCTGCATCAGTATGAAAACGTTTTCTTCTAATATCGATTATTCTTCTTATGGCTCAAGTGAAGATTCGTACGAATGATAATGGAAATTATGTACAGAATATCTTGCGGTTACTTACCGATAAGTGGACTCATAGCAACAACGAATATACCCTTTGAAACCATAAATATTCCGAAAGCACTAGGGAGTCTCTTCAAGGAGCAACATTCAGAGATACTGAGGTTTAAATTGACCAAAGTAGCTCCACGCAAAAATCCTATTATTATGAATATCACTATTAAAGTTGTTCCTTTCGTTCGCTCGGCCAATACTGAAAAATGATAATGAATGTAGGAAAAATAATTAGCGATGATTTGCGATGAGTCTATTATGATTTTAATGAAAGAGCTTACCGGAACGTCCACAACCAACCATGATCGAACAAATCCAAAATATCGATCTCTTCTTCAAGCCAAACTTATCGAAGATTGTTGGTAACGTCAGACGTGCGAGGATGTCCGTAAAGGCAGTGAGGGATAAACAAAAAGCGACTTCCGCCTTGGTCATTCCTATCGATCGTCAAGTATCTCGAGGAGTCTAGCTAAATTCTAAGTAGTGCCGTAGCGAGGCTTAGTTTTCATTAGATGGTCGATTTGATCCTTTACAAGTTCGCAAAGTTTTTAACGATATAATAAAAAAAAAAAAGCTTCCAATTAATCTTTCTTTTCTGTTCTTTTTTTTTTTATATAAATAAAACACGAGCAATGTCGACTTTTTCAAGATTTAAATAAATCTATGAAGAGCGTTAGATCGATCGATCGACGAACCACCAACGTTCCTTGCTACGATACCGCTCATGAATTCTTTTGCTAGGCGATACTAACCGATGCTCGAGAGGAAAAATGGAGTCATCAACTTGAAATTTGATTCTGCCACGTAATAAAGGCTAGTACCTATAATTACATTCAGATAGACCGTATCTTTGAGAAGATCCAAATCGAAGGTTTTCTTTATTTTGCCAAAACACGTTGTTTTTTTGTCATTCTCATCGTCCTCGACCTCGATGATTTTTGAATCGTTCTTCATTTCATTTTTCTTTCTGCCGTCCGTATCACGACTCGTGTCATTCGTCACTTTACGCAGTGACATTGAATAATTTTGCAGCAAAGCATCCTTCTCCTTTGGCTCAATGATTTTCTATAAGAATCATTTGATAATCATACGTCATTATATTTCCATAAGTTTCAGTCGTATGATAATTGTTTTTGACATGTTATTTCGAAATGGATAACATGTTTTTTTTTGAGATAAAAATTTTCTTATTATAATGATTGATGAAATTCAAGATAAAATTTTTACATTACTTTAGGAATTGAGATTTCTTTTCTAGTTTCCAAAGACCTCAAAAGACAGGCACCTACTACCGAATGAAGTGCCCATGCACTTATAATCAACATTGTTCCACGAAATCCGTACGATCTTAGAAGTATATGAACGAGCTGTAGTAAAAAAAGATACATACTTTGTCGAGTAATTATATATCTGTATGGATTAGTTATCGTTACATAAATCATTTTACGGACCTGCGGTACCAACATCATTGCCAAGGTTGTTCCAGCCATTGAGAAGCCCACTGCTTGTCCGCGTTTCTTGTCGAAGAAAGTGTTCAAGGCTACGAAGGCGGACGCGATCGCAATTCCTGTACCAAAGCCTGTCGTAACGCAATAAATTGCTATTATGATATATATTGTCATAAATATATCGAAGATTATAAAAAAATTGTAATTTTTGAAAATTCATTGATTTTGTTCGAAAAAGTCAAGGAATATTTGACTCAGATCACTTTTCAAATTATTGACATTATATAAATAAATAGTTGTAATCGTTGCTTAATAGAATGTTTGTGAAAGCATGATTATTTACCTCCTAAAATACTATAAGTACATATCAAATAAAACATGCTGTTCGCCCTGGATGTCAACATAAGTGCTGTGCAACTCAGAAGTGAGCCAAAGAATGCGACCTTTCTGTAAGAGTATTTCTTCAACAATGGTCCAACAAAAAGACCTATGAGAAAGAAAAAGATAATGATCGCTTCATTTGTACGAGAATTGATGATCAAAAGAGGTCTTTTAATTTTTTATATCAATATAAAAACAATCAACATAAAACAATTAGATATTACGAAATAATGAATGAAAAAGTAACGGTTACCTGAAAAATTGACGATAGCGTCAAGTACGCTCATTATCATTGACGTTCCAGTAGATTCGATATGGAGATCTTCCAAAAGATCTTGGAAGAGAAGACCAAAAGATGGATCCAATGACCTCAAGGAGAGCTAACCATATATTATTAAATTAATATATCTCTTCATTATTTAATAAAGAAATATCAATATATTTCTTTGTTAACGTCATATCATTTCAGTTAGTAAAAAATGTAAACGAAATCGTGATTAAATAAAACAATGGTCTCTTTTTATGTGGATTGACAGCATACACGTATACATACGTACATACACACACACACACACACACACACACACACCTATGTGTAAAAAAATGAAAATTTCTATCTTTCGAAATTAAATAATTTTGGTCTGTTAATAAAAAAAATTCGAACTTACCGAGATTAAACTACTACCTAGGCAAACGAACCAGCCCCAACCACCATCCGGTGCCTTTTTTCTTGTATCGTCATGTGAGTTCTTCATTTTTAACGACGAGAGAATTTTTGAAACCCGCACGTTCGATCGTGATTACGAATTGAACTGAAATCGACTTGGCACGTGTTACGATTGAAAATTCCGTGTGACAGAAGGTTTCTGCTTTTGATCACATAATCAAGCGAAACAGTCACTATTGATAACTATCACTTTATTCAACAATCACTGATTGCTCGATATAGTTAATCTATCGATTTTCTCTCACTTCTTTTATCGATATTTTCTTTGTTAACATCCGGTTAACACATACCATTTAAGCCGTAACTTCGTTCGTCCATTCATCCACTTATTTGTTCGTTACTTCGCTTGACTTATCGTTTTTATCTCTGTTTTAGTATGTATCAGTCGAAGTTAAAGATAATTCGTTAAAACATTCGTTCATACATAACCAATCCAAAGGACCGTAGATGTTCCATTTGAAAAAATCTCTTGAAACGACATGATTCATTAAGTCGATTATCATTCGTAAAGAAGGTATCTCCGATTATTGTGATAATCACTGTATTTTTCTTTATTTAATCGACAAAACTGAGATTATTATTTATCGCCATCAGGAAATCACATTATTAAGAAAGGTTAAATTTTCTGACAACGTGGAACATCTTATAAAATTCATTCAAATAATTTTTATTACGATATCCCAAACTGTTATTACAAATTCACTGTTATCGACACGAACGGTTGTTATCATATAATTAATAATATCGATTCAACGTATAAAATACTTTTTTATTTCACGTACATAATTATTCATGAACATACACCAATGCACTTGTATTTCGAACGACAAATATTTGCATTATATGTACATTATACATGAAAACGTTGATTCTTGTTTCGCAATAAGGATCACGAGTTATCCTGTGAGCAGAGTGACTTCATCTGCTCTCTCTGCGACCGACAGTAAGACTTGATAACATTTATCGTCTGTCCGACTATTTCTAATGTGCCGTCCACTACTCGTCGACCTTCTTTCCATTACGTTTTACACACGACGCACGACGCACAAACAGCGGAAGGATCACGATAATGAAAAGAACGAATAGCGAACCAGCGGGCGTTTCTAATCACTGGCTATCTCGCTTCTTTAGTCTTTCTCTCATTTTTCTTTCGTCCTGTATATTCGTATTCGACTCGCGTTTGTCTTTCGCATAATTTCATATCGTGCGATTGTTAGCATAAATTTAAATTTCCTGCGTAGAAGTTTGCCTACCAAATAGGTTCAAATGATTGGCATAGTTAAAATAGTAATATAGTTAACATTAAAATTACCAAACACGTAAAAATGATAGATTTCCGATATCTTGTTTTATAATTACCAAAAATTATAATCAAGATATAGATATAAGTTAAATGTTATTTTTCTTTATTTATTATTGTAAAATTAAATAAATTAAAAGATAATATCGAATATACTGTTTTATCCAAATTGACGGATATAGTATGTTGGTAGTTCTAACTTCAATTTCTTTTTTATAATCGATTCTTCGTTTATTCGTATGATTTCTTTTTTATCATTTTATTTTATTTTATGTAACTAACATATATTGAAGGTGAAATTTATTCGTATATGTATACGTAATGAAATGTTACAATCCAGCCACGCAAAGACTTCCGAACGGGAAGTCGAATAAAATAATTCGATAAATGCGGCCGAAAAACTCGTTTGCTACACCTACCGGCACTAACAAGGGAAAGGTGATTTTATGAGGTTGCGTATAAGATCTGGATGGAATAAAATATACTCGTATATACAATTATATCTACAGTCGAACAAGAGTATTAAGATGTTTGTCAGGGATGTGTATGTACATATGTATCGTCGGTATCAAATAGAGATATGTATAATACATATACGTCAAAGAAAGTTACGAATACGAATTTTATTGAATTTATTAACATAAAAATTTAAATAATCTCTGTTGGTCTTTTGTGACTGTCTATACGTATGTATGTATATATATATATATGTGTTCAAGTATATATGCATATATTTATGATTATTTTATCGATTAGATGCTTTTCAATATTTTAAACAATTTCCTGGTTCATTGGATATAACAGAATATTAATGGTTACATTGTGGAAATTCCTTGATCATTTTTTTTAATACAGTCGAGTTGCATTACAAAAAGTAACGTATTTCAATATTTCGACTCTATTAAGAATATTTTGAAATACTTATTTATCGAAGATGATGCGATCGTACTAATAATATTACAGAGTATAATAGGAAAGATAATATTATTCGATAGCATTGGACCAGCAGTGGTAATATACTATGTTGTGTCATAGGAAAAAAATCTCTAAGAGAATATGAGTCAACCGCAAGATCCATTTGTCTGGTTTCACGGCGAATAAAATATCTATCTTCGTCATTTTTATCGATATCTTATCTATATTTCATTGACGTCACTTCTTAATCATTAATAAATCAATGCATCGAGGCATGTTTTACATTAGCTTTCATTATTTATTCATTAATTATTAATATAATAATTAATGAGAAAATAATTCATTGTTCCGTCTTTTTAATTCATTCTGTCTTCTTAATTCTGTAATTAAACTCTATTATGACGGAGTTGAACGTAAATTAAATTTGTAATGTGTATTTATCAATTATGAAATGTACATTTATCTTTTAATTTACCGTGTAACATCTGATACTTTTAAATATTATGCAAATAATTAGTTTCTTATTTAAGATATATGAAATTAAAATAAAATGCATTAGGAATGAATATACATATATTAGTAGAGCGTTAGGAATGATATAAAGATATCAAGATATGTTAAAACATTGAGTTTTTAATTCCAGTAAAATTTTGGTAATTCTAGTCATCTTTAGTATACTGCAAATGTTCAATTCTGGATGACTTTAGTAAGAAAAAGGTTAAATACAATATAATTATAATGCAGTTTTTAAAAATATATAAATTTTTATCGAAGAAATATCGAATTAGCGCAAGATATATTTCTTGTCTACTATTTATACTTCGAGTAGTCTATATGCAGGCTGCGCCGAATGGTATGCAATTATTGTATCGCTGCAACTGCAGTAAAACGACCACTTTATTTTTTTTCATTAATATCAAAATAATTATCAAATTGTTTGTGATCGATACGTTAACGTTTTCAAGTAATGCATTAATAAGTGGTTGACAATAATTAAGCTTTTTCTTTTTTTTTTTTTTTTATGAATTTTAAGGAGTTTACGTCGAAAACAGATTAAACTTGGAAGAAGATATTCATAAAAATAATATTTTTCTCCTTGCAGGTTATCGATTGAATTTGCATTAAGCACATGATCAATGCATTTATCAGTTTCTTGCAGAACATTTTCCATTTCAATAATTTCATTTACTTCTATGATTTTGTTTCGTAAATACGCAACATAACGCAAACATAATAGTATGAAATACAAACATTCTTCAGGCGCAACGATACGTCGTTTCAGTAATGAGCAAATTTTACATATTTATACTAAAACATATTTTAATTTATACTAAAGAAATTTTATATTAAGAAATTTTAAATATTTACACTAATTTCTTCATATTTATACTAAAGTTATAATGATAGCTATATTGTGTATGTTCTCATAATTATTAAGAAGGTTAGAGGTGTATATTTGCTGATAACTTTTACTATATATTCTTCTAGCATAAAAGTTATTGTTAATATATGTATAATAAATTTTTAGTGAAGTTCAACAATATTTTGTTGTGCGTGTTGTTTTCTTAGATCTAAACTTAAAAATCAATGAAGAGGATCCATTGATTCAAAATGTTTCTGACTTTTCAAATTATAACCGCATCTATATATATTTAATTTGTACCTTATTAGTTTAATAAACTATTCAATCTAATAATTTTCTTACGTCGCACAATGATTATAATTAATAAAATTTACAATTAATAATCTTCAATTCTAAGTTTACAATTGATCACATACACAAAGATATATTTAGGGTGAGCCAAGCAGAGTACGTGAGCGCCAATATTAAGAGAAGAGAGGAGAAAACCGAAAAAGATAGTATTCTATTATTCTCTAGAATAAAAATCGTATTTAATAGAGAAATAGAAACGAAAAGATGGAATTGGAATTACACACGTATTCAGGGGAAGTATAATTTCTGCGTTTGTCCTAGGAGTTATTTACTCTAGATATGTCTCTGCAAATACGTTTCTTCAAATGATTATTGAAAAATATATTGCCCTGATAATATTTTCAGTTGTTTAATTTATATTACTTCCTATTGAAGAAGAATGTCTTATCTAAAAAAGTTTCAGGAGCAAAGGATGAACTATATCGGTATTTAAATCATATCTTCATTAAATAAAAAAATTATTTTACTTCATAAAAAAAGAACAAGGCAAACAATTTATTCAACAGAAAAAATCAATCGTAATGCGCCATTTAAAGCTTTCTGTCTTTCTCCGTTCCTTTACATAAATCTAGATTATCATAAGCAATATTTCATATTAATCGAGTAACACAATTTGACTATATTAGTTACGACACAAAAATGTAGCTTTTATAACATTCTGTCAACCTTAATTACTGCTACTTAACTGCAAATCTTATTTTCTTGAATTTTTAACTACAAAAGCTTTGTGGTAACTAATAAAAAAATCAAAATGGAGGTACAACTAATTTAGCTGTATTAACAGACATAAAATCACTTTGACAGCAATTAGAAAAATCGAAATTAGCTGAAGCGAATCAAATTCAGAAAAAGTAGTACATTTTACAAAAAAAAAACAGCTCTAATGTGGCTGTAATTTGTATGTGACTATCAGCTTTATGTAAAACTTAGCATGTATCAGAGATTGTCAATGAATCTATACGTTTATTTATGCGGTTCTAAAATTATTACTTAAGGATCTATATATAGTTCTGTAATCATTGTATTCTTATAGGAGTTTGTGTCCGCTCTAATATACTTACATGTACATTATAAATTGTAATAATAATTTTCAATGATTAATTAATCTTTGACTTTGATCTATGTTTAGTGAAACGAAGCTTCTGGGTTGTTAGTGGTCCAATGCTAGATGAACCAAAAAACTTTTTTGATTCTCTTTTTATTCTTTTCACGTAATTTAAAGATTAAAATCTAATTGAACATTGATTTACATATAAAATACATTATTCATTTATTAGTTTGGTGTTTATCTTTTTGTTTTATTCTGTCATTGCCGTAATGTCCTTATGATGACATTTTTACAGAAAAATAGTTGTGAAGCTAAATAAATGATTGCGACTTCATTTCCAAAACTGTTATCCCACTATTCCTACTATAACTTTGTCAAAAATCATAATGACATTGTAGCTGCGGTAGAAAAAAAAAGTTGCAATTTAAGCTGCGACAACGTTATCGTCGACGTTCTAAAACTTGACTTGGATAATGATGGGTATTTACTACAGTGACGTTGAATACACAGATAACGGAATTTTTTGAATCGTTTGTTACTTGTCTTATTCAGTCTTTCAAATCTGTCTGTCTCAGAAATCTGTCTTTCTCACTATCGTAAAACTGTTCTTGTGAATCGTCCGCAACTATATTACATGATACTGGACGTTAAAAGAAAAAGAAGAAGAGTAAGAGATATAGAAAATAAGAGACACAAGTAATTTTGAATTTGAAACCGAATGTTCAAATAATCACGTTAAATGTTACAACTTTTGCGAAGAAACTATCAGAGATAATAAAAACAAGTGTTAATAAATTTATCGAGCTATTGTGCTCATATTTCGTAATTCATAAGAGTAAAATGATAGTTGCAAAGAGGAACGGTAGAACACCAGAAATGACAGCTTTAACGACTAATAGCGTAGAAGAGACCGAAAAGAAAGATCGGAACCTGACAAGAATTGATCATCAATTGATTTGTGAGCTGGACGATGATATTAAATTGGAGGATCTGGCACCAGACGGTGGTTGGGGGTGGATGGTGGCTTTGGCGATGATCATCGTTCTTGTATGTGAATAACGACTGCTTAGAGAGTGATTTAAATTGGATTTTGAATTTAATCCATTTGTAAATGAAAGAATTTTGGAGTGTCTTAAATTCCTGTATTTTATTCAATTACAGGTCTACGTACTTTTATCCAACTTGTGTGTTACTTGTACAGAGAAGTACAATGTTGCCGGTGATTTATTTTCTAGAGCAATTACATAACATATTAAATTACCTTAATTGCTTAAATATTCAAAGATAAAAAATATTATATAATATAAAATATACAATATGAGAGGCGATAACAAGCCTAACTTAATCATTCGTTTGCGAATGATGTTTCGTATAATTCGTGATTTCTATTTTGCAATTATATTAAATTTTTTGCAAGCCCTATCATTATTTCGCGATTAACGTCCATGAAATCAATTTTTGGATTCTTTTAATTATAGACGTCTAACAAATAATATAAATTATTTTTTCAGGTGACGACGCTTGGACCGGCCTCGTCTTTCGCCATAATTTTCGGTGATTTTCTCGTGACTACTGGTCAGACTGGAACTGCCATGACGCTCTTTAATTCAGTCTTTATGATCACTTTCTCCATCTCTAGTAAGTTGGAATCTGACGCATAATTGCATGTACTTTTTTTGATACAAATATTACGACATGAAGTTCGTAGTAACGTAAAGGCACGTTTGAATTTTATGGAGAAATTTGAGTATTTCGATATTTTAAAGAGAAATTAGTAAAAAAAATACCGGAAACAATAAAATACGATTTCTTATGATTTTGAGAATAATCATAGATTTTTTATTTTTCATATTTGTATTTGAACAATTTATGAAGAGAATTGTCCTTGTTCTTGAGAAAGATGAAACTATGACTTTATGAATTCGTAATTTTATATAAGGACGCATCCTTATATTAAGCATTGTTGTATTATGATTTTCATTAGGCGCCAAGATGAGGAATAGTATATGCGAGACGTCGAGACACGAAGTATATTTGCTTACAAACAGAACAGTGTTATAACGTGTCGTTAAACATGTGTGTTGAGTTCTCATTCGTAATACATATATACACATATCATTTGCGACGTGTACACTGTAGTAAACTTGATCCATGATCTATATATCAAATCAATTCTATTATTGTTAAAAAGTCTTAATCAATTCTGTTTACGTCTTTGTATTGTCTTATATATATGTAAGACAATATATATGTTATATATATGATGCGGTAAAAACTTTTTTTGGTAAGATTTGAGTTTTTATATTAACTTGAAATAAGTTTGTAATCTATTTCTTATATATCGTACAGTGAATATAGTTCTGTTTCGATTATTGTATTACGTATATGCATGTATAAGGAACTTATATATGCATATTTAAAAATAAAATTATTTATAAAATAACGAGAAAGTAATAAATCGAAAGATAAGATGATATCGGATAATCGATAAAGCTAGTATGTTCGTATACGTCGTCAATTTGCATAAGGATTAATATAGATCGTGCTAAAAGAGAAAAACAGTAGCGATAAGAGAAAATGATGAACCGAACAGTAGCTTGTGTGCTTTGTACATAATTTCACAAAAACTTTTCCGATCTTATGTATAGATAGTCTAATAAGAAATATTTTTTATGTATTTCTACTTGTTATCTTTTCTTTGCAAGGAATTAAATAAAGTTTAAAACTTTTTAATTCATTCATTGTATCATTAAGTATATGATTAAGATCATGACAACTGAATGAAAGAGGTTTTAACTTGGTACGTATTTGTAAACTTTAATTTGTATTTGTAGGTTTATTAACGAATGCATTGTTGAAGAAATATTCGATGAGACCGGTTGGAATCGCTGGTGCGATGTTCTTCTCCATACCAAATGTCGCATTGGCATTCGTTAACAATGTCTACCAAATGGCTTTCATATTCTTTCTTCAAGGGATCGGAATAGGCCTTCTTATTACGATATGTAACACGAATTTCAACGCTTACTTTGTGAAGAAACGTACCCGAGTGAGTGAAAACGAGAAATTCGAAACATCGATATTAACGATATACTTTCATTATTCTTTCTGTTTCGAGAGAGAGAGAGAGAGAGAGAGAGAGAGAGAGATAGAGAGAAAGAGAAGGAGAGAAAGAGAGAGAGAGAGAGAGAGAGAGAGAGAGAGAGATAGAGAGAAAGAGAAAGAGAGAAAAAGAGAGAGAGAGAGAGAGAGAGAGAGAGAGAATTATACAGCAAAAAATTATATCGAAATAATTTTATGTCTCAGGTAATGAGTCTGGCTCAAACGATCATCGGTATGGGTGGCATCGCTTATCCCATTTGTATTGAGAAAATGATGTCAATGTACGGTTTTCGAGGTAATTTATTTAATGCAAATACGTATGAAGAAAGTATATTATTGTACATATATTATATATTCGCCGATTTATTACATATAAATAAAATATTATTAGATACTTATCGTGAGAAAAGTTTCTTATATAAACAAATAAAAGATTATTAAATTTCTTTATAACATGTAATTAAATTTTATTATTTTCTACTCGTGAAAAAATAATGACTAAAATTATCGATAAATTGTATCGACAGCGGTAAGATTCGAAATTGGTTTTATTGGGTGAAATGATTTTACTTCTCTGTCTTTTTTCAATAATTGTGTATTTCTTTATGCGTCGAAGGAACCGCAGCGTTGACAGGTGCTTTCAGCCTGAATTGCATTGCCGGTATGACGATGATGCATCCGGTCGAGTGGCATGCTAGAGATCCGGCGGAGGTTCGTGCAGAGAGAATTCGGGAGGCTGATGAGAGAAAATCGAAAGGATTTGCTATATCAGAACGACGTTCGACCATTCATGTCCATCAGGAGTCTGTATCAACCAGGAGGTGCAGTTTACGTAGCTTAAAGGAGGAAAGTTCAAAGGAAGTTCCTCTGCTAATTGATACTTACAAGGTTTTTATGTTTTCTTTTCCTCTTTTTTCTTTTGATCAGAAATTAAAATGAATTGATCAAGTTCGACTTGATTTTGAAATCAATTTTAGACTCATGCAAAAAAAGTTGCATCAATATCCGAGCTCGAAGGTCTTCGCGTGAGATCGTGGTCTTTGTCGGCACGGGAAGCTTTGACTAGAAAATTCTCTGCTCTTTCGGCATCGAGTTTGACAAATTTGGCCAGTGGTGTCGGAGCTCTTACAGATATCAGACACAATCGTTTGGATAAAATCACGAAGGTGGCCGATCAAAAACAACGAGATGAACACGAGGATGAACAGACATTGTGAGCTTTATGCTTTCATTATTCTTCCATCTGTCATATCATACTTATTCTGTTATCTATTTTCTTTTCTTTTCTATAGATCAATGTCTAATATGTTATCCGATCTTTTGGAGGTGTCTTTGATAAAGGATCGTTCCTTTTTGAACCTATGTTTTGGCATTAGTTTTGTTTTTACGAGCGATTTTACATTTAGTTCATTACTGCCATTAATGTTGACCAATTATGGGTATGATACAAGCGATGCCGCTTTGGCTGTTATGGTTGGTGCTACAGCCGAATTGATTTCAAGAATTTTACTTGCTATTTTCACCGTTTTCGTCAACGTCAAAGCCAAGTACTTGTTTTTCATTGCCATGATCGCAATGTCGTTTGCTAAAGCAGGTAAAATGTTTTTAAACTATAGTTTAATAACGTACTAGTTTATAAATATTTAATTAATAATAAATAACTATAAATATTTAATAATAATGTACTAGTATATAAACTATATCAAGAAAAGAATTTTTGTAGAGTTTATTAGCAGTTTATTTGTTATAGGATTTTTAATTTTCGAAAATACTTTGATGGGCGCATTAGTGATGAATGCAGCAATTGGAATGGTCCGTTCTTGGCTGCTAGTTCCTCAACCTTTAGTTATCATAGAGGACATTAGCATTGATAAATTTGCATCTGCTTATGGTATTTTTGCGGTTGTCAATGGTATCGTCTCGATTTTTTTAGGTCCTTTTATTGGTACGTTGTTCTCACAATTTTTATGATTATTTTTTATTTATTGATAAATTTCTACGGTAATTAGGTCAAAATGTATGATATTTGTATTTTTAAATAAATTGTAGGGTTTGTTAAGGATTGGACCGACAGCTACCGAGTTTGCCAATACGCTATGTTAGGAATGAATTCCATTTTCGTCATTCCATGGGCTTTGCAGTTTATTTTCGTAGATCTTCTAAAATGGAGGAAGGAGCGACGAAACAAAATTTTATCATCCTCCCTAAATTAATGCAAATGGAGAGAGATGGAGAAAGACCAGTAATTAGTATAAGTATTCAATAGAATAGGTGTATAGAAATTGAAGGCGTTAAATACGATAATAGTAATAGCGGAAATAAGAAATAATTATACTCTCTATCGATTATATTATATCACAATAATTTTATATGACGATTCGTATCGATCGTCCATTTATATATATTTCGTTAAAGAACGTTTATTTTATTCCTCGCTTATTTCTTATTTTGCATTTCTTCTGATCGCATAGTGAATGCAAATATTACGACACTTTCATGAAGACGAGATGCTTTAGTATTGTAGACAAAACATATTTCTATGAACGATAACATGATTATATTTATTCAATATAATTACGAATGAAATAGATTTAATTTTCTAATTAATTATCATATGTAGTAGTTATCATTTTTATTTGTACTGATTTAATGTTACAATTGTTGTTTGCGTTGATATTGTATGTTTTAAGCTATATTTACTCTAAGTCTAAATTAAGAATATTAATTCAAGTATATCCTTTAAAAATTATTTTACGGTATAACATTTATAATACGAGCGATATCGATCGTAGTTTAAGTACAACTTTCTTGAGCAACTTTTTGGCGTGGCTCGATTTTTATATTGAAACCATCAGATCTCTTCAGAATAATATCAACCTGTAGTTGAAAATCGTTTTCAGATACGTCGGCTAGAATCTTATAGTTTCTTAGAATTGTTGATATAAGTACTTTCAGCTTTAACAATGCGTATTTGCGTCCCACGCAGGATCTTCAAAATAATTATATAGTTATTTAAAATCTGATTAAGACAAAAGCTAGAAGGATATTTTGATAAATTTTAACTAATGCAACTTACCTGGGACCTGCACTGAAAGGAATAAAGGCATAATAATGTCTCTGTTGCATTTTTTCGGGTAAAAAGTTATCCGGATTAAATACGTTCGGATTTGAATAAAATTCGGGCATGCGATGAATTTTATAAGGCGGTATTATGATTCTACATCCCGAAGGTAAAATATTTTTATTGCTGGCTGTAGAAAAGAAAGTTATATGGATAAGAATTATGTTAATAAATAAAACTATATACGTAATAATTATTAAACATTACCTAGTTGTACGTCTTCGTTAAGAACTCTCGCTATCGCTGGGACCGGTGGAAACATTCGCAAGGTTTCTAAAATAACTCTCTCCAAATATTTCATTTCAATAGTATCTTGAAATGTGCATGGCCTATCTGATCCTTTGAATATCTTATTTAATTCTTTCATCACTTGTTCCTGAAAAAGATGTTCCATTTTTTTTTTACATATAAGAGAAAATTAAAAGATGATGGTCGATTGTGATCAAAAGAAAATAGATGAAAAAATTATATCGCAAACTTCTTAGCAATCGATATATGGATATCGAAATGCAAGCGATAGTCCTTTGGTATATCAATTTGTAGTATACTTTCTTATGCACTGATAACCTTTACATTTTTCGGAATTATTTCGTGGTTATTTAAATGGGTAACGTTGAACGTGGAAAGTCATTATTTATGAAATACTGCTCAACTTGTCATACAATCGAGAAAGATGGAAAACATAAAATAGGTCCTAATCTTTTCGGGGTCGTAGGCAGAACAAGTGGTAGTACGTATATCCCTTACGAATGTATAATTGTCTGATTTATTCTTAATCAAAAATTTATTGCGAGATCTTTTTTAAAGAGATTGTTTGTTTGTATAGCTATGCCTGGATTCTTATATACAGAACATATGAAGAAGAAAGCTTGTACGTGGGATGAAAATACCTTAGATATTTATTTAGAGAATCCAAAGAAATTTCTACCAGGCACAAGAATGGTATTTATTGGCATAAAGAAGAGTGAAGAACGAACAGATCTAATAGCGTTTCTAAAGACCTTAAAATAAAATAAGAACTTTAAAAAAACTTTTGCATATTTATATAAATTTGTATCATAGTTGTTTAGGACTTGATAGTTGCTTACTTGAATATCTTGATGAGCTCCCAAGATACAGAGAACGAAGCTGGAAGCTGCTGCCGTAGTATCGTGACCCTAGAAAAAGATAAACAACATTATTTTCTGAGCTCTCTCTCTCTCCCCCCCTCCCTTTCCCTTCTTGGATCAATTTTACCTCAAACATTATGGTGTTAACTTCTTCTTTAATTTCCTCATCGGTAAGATTAGTACCCGTTTTCGCGAGCTCAAGCATCTGATCCAAGAAAGCCAAGCGTCTTTTCTCTCCTATATCATTTTCGTCGATTTCGTCGAGATCATCCTTGGCATATTGCAATTTCGTATATTCTTTTTCCGTTTTATCATTTTTATTTTTATTGATTTTTTTCGTTTCTTTTTTGTCCGTTTGAGATTTCTCGCCAGACACCATTAAATGTGAATCCAGAGCTTCTGCTTTTTTCTGTTTTATCAATCGTGTTGTCAGGCCGTGAATTATGTTCAAAAGATTTTTTTGTTCAACCCCATACTTCGTCCAATTGAAGTATGTGTCAAACCTTAATAGCAACTTGTACTGCCTTAGATGGATAATATTACACATTCTGTATAAAAGACAAGAAAGTTATGAGTAAGTATATATATATATGTGTGTGTGTGTGTGTGTGTGTGTGTGTGTGTGTGTGTGTGTGTAACAGAGGCATATTACTTAATTAAATAAAAATAGGAACAACGTGATCAAACGTATGTGCATAATAATAGAAGGATATGTACTTCATTACTGCCATGGCGTAATCGAAACTGTTCTTGTCTTTTTGGGTTCCTTTAACACCCATAGCGGTTTCCGTTAAAATATCGACCGTTATTGCTGACAAATAATCGTGACAATCAAACTCTTTGCCAACTTGATCTCGTAATCTTTTTATCAAACTCCAGCTATTCTCATAAAATAATGGTACAAACGATTTTAATATACTAATATGAAATGCAGGTGCTATAATTTTCCTGTGAGAGTACCATTTTTGGCCATTGCTAATTAATAAACCATCACCTAGCCAGGGCTTGAAGAATCTGAAATGAGTATAGTTTACGCTTTGTTTTATAAAACTTGATTACAATGATATTATAAATATCGATTGTTTACTTTACTTTTTTACTTTAGAAAATACTTTTCACAACAATAAAATTAATTTTCTATGTATTAATTGCAATTATAATAATGAGAACAGTCATATTGCATATGACTGCCCTATATAATTGCATATGAACGACTAATATGAATTATAGAAATGTGAAATTAATATATATATATAATGAAGTTGGATTTGCATCCATTCCAACCTGTACTCCGGAGATTTGGTTATGTGAACGTGACTGCTAAGAATGATTTCGACGTCACGCGGGTCAGTAAGAAATACGAATAACTTCGATCCAAAAAAAGCACGAACAGTGGGTCCATAAATATCCATGTTTATCAAAGTTTGTAAGATATCTTTTGGATGAATATTCCTTGCTAGCAAAGCATTTCCAAAAAACGGAACAGTTGGAGGTCCTAAAAAAATTATAAAAATATATTATGTAATAATATGAAATATATATATATATATGTAGGATGTAACAAAAATACGCGGCGAGACTTTCAGATATGGATTTCTCATATGTAGAAAGAAAAAATAGGTTTTATTAATATGAGCTCGGAAATGCTTAATTTCTAAATTATAAGACTTGCAAATATGATCTTAGTGTACTCCAATTATGTTTACTTTATTTACTAGAATTAAATCCGAGACATTAGTTATATTACGTTCAAATATATAAACATATTTACTGAAATTTTTTATTGTAACATTTACAAATGCGTTATCGTATTTACTTATGCAAGGAATTTTCTATGATAAAGTTACGAAAAATATTTATGTTGTAATTCTAGTTTTTTTTATCATTTCCATGTATGCATTATTAAAAATAGAATATTACCTGGAAGTTTTCTCCCATATCGAACAAGCCGTGATGTTTCCATATAATAGTAAATCGTAGCTAGAATGATGGTTAGTATCACCAAAGGATAAAATCCCGTAGTTGATAAGAAAGATGATATAATTGGAACTGTTTCCATATTATGGAACTTTCTTTATAAAATTTCTTTTAAATATTTTAATTATAATTCAAAAGTAAATAAACACTTATTCAAATATTTTTATTTTGTTTATTTGACAAAGTCAAAATTGTTAAGATAACAATTTGATTCAATAATCTTCCTTTCTTTTGTCGTTCTGATCACGTAGTAGTTGATAATGTTGTTAAACATTACTCACTGAATACACGTGTAATAATGACTTGATTTTTATCGTGTTTTATAGTTTATAATCATCAGTAAATTATGCATTGACCTTAAAATTCTTCCATCCGTTATAAATTCAATACAACGGAAAATCTTCGTTTATAATATCAAATTTAAAGTAGTGAAATGTTAACTATTGTTTTGATTATTATGCTTATATCGATTTGATAAAAATTTCAATCGTATGCATAAACGATTACATTTTATATCAATAATGTATTAGTATTGCGTAAAGCGTCTTTATGATATGCGGACGAAAATATGTTTTATTTTTGACGTTCTTTCTATGAGCGTTTCTGACGATAATACTATAATTATATATTTTCTATTATAATCTCAAACATTCGGAAATAAATAAAATATATATTCAATACTCATAATTAGCAAAAAAATAACGTGAAAAAGATAATATAGAAAGTTTTGGATAATTTTATTTGAAAGTTATATAAAGTTATGTAAATGAAGTGTAAAAGATGACTCATAAAATTAGAATCATAAAAATTGCTATTAATATGGATCTAATAATAGAATTAATCATAAATTTATAAAACAGAAAATATTTATTATTTGAAAAGGTAAGAAAGCGGTTAACGATTCATTTCTAGGTCATCGAAGCATAAAGAAATACTCGCGGAAATGATGAAGCAAGGTACCCCCTGCATAGAATGTGCTCATAAAATAACCCTCGAAAGCCAATGAAAAAACAACAAAGAGAGAAAGGGAAGAAAAAAGATACCATAGACGAGACAAAGATAGAAAGAGAGAAAACGTCGAAGAGAAACCGTTCCCTTCGTGGTCGGCAAAAAGCAATTTCATGAAATTACGGAATTATCGATGGCCACCCTTTATTACTGCCGGTGGCTAGTACTACATACGTTTCCGGTTTAACATGATTATTCATCAAAGACAGGTAAAAATTTAGGGGGAACGTTTGGTAATTATTGTGTAAGTTAGTGTCGAGTCTTTGTTCATGACCCGTGGATTTAACTTGAACGTAGGTCTCATACAGTAAATTTTTTATAAAGTGAAATAAGAAATATTGTTACGTTCAGAGGTATAATTAAAATGATCTCTTTTTGATCAAGCAACGAAGCTTTTACACATTTTAACAAATATCAAAAATTGAATATCAAGCGCAGATTACAAACAAAATATTGATTATTGAATGCGTATTATAAACTTATGTCATGAATATAGATTTTATGAATTTTATTGACTTTACAGATTTCTGATCGAACCGATTGACTATTTGATTGACTGAATTGAAATAATGAATCTTGCGTCACAGAATTAGATCATCGCAAATGAAAATTCCTGAGATTAAAGGATCTTTCTTGCCGTTGACTTGAGATGATGATCTCTATAATGATTGGTTCTTCCTGTCGTCTAAACAGTTCAAAGAATTCTATTGGTTCAATATTAAACAGAGATTATAATTAAAGAAATCAAGGAAAACTGACAAGAAGTATATTTTAATTAACGAAAGAGAAGTTTATAAATTAAAATGTCAAATTAAGGCGATATTATTCGATTCGAACAGTTGCGGAATACTGATAGCTCATACATTTAACCGGGTCACATATTTTTAATTTTTAATGAGAAAAATATAAGACGTAGAAAGAAATAAAAGAGTATAAGACAATAACATAACAGAGCAGAATATTTGTAATAATGTTATAATATATTCATATGTAAAAAAGTTACTAGGAATTATGAAGAGACATCTAAGGTAATATTGTATAAATATTAAGATGTATTTTAAATATTTTGTAAAAGTTATCAAGTACAAAGAATGTTTTCACATGTATATGAAACAACTTATCTTAAAACTTAATCAAGGCACTTGTATTTACATATCATCTGGTACTTTCTAACGTCAAGACAGTAATAATGTCAACGATAATTCTCGTATAAGTTCATTATAATTTGTACAAAACTTTTGATTTTATCATCCTTTGTATTTTAGAATGTTTGTTAAACTTTTTCTTCATATACGTTGTAAAATATATATATATATATATATATATATATATATATATATATATATAAAACATTGTACATTATAATCAATGGACAACGTAATATAATTATTTGTATAAATAGAATGACACAGTTTTAAATATTCCATATAAAATAGCAAGTACAAAAAATAGTATTATAGTCTAACAAGACTAATCCTTAATTTAATTAAGGCACTTTTATGTACAAATTTTTTTGATTGTGTATCGCATTTTATAAAATGCGCACATTGATGATTTTTTCGTCATCGATATTCTTAGATACGCAGGTATATACAGGTTAATTCATGATTGAAGTTAACTGAATAGAAAGTCATTATACTTGATTAAAAATAAATGAAAAATTTTAAATAAAAATTATTTATATTGTTATTCAGAACAACACGATTATGCGTTTGATTGAATCGACAATATTTTAAATATAATAATCATATGAAAGGATTTTATTTAAAATTTTTCATTTATTTTGTTATGTAGAATTAGCCTCTTCTCAATTTTATTAGCATTAACGAAACAACCTGTATATCGTCTTTCTCACAATATAACAGCATAATAGATTAATAAAAGCAGAATCTCTTCGATGAGAGTCTTATGTGGCAAACGAGAAACATTTAATGTATATATATTTGTTAAAAAGACGAATATTTTAATGACTTCATTAGAAAAACTTGGCAACACAATCGAAATTAATCGATAATATATTTTAATTATTTAAATATCATTGGTCCATTGGATCATTATGATCGTTTTAGAATGTTACTCATACTTTTAAGGCACCCTTTATCATCGTTATAAATATTTAAATGCTTACATAGTTTATGTTTTTATAAAATATCTTCAATAACAAGCGTTTACGTGTGTATACGTGTGAAAAGTGTGTGTAGGAAAAAATCTGTCTCTCAATATTATATTAAGAATAATTTTGTTCAAATTTGATCGTTTTGAACTATGATTATAATTAATTTTTTCACTATATTCTCTGTTTATGTTAAGATATAATTCTATTGGTAATGCATTACCGCAAGGATCATTTTTTTTTTTTTAAGAAAATAAGAAAAATCGAGTAAGAAAGACTGTTTAGGCAGTGGTCGAGAATGAAAGTACTTTAGGCGATAAGTACTAATATTATTCCGATGGAGATTTAATCGTACGGCGATTTCTCCTTTTTTCGGGTTCGTGAGATCAGTAGATTTAGATTGCTGCACGTTCAGTATTCTTCTTACTAATTGTCACTAAAGTAATCTGTAACACAATAAAATAAGGTTAATGTAACAATATAATTTTATGTATAAGCGTTATATATAATCTATAATACTGTTGTATATGATAACATGAGCAATATTTAAAATATGAACAGTATACAAAATATATTACCAATATAATACTAATATGCATAAATCAATAAAATTAGACGTTCTTTGCTTTTACATGTTAAATAACTTTATCTTACTGCTGAATTTTCGAATCGATTTGTTCGTATCATCTCAATCGAAGCAATACGAACAATATTATATTTGATTTTATAATTCTAAATTAAAATATAGCTTTCAGAATTTTCATATAGTAAGATCCATATAATACACGTAATTGAACTAATCGATTGTTTACTGTTACTGGCGCATGAAATTTTTTTGACTTTCGAAACTGGATTAATTTATAATACATTTCAAATATTTATGAAATGCATTATACATTTTCATTGAAGTAATACATTTTCTTTTTTGACAATAAATTTTTCGACTCTTCTTCGATGCAAGAGACCATTGCGATTTGGCATTAGTTAGTTTAGAATTAGGTTTCATGTGTAGAACTTTTTTTCTCTTTTTCCCCCGACTATAAAACGTCAACCAGGGAAACGTGAATCCCAGGAAGAAGAGGATTTCTGTTTCTCCCCTCTTTCCACCCCCTTCCCTTTCTCGTAAACATCTATCTTTCCCACGAATTCTGTCCTTACGAATGTCCAACAGATACCCCAAACCGCTTCTAAATTTAATTCTTTGCAATCCAGGTAAATAAGAATCCATTCGATGAAGAAGGACGGAGTACAATAAGCGGATAGGACAATGCCTGTCCCCAACGTGCAGAGGGGTTCTTCCTTCATTCCCTTGCCCCTTAAAAGATGTATCAAAGTACTCGCAACGCATAAGTAGTGATGTCCTTAAAATTATTTCTCCCTATTTTCGCCTAACGGTTTCTTTTTTGCTTCTCTATTTGAAAAAAGAAAATCATATGATATCGATTTCGGATGTTTGCATAAAATAGAAAACTAGTCGTTAAGGTTATTGCAATCAATGTTGTATTAATTTTATTTTATTTTTTTTTTTGCATAAACCTATATCTATACTAGTACTGGGGTAAAAATTAGATCTATACTGATGTACTAGTATAGATCTAAGTTTTTAATTTTACCTTACTTATCTCATCCTTATAGGATTCACGCGTGTTTCGTTTCGTTGCTTAAGATGCAACTAAGTAGACGATAAGACAAAAAAGATAATTTCAAGTAGTAGCTTAGTTTGGAAAAAAAAGAAGCCGACAGAGTGATTTATTTTATCGGGGAGAGTAAGGGTCTTTAAGATCTGGATCCCATTAATCAACATTAGTTATAACTTTCTAATATGGATAATTTGAGTATTCGGTCGATCATAATCATAAACTAAAATAATGTTTTTAGTTTCTAATCTTTAAAAATCCCAATAGAAGTTAATAGAGAGTAACTAAAATCGATGTATCTTTTTAAAAATAGAAAATCGTCTCCACACAGTTGACTACCGAATCTAACACAGTAAAATTACCATGCTGGTAATGTTTATTGATAAGATAGTCGACATGCGGGTTTCGCCGGTATAATTATTCATTAAACTCTTTTGTTCTCTGCATCCTTATGCAAAACCATAGGTTAAGATACAACAAACATCACAAAGTTTCTGATTAAATTTGCATAGTCTGCGAATTCGTTCGATATGCGTATGTTTATTTACTCCGTATTGAGTAAATAAACATACATATGAATTATTCGATCTATTAAATTATTATTTATATCGATTATGCCACTTCGAATGTATTTGTTAGATTTAATTCGATTTTATTTATCTAATATAAAATAAAGAATTTTAATAACTATTATACACATATCTTTCTTTAATGTTTACGTTAAAAATAATTAATCGTATAATTCTTAAAATTAGATATAATGAATAAAATATAATAAATACTTTATAGATTATTTAATTTTAAGATTAAAGAAGTAAGTGTTTATATTTTGTCCATGATAGAAATATCGTAGGACATGGTAAATTGATAATATGATATTGATATAAAGGAATTATAAAAGACGTGTATACATATAAATGTCTTTAAAATGAAGAAAGATACCGAAAGAAAGACTATCACCCGCACGCGGCGTGAACCAAGGGCGATATAATATATAACTACATGACTGGGAGCCAAGAAAGGAATTTATTAAATTAATTTGCCGCGACGACGCATCTCGTAAACTTCGTAGATGACCTCACTTTATAATTGTCGAGAATTACTTGCTACTTGTGCGTTCGCTCTCCCTTGCGTGAGACTTCTTATTTTGTAGTTTCCAACTCGACTTGAAACTACGATACCGCGCGGCGCTTCTTCATTCCCCGAATTACTCCGACTAATAATTACGTTCATTAGTTGCTTGACGGTAGATCAAATAATTCCTTTCTACCAGTTTTATAGTCACTAGTGGACTGCTGACATTTATTTGATATTTTTATTTCGCGATTTTATAAATATTTTTCATGATTGTTGTTTCATGATGTTCTTGAAAGTTGATTTATACTAATACAGTAGGACAGATGGATCTTTCAAATATAATAGATTCTTTATATGATAAATTTATCGAACGAACATATAAATTTATTTTCCAATAGTATATTGTGTGAAACATTCCATTGATCTACATATTTTAAATTACCATTAGAATATAATTGGTCAATAGAATTGTCCAATTGTATTGTAATTGTCAATCTTTATTTTGTTTTTGTTACTTGTTAATACTGTTGATTCGTTAAGATAACTTTAAAATAATGTTCTAAAGTACGAGAAGGTACGATAACGTAAAGAAGGTACTCAAATACGACCTTAGTCACATTGGTATTCATTTGTAAGGGCTACAAGTGTCCCATGAGTTGTCTCCTCTTTCTATCTTTTACTCTTAAGACAGAAGAGCGAAGAGGATGATGCGCGCACGTGACGAACGCGATAGAGGAAGCCACCAAGTGGAAACTCGTGTTCGGCGTTTCCCTTTTGAACACGTGCTTCGTCGGCTTCGAGCCCGAAAATAAACTTTATGCACCGAACCACTTTGCAAAGTGCCTGCCGACGTGACACTCGAATGTCACGGTCTCTCTCTCTCTCTTTCTCTCTCTCTCTCTCTCTTTCTATCTATCTATCTCTCTTCTTCCCTTATCTTTGTCCTGCGGGCATCCATCTCCTTGTCCCTTGATAACCAGGATCAATTATTACATTGTACAGTGTTACGCGGGCTTTTTGAATGTGGAGAAGGTAACAGACTCGTTAAAATTTTTTAAGAGCAACCGGTTTATCACGGCCTTAATGGAGTTCGTCTGGCAGAAGATTATTTTATAAAAAGATAATTAAAAGTAAGCTACGATAAATTAGATGGAGCTTGGAATTTGAAAAAAAATGTACTTGGTAGATTAATTGTTACTGATCTTACGTTATAAATTTATAATGTCATACAAATGAAAGGATATATGATCGCTGATATAAATGTCAATAGATCTAATTTTTATTTTTGTCATATAACCGTTTAAATTTTGTACTTAATTTATCAGATTTATTGCAAACTGAGAACGCAAACGTAGCGGTCATTTTCAAAAATAGAACCCAGTTTAGAACACGTACATGGTTAAAGAGAAATAACGACGAAGAAATGTCGATACTTCCGTTGTTATCGTACGTACGGCGTCGTCGCGACGTGAGAATCGAAGGAGAAAAAGTCCAGTGGCCGACAGCCCCCATGCCGCAAATAGAAGTCAACGTTTCTGAGGAAACGCGCGTAACCCACGTGCCATGCAGCCAGCAGATATATAATGCGCGGTGTATGCACGCGTATCGGCACTTGGCTCGACCAAACGACGACAAGAGTTGCATAGGGTAGCATGCCATATGGGTAGCATTACGATCAAGAGAAGTCAGCGGACGGTTGCCATATGCTTCACAGAGATCTTTCTTCAACTATATCGAAGCTAGACGATGTACCAAATACTTTTGATAGATTTCATTATATTATTCAAATGAATACGTTCAATTTATTTTTAAATGATTTAAAAGTAAATATCAATTCTCTCATTATTTTCTATCTAGAAGTGGAATGATGTCGTATTAAATGACGACATGAAAATCTGTTAGTTAGTACGAATCAAAGTATTAGAAGTTACTATCATTAACAATAAAATTTCAGAGAAGTACACAAAATTTTAAGATATATTTTATAGTGTGAAGCACTTAAAGTTTTCATAAAATTCCAACCAACCTTACGAGTTACACATGTGCCAACCTCTGAGTGTGTTGTTGAGTATGATGCACCAGTCGACCCTGTTCCTGTTCCCACCAACTGACAACGTCCATAAATTCGCCGGTCTCAGCGATCTCCTGTTTATAATAAAGGGCCCCCGAGAAAGCTTCCGGACTAGCCGCGTAAACGGTCGTAGCACCTTCCTCGCTATCGCCAGCACCGCTGTAAGGGGAGAGAATTCTAGGTTCCAAATTTTCCTCGTTTTGTCCATAATACTCAGAAGGTGGTGAGGCCACGGAATTAGGGGAAAGTCGCGAGAAATTTTGAGGACCGTTCGACGAGAGACCTCGAGGTTCCAGGTTCTCTTCGTCACCCACGGAAGACGCATAATAGTCATGAGGCGACGGCATGGCCGTTTGGTTAGGTGATAGTCTGAAAATATTCAAATTGCAGTTTCAGTATCGTTTCCATATAGATACGAATTTTATCTTCATTCTTCTAAAATGTTCGTTTATTTTTTTTCAATTAAAAATTCTCATAAACGTTTCATAAAATTTATCAATATTGTATGTTTTCATTATAGAACTTTTCTATTATACTTTGGTATTTGTACTTATTGAAAAATATTATCTCAAACAATTTCTTTGACAATGAATAATCATAAAAATAATAACGATCTAATTAAAACAATAATTAGACTTACCTAGAAAGTGTCATTTTGGTTTTACTATTCTCCTCGTCTTCGTCCAATTGTTCACCATCTTCACCGTCTTCAACCGTAACAACGTCGTCCTCAAGTGCGAGTTTCTCACCAGAACCATTGTGACTTGAGGAAACGACGCTGCTCGTAGGCGAGGGAACACATTGAGATCCCAAAGCAGAATTTGAATCGTACTCGACACCATCAGCTTCTGCGAGTAATCTCTGAAGACCTCGAATGTATTCAACTGCCATTCGAAGAGTTTCGACCTTGGACAATTTCTTACCCCTGTCGCCGTATCCCGCCGCGATATGATTCGGTATGTGTTGTCTCAGGGTAGCGAAACCATTGTTTACTTGCTTCACGCGATTCCTTTCTCTGGCATTTCTCCTAGCTACGGCAACTGTAGGTGGTTGACCACTTTTTCCATGTTTTTTCAACCTCGATGAATCATAAGAGGGTAATACGTTAAGCGTGGCCATACCACTACCACTATTATTATTATTGTTATTAGTCTTCGGAACTATTAGATGAGGCTGATTTCCGAGTATATTGCTCTCGTTATCCTGAAGGGTTCGAAGTAGCATCAGCTGTTCCTGATCGTTTCCATTTATTTGAACCCTATTGCAGAAGACCGTTACACCCATAGTCGTCATTTCGAGGTGAATTTTTTGTTAGTCTCTTCAACGAGTTCTAATCTTCACTCCACACTTTCGTTCGTCGTACCTTCCCTCCTTCTTTCCCTTTCAATGTTGGCCGTCAGCTCGCAGGAACGAACGTTAGTTTCGATCGACGAGCCGTGACGCCTCGTGGGAAAGCTTTTCGATCAGGTAGAAGGAACGTTTCTCGGTGCGACATGCGGAGGGTGAAGTCGTCGTGTCGCGTGGTTGGCCGAGTCGACCGGCCGCTCATCGACTCTAATGTCTTTCAAGGACGGAGCTAATTGACGGACTTATAAATAAAACGCGCACTCCCGTCGGAAACAAAGGCGATGATCGTCAAGACAGACGATCAGACGAAGCTTCGATTCGATGTTCGAGGATTTGGGTCACGTTGAATGAAGAAACAAACGAACCATTTGATATTTCACATTCTTTCCTTTGATATCCTACTAGTTGGCGCAGGATTATCACACGAAAAACACGATTTTTCTTGCTTGATCTCACAGATAGGATTTCCGAGGCATCAATAAGGAAGATGAAGGATAAGACAAGACGTGACGTTGACCGGCCGATTCAAGATCCAATTATCTCGCTGCCGGTCGCCACAACTTAAGTAAAGCATGAGGTCACCGACTATTTTTCTTCACGACGGTCGTCGACATCATGAAAAGCATTTCCAAGAAAGCACCCTATCTATCTTTTTTCTTTGACACCTATATTTTCTTTAACTTATAAAAAGAAAATTTCTTTCTATATTACTTTACCACTACCTTTCACCGAACTTAATTTCTCGTTACTTCTCGAACGAGCACCACCGACCGGTCGTAACAAACTATCTCACGAATTTGGAACTATATCCAGAGACAGGGATCAATGGTATTGACGAAACTAACGAGATAATCCGAAATGTTCGCTACCTCTCGCGTCTTTGCTTTGGATCTGATCTAAGCGTTACGCATCGCATGGCGTCTGCATTGAGAATGAGCGCGGACATCCGATAGATGGGTTAGGTTTCAGCATTTTGCCGCACCGTTGAACGAGAGAGAGAGAGAGAGAGAAAGAGAAAGAGAGAAAGAGAGAGAGAGCAAGAGAGCGAAAGAGATGGGGCAAATACGTCGACATCGTAGACACGGTGAAACGAAAGGAGGGGAGTTGCGAGTGTTGGGGAAGAAGGAACGAGAGGGAGAGAGAGAAAGATAGAAAGAGAGAAAGAAAGAGAGAAAGAGAGAGAAAGAGAGAGATTGTGCGGGTCTGATATGTGTGTGAGAGAGATAAAACGAGAGAGAATAAGGCGTCATGGGAGAAGAGAAAAAGGTGGTGGGGATTTTGAGCACGCGCCGCAGCCCCCTTCGTTTCTTCTCCCCCGGAACTGAAAAAGGGGGACCGTGCACGCCATATGCCAGGGGAGCAAACGAGCGTGCGCCAGTTGTGCCCTTGTGTGCGCGCACGCGCGAACACACGCGCGCAACTTCGAGTTTAGGGCACCCAAAGCAAAATGCTAGAAAAGAAAAGTCATGGAGGATGGACTTGTCACGACTACGAAATACGTCGTGAAGAAAGTCTAAGTCCTTGAAAGACTAAGGATTCGTGTCGAATATTCTTCTTAATGGACTTATCAAGAGGGTAAGAAAAGAGACAAGAGAAACAAAGAGAAAAGAAGGAGAAAAAGAGAGAGAGAGAGAGAGAGAGAGAGAAAATTTTCGTTATGAAATCCATTGTTTGCTTCGGTTAGCTGACAACTTTTCGTTGAGCGAATTAAAGATTTTTGACTGCTTTTTATATCAAGGATAAATTATAATATGATTACCTTTTGTTATTAACATTTGATTTCTTCTCATTCCATTCTAGCTATCGTTATAAAAATTTCTCTTTTCCTTTGTCTTAATTTGTTAATAAATTTACTTTCATACAATAATCAATTCATTTAGATATATCTTTTATTAGGACAAAATTTAATTCTCATTCTCTTTTGTTTCTTTTTTTCTATTCATTGTTACATCAGAGTAAAGATTTATAGTATATTTTCTTATTGTAGTTAGATATATGTATGAAGACGTTACTCGTTAACGTTCAATCGATCATTCTCGGAATTAATCAGAAATACAAGAGCAAAGGTTTTTTTTCTTTGCCATTTTCATTAACTCTTAATCCGTTATTATTGCTTGTTTGCATAATGGACATTTAGAACGTAAATGGAATAACGTTGACCGTGAAGAAATAAACACGTGAGAATATGTGTTTATGCTTTCATTAGTCTAAATTGTAAATATATGTATATCGTATATAAGTACCCAACCAAAATATTGATCGGTCGAGGATGAAGTCATTCTCTTTTACCTCGCTCTAAAATATTATCATTCGCACAATCATATTACTACTTTCACGTGTCTGCTTTCACTTGAGACGATTTTTCCTTTATAATATAACCATCGGCGATGTTAAAAAAAAAAAAAAGAAAAAATAAGAGGAAAAAACCAATAAAATATCACATACCAACTGGTACCGAATGTTCTCTTTTCCTCTCTGCGACGTGAAGCAAAGGACAGGAAGAACGAATTTCGGTTCAAGAGACGCGGAAGTCTCGTGTTTCGAGGCGGAGCATTTCCACGGACCAATGACGTCTCTTGTAGGAGATATATCTCGTCTATATTCTCTTTCTCTCTCTTTTTTTTTCATTTATCTTTTTTCTTTATTGTTCTTTTCTTTTTCTAATCGGAGAATTTTTATTATACACTTCGATTTCTAGCCATTTCGAAGGATAAAATCGAGATTAAGTTTGGAATTAAATTATAAATCCTCTTTCATCGTATTGCTTGCTGCCAATCTGGATATAACGTGAAAACAGCCGGGCGTTTTCCCAACTGCGATTGGTCGTTTATAAATCACGATTTAAAAAACAGCTCCATTAACATTTTCCAAAGCGAGGGTTATCCTTATGTTCGCAAACCGAAGGGCTCTGTTTCGACCTAGATCTAGTTTACCTTCTATCTATCTATCTCTCTTGCTCTATATATACCTTAAATCTAAAGAGAGGAGTCGTAAGCCGACCGTGCGACCGAAAGTGGGGGGCTTGATCAAATTTATAATACAAAATATATAGAGTGAGGCCCCACGAACCCTCGTGCGGACCTTTAATCTCCGTTCGTGGCAGGATCGTACATAAAATTTCATATTGGAGGGGCTCCCACGTGAAAGGAAAGAACGATAAATAATTTTATATATTTACGTCTACGTTGAAACCTTATTAATTCTCGTCAAAAGATTTTGTATGTTAAATAATTTCTTTATATATTATTTTAATCAATTTTCTTTTTATAAAAAATGAAATAAATGTATTAAAGAAATAACACTAAATTTATCGAATTTCATTATGAAAGAGGACACAATGAGGCGAATTTTAAACAAAAAGATATTCATAAGTAAGTAACGTATAAAATAATTCTTAATTTACAGGGAAATAAGAAATGATTGAAATTTAGACGGCCCTGTACGAGAGAGAGGTAGAATCGAGAGCACATCTCACAATCCCACGATAAAGATAGCTTCACGTATTCGGGGGATTAAGTTCACCGTCGATCTTTGAAATCCCCAGCAAATCGTTAAAAACCTTGAAGCGACCCTTGTCGTAGAGAACTCTGTTCCAATGAACGCAGAGCCCACCTTTTCTCGTGAGACTCTTGCTCGACCGAGTCGAATAATGCGCATGAGTTATCAAACCACGAAACCGGTCAAATATAATAATCGTATTGATATTCTCCCACTGTCGGATAATAACGAAATTCCGTAATATACACAAGTACCTACCTACGTATCCGAGAGAAGGCTTTATCGAAGAGAACACGATGGAGAAAGGAGTTTACAATTTCGTTTATGTCGCACACGTAAATTCGGATCAACCGAATGGTATCTTCAATTCGAATCATTATGTAGAAGCGTGCGCACACAAATCTTTTGTCGTTATACTTAAGAGATTAGATATCTTTTATTCGAAATGAAAGCATCGTTTGATTTTACGACGATTTATTATATTAATTCTTATTTCTTTTTTAACTACTTTATGAAAATTATTTATCGTTCTATCATATCTTGAGACAGAAGTATTAACAAATTTCAATATTTTATTTGTTCTAAAATTTCTTTTCTTTTTTTTTTTTTATATTCGAGAGAAACTTGACGAAACGAGATGAAAGAAAGGGCAGACCCGTTTCATAAATCACCATATTTACGCCAGTTCGAGGCCGTTAACTAGCACCACGTGGAGTCCATGCATGTGTCGCGTGTGTCTCATTCTCACTATATCCGCTTCTCACGTGGATTAATACAAAGATTTCCACATTCTTTTTGGAGTCTCATTAACGATGACAAAAAAAAAAGAAAAGAAAATAGAGATAAAAATGGATCATATAGAAAAGATCATCAATCTCTTATTTCAGATAGAATATTCTATAATTATAAAATCTGATAAATCTCAAACGTGAATAGAATGATCATCCTTTTTAAATCATGATTTATGACGATTGAATGTTCTTGAATAAAATTGCAATCATTGCGTTACTCTTGCTGTGAAGACATTGATTTTGAGTCAAAGTCAAAGATCGATAGAGTGTGACTAGAAGTTATTTCGGTCGATACTAATGTGCTGGCTCTTTATATTTGAGAAACACTCCGATGGAAGTCGCCGCGGGAATCTAAGAGCTTAAAAAGCGCTAATAGGAGCACGAGTATACATCCAAGTTGGGCCGTTTAAGCAATTGGGTAGCGTTCGGTGGATAGTGTCAGGGACAGAAGCAGCCAGAAGTAGAGAAGGGTAAGAGAGAAGAGAGAGGGAGGCCGAGGGCAAAGTAGAAAGGGGGTGGGCCGGTGCGGGCCCTTTGTTAAGACGCGTGCCCGTGCACGTGTGCACGACCAATGCCTACGCACTTCTGTTACGCATCGCGCTCGAACGTAGGATCGAATCGTGCACAAGCGCACGTGAGAAATGTTATATATGTATACGTATATTTACGTACGGCGATCTCGTTAAGTCTTCAAATTACGATCTCGCATGAGTATACGGTGACAAAGCGTGCTCGCTTCGACGTGCTAACGATTATTTTTAACTTTATTTCTCTATTCTCTTTTATTGTTAAATCATTTTGATTTGTTGTTTTTTCTTTCAGATTTATCTCAGAACAACATTGATATTCGAATATTACAGTACATATATCGATTCATTTTATTGCTTTTATGAATTATACTTTATGAATTTCTTTATTGAATTCCATTTACAATAACATAACGAACTTGCAGATCAATTCGAAGATTCGAAAGCGGGACGGCGATGTAATCCGAGTAACAAAAACGAGAAGGCCTGGATCGAGGCCTTTCTCTCTCTCTCTCTCTCTCTCTCTCTCTCTCTCTCTCTTTCTTTCTCTTTCTCTCTTCCTTTTTTTTATATACGAATAGATTCACCCCAGTCTAGATCGATCCGTCCCTGATTTGGCACGCACTTACGCGCTCGCTCGTTCTCTCTATAACTCGTCCTACGTGCCTACGTAGGTGCGTTTCTATTCAATTCCGAAAGGTAATTCTACTCCCCTTTCCTTCATCGTCTCCGTTCGACATAGGGCCAACCTTTACAATGTGCAAAATTATACGATCACCCAGCTCTGCTCTCATACCCTTCGTCCTTTCTCTCCCCCCCCACCCCCTTTTTGTTTGTTCGATCTATCCTGCTCTTCTCTATGAACACGATCACTCCATTTTTGCTTTTACTCTGTAAACGATACTATCGTTGACAATCCTTCGTTTCTTTCTTATTTCGAATTTTCTTTGAAATTTTTTAAAAAGAGGATATTTTTATCAATAGACATCGTTTATTTTCTTCTTCTTTTTTAAATAATTTATTTATGTTCTTTACATTTTTAATCGTGAATTTTCTAAGATAGATTTTAGAAATGAAACAGTAACCTATTAATATGCGATGACACTTTTAATTCGGCGTAAAATTAAGAGAAACAGTAAATTAGATGAAGGTTCGGTCAAAATGCAAAGCATTTCCTGTCGCGTGTTTTCAGCAATAACAAAAAAGCGTCTAAGGACGGCATATTCGTGACCGTATCATCCTGTTGTCGTCGTCAATGTTAGCGAACGTCTTTGCTTGGAAAGGCTGACCCGCATCATCAACGGATCTGGAATGTATTTTTTGTTATAACCTCGGAGATACCACAGCGACGTCGTTCGTTGAAATCGCAATGACGTGTCCCCGACAAGGGACTACTTTTGTTCGTATGTATGAACACGTGCGCCGATAATAATAATAGCGAACTCAATGTTGGTTTTGTAAATATATATATTTCTTTAACTAACATTTAAATTTTTATGATAAATTATTTAAAATATTAAATATATTAATACGATTAATTGTTATAAAATTTTGTTAACAATTATAATATTTCAGAATATCTAATGATAATAAGAATCATCGATTAAAATACGTTTCACAAGAATCATTTTTATTTTCTCTTTCGTAAACTTATTGAAAAAAATGATTTATGTTAGTATTCTTAATAGTCATTGTATTTCTTCAGAGTACATATTCTTAATCAAAAAAGTAAATATGTCTCTTTATTTTTATTTTAAAAGAACGTTTGGATTTCAAGGTCTGGATCAAGAGCCAGATTTATCTCGTCCTAAAAATTCAAGGATCGTTTCTGTGTAATGATTGTAAACAAGTCGATTGATCGTGGATTCTTCACTATAAACATATGAACGTGTTATCAATGTCAAAGAATCCGTTTATAAATGTATGTGTATTAGGACGATCGTTATTTGGTCTTTGATGAATGTAACCACCAGTTTAGCACGAAATAAATGAGAAGAAATCATCTTCAAATTTCAGCCTTTTAACTTAATATCAAAGCGTGCTGAATTTTTAAATAATTCTTAACAAAGATATTTTAAATATTTTTAGATATCATTTATTAAATCAAACAAAAAAAAAAGTTTAATAAATCTCTGTTGTATTCCGGATAAGTACTTTGTTCACCAAATATTCTTAGTTTTAAGAAACCGTAATTTCATATCGATAAACATAGATGAATAAATCCTTAAAAAATATGTCTGAAGATCGATATAAAATTTAATATTAAGACAAAAAGTTGAAATTAAAATATAATTTTTTTTTTTTCATATATGTATGTCGAACTGAACTGGATGGTGATCTCATCAAAATTCCTTCGAAGGTCAAATAACGACCACACTAATGTATACATACATGTACATAGATTACGGCATAAACGTAAGAGACGGTGTTAAACGTCGAGTTTGGTAGTGTTGTCGCGTGGCCGAAGCGTGGCTGGCTCCTTCCATTCTTTCCAACGACCTCGTGTTTCTCATTGATAGAATGAGGAGCGTGAGACGAGAGAAGGACTTGTAACGGTAACGGGGGAGAGAAGGTTAGAATGAGAGAGAAAGGGAGAAAGAGAGCAAGAGAGAAAGAAAGAAAGAAAGAGAGAGAGAGAGAGAGAGAGAGAGAGATAGAGAGAGAGAGAAGACGAACGAAGCAAAGCGTGCCCGAACGGCTGACTCTCCTGCCAGCTGCACTTTCGGATAGTGACGCTGCTGCTGCTTCTGCTGCTGATGCTGTTGTTGCTGTTGCTGTTACTGTTGCTGCGAGTTTGGACCGAAGAAAATCTCGTTTGCTCCACGACAATGCGATGATCGTCGTCTTGTTGTCCTCATCCTTTGAGACTTTTAAAGGGAACGCATAGACGTTCTTCCTCGAAACCGTTTCTCGCCATTAAGGAAACATCTGACTGTGTTTGGCACACGTTATATTTAAACCACTCTACGTGTCGGTCACTCGAGAGATCAAAATAAGTTAACTTACTTAAGGATGAGTCCTGGAAAGAGATTGCAGTAAAGATGATACTTTGTTTTCTAGTTTATTTCTGATGTTAATTTGTTAAGTTTAATGAAAAAATTTTAAGGATATTTATTTAGGTGAGCTCATACGAGAGAGAGAGAGAGAGAGTAAGAGAGAGATAGAGATACTATGTATTTTATTAAATTTAATTTTAATTGGTTATAAATGAAACTATTATACCAAATATTCTTCGTTAACATTTTTGCAAATTTTAATATTTTTAACTCTCACATGTGCATGGAAGGGCTCTTCATCAAGTTGACTTATATGAAAAAAAGGCGGAGATCCGTATTTCATCGAAAATTGCAAACAGTTCGGGTAAAAGCTGTACGGACAGGGTTGTGTAATATACGTTCATGCGAGAATGAGAAAAAAGGGGAGAGACAGAGAAATAGAGAAAGAGAGAGAGAGAGAGAGAGAAAGAGAGGGAAAGAGAGAGAGAGAGAGAGAGACAATGATTCGTCATCTGCACTGATTTGGAGATAGCTCGGACGGTTAATGAAATGCACTTACCGGTTGACTTGCAGAATTTTTGGGTGTAACGCAGGTGAGAAGAACGTACGCTCACACCTGGGTTCTGAAAAAATTGCGCAACGCTGAATCAATCGACTGAGTAAAAAATTGTCGATACATGAATTGTATTTGAAGAACATCTAATATGAATGTTACTAATGAATTGTAGATATTATTATGATCGGAAATTTTATCGATCGATTTGTATTTATGTTAATGCCTGATTTGCAATTCTGTTAATTGGAATAATGAGTATGCACTTTTATTTTAAATGAAAGAAATCAAGAAATAAAAATGAATTCGATTCTTTGGCATTCCACAAAGGTTTACGATAAAATCGTTTGAAATAATATAAATATGTGCGTTCTCAATATTTGCGAAGTTGAGCGCACGTTCGATTTAAAAATACATAAAAAAAAAAAAAAAAAAAAAGAAATTCAATCTTTTCGAGACACCTCGCATAATAAGAAAGTTACACTTTGTAAAATAGTTCTACTCTTATGGTGGGGTTGTCCGACCCCACGAACGATTTCGACCGAACGGGATTCGCCGTACAAGCAGGTTTCTTTTCTTTCCTTTCACCTTGTCAAAAACGTAGACGGTCGCTATCGATGATCCTACCTACTACTGGATCCCGATTTTTTCGGGACAAAGAAGGTATCTACACCATATAGGCTAGATATTTACCTACCAATCTACGCAGAAACGTTTTTAAAAGAAAAATTTCGTTTGACCATGCCAGATTGAATTTCAGTTTCTATCTTTTTCTTATTCTTGAGCGGTGGTCATCCGGTCGCGTGTCCACACACGCGTTTTCTCCCCCACGGGTTTTTCTTAATTACGAAAGCAGTCATTTCCTGAAATTCTCAGTATGTCACTACTTCCTCAACTAGAGACCAGCCGGAACCGCCGGCGGTTCCTGGTTTTGGACGAGCGATTCTTTCTTCTACGCAAAGGCACATATGAGTCCGACGTTCGTGGGCCATAACATATGCGGGCAGATGGTTTCTGCTTCCTCTCGCTCCCTCCTCGTCATGTACCCTCCCCTCTCACTCTTTCTCTTTCTCTTTCACTCTCTACCTTCGAATCCACTTCCCTTTTTCTCTCTCTTTCTAGCTGCATCACCGCTCTATCTCCCTTCGCTCCGTTGCACGATCCAAAAAAGCCCGGGGCACCCTCTACGAAGAGTGCTCTTGTCTGTTGCCCAACCCCAAAATATCCGGAGACTCATCCAACATCCAACTCTCTCTCTCTCTCTCTTTTTCTATTCTTCTCTCTTTCTCTCTCTTTCTCTCTTTCTATCTTTCTCTCCGTGCACCCATCGGCCACGTGTGCAGTGGTTCTCTCCCAGATTTTCAACCACTTGTAGAGTCCGGAATACGAGACCTTGAACGATCATTGTTGATTTTCAACCCTTTCTTCTCTCCTATTTGATCGGCAAACTACGATATGCAAACAAAGAACTTCGCGAGAAATCTATTCAAACTATTTTCGAGGAAACTTATTGTTAAATAGACATGTTCTTTTTGCGGAACTGAAAATTGAAATATATTTTATCGTCTGATGACAGTTAATAATTTCGATGGGAAATTTTCTTCATTTGCATAGGAACAAGATTGAAGAAAAAAGAAAGAGAGAGAAAAGAAAAGAGAGAGAGAGAGAGAGAGAGAGAGAGAGAAAGAAAGAATGAGAGAAAAAGGAACGATCGTCTCGCAAAACAAGACCGCGAGATTCTCAACCGTCCCTTCCCATTATCCCTCTTGTCCCTATAAAAGCAAAAAAGAAAGAGGTAGAGAGAAAGAAATAAAGAGAGAGAGAGAGAGTGTGTACATGTAAGTGAACTTGGTATAATTTGCCGTGCATTGAGAATAATTTATGTACCCTCCTTTTTAATCGTCACTAACGTACAGAGCCACGATCACAAATTTATCTCACCGATCCAAACCTGGAATTTTGATTTTGATAGAAGTAGAAAAGACAAAGAAATTGAAATGTGCTTTTTGATCTTAAAAAATTTCGTAAAGATTTGAAGATTTTAGCTAAACTAATAACAATTTATAATTAATTTAAAAAATTTTTTGCTGACTTTCGACTTCGTTGTTTTTCTTTATTTTTTGAATTACTTTTTTCCAAAGATTCTTTCTCTCTTTTTCTTTCTCTTTCGTTAGGAGAGAGGTTATGGCAACCTTGCACGAGCGGTAAGAGAGGTGCACGAAGAGAGAATGTTAGGGGTGGATCGTGCCTCGTGGCATGCGACGCTATTCTTTTGTGCCTTCGACCCCGTAGTAGCACCGAAGTCTATCTCTCTCTCACTCTTATATACGTTTATTCTCTCTGCTCTCTCTTTATTTCTCTCCCTCTCCAACCCAGTCATGCCTTCTCTAGATATGTGAGAGCGCGTGCGCTCTTTCTCCCTCTCTCTTTCTCTCTTTTTTCTTGCTCCTTCCTTCTCACCCCTCTCTTCGTAGTTCTACCTCGAGTACGCTCGTGCACAAGGGGTGCCACGTAACCCTCCGTCTTTCGGGGCGAGTGCCTGCACATGCGTGTACGCGCGACATCAGTGGCTCTCGATTGATTCAATGATTTTTAATATCTTTCTTTTTCTTTAAAATTTATAATCAGAATCATCGAATGTAATGGTATAGTTTTGATAATTTTACTATAAGAGAGATCATTTTTTAGAAAATTATACAATTTATACAGAAAAGTGGATCTACAAAGTGGGTTAAAAATTCCTAGTTGTTTTATAACCTGTCTAAAAAAAAAAATCAGCCTAAAGAGCTAGGAAAAAACAGTAATTGATTTTTATAATTACTTATGAACTCCTATTTTTTTTATCTCTTCATTTTATTTTATTTCATCCTTAATCAAAAAATATATCAAATATATATCTATATCATAATACGTAGAAAATAAATAATATTTGTATCTGTTATTATATGCTGTCATTTCACAAATATACCATTATTGTGCCAATGTAAAAAAACTGAAAAGAATTCGGATTAAAATTGAATAATATGTTTTCATTATTACATACGTTATTTAATTTTTTTTTTCCTTTTTTAGGTAATTCTTTGTTCACGAATGTGATAAATATATATAAAGAAAATGAAAATAAAGGAAGAAAAAATACAGTTGAGAACCGCAGTACCACCGTAGAAGATCAGTGCAGTTATGCCGGATCACGATTCGTGTTCGGTCGTACGTATTTCGACCGTAAGTTCTGGCAGGGGCGACATATGCCACCTGAATACCGAAAATCAGGGGAGCAACGCTAGTCAGGTTTCTGGATCGAGTCGAAGTTTCGGGGGATGCAAATTCGGATTAGCCTTGGCCAGTCAGCGAGCAGACTTAAACGAGTAATGGGTGCATGCATTTGTATTAGTCGCGTATGCATGCATAATTAATAAGTCGCTAGTCGAAGTATCGTTGATATAATCGTAGAGAAGGAGTTTTGATGTCATATTATTATTGTTATTAACATTGCAACTGGTCGGGTTGCGATATAATCGGTTACGTACATGGAAGGCATCGAGTGTGAACGCGATATTGCGTACACGTATAACGCATATTTAAAATTATTTTCCTCAATTTTTTTCGAACTAGCAACCTTTTCGATATTATTGCTCGAAAAATTAATAAAAAATGTATTAGAGTTATTCTTTTTCAGAAGTGGATTATCAATATTGTTCAGAATCAATAGCAAAGAACAATGTCTAGTTTTCGTTAAATTTCTTTGTTATGTGCATAATATAAATTGTTACGAGTAATATTAAGTCATTCTATTATGATAAAATTATGTAAAAAAAACTATATAAAACTATATGATTCATAAATATAAATTTATTGTAAATATACATTTTACATCTGTTTTTTTATTATGCGTATAACATACGTACTTATTAATCTACAAAGGAGAACTTATAAAAAACTCATCTCATTAAGTTATTCAATCTCATTAAGTTATTCGAGCAGACTTTCAAAAAATTTCTTGAATTCGAGTATATTCCTTAATTTACACAAAAAAATCTCAGCCTTATATCGGAGCTGATGAACAGCCACCGTTCTCTTAATATCCGCAACCGTAAATCTCCGTTATGTAAGAAATGCAAGTTTCGATAGGGTGAAAGAAAGAGAAAGAGAGAGAGAGAGAGAGAGAGAGAGAAAGAGAGAGAGAGAGAGAAAAGCAGGAGAAGAAAAAGAAAAAAAAAGAAGTGAAAGAGAAATGTTCATTGCCCGTGCGAGATCGATGAAAAGGGAGACGGTTTCCCTTGTAAGAAGAATCGATGTATCGGCATGACACGATCGATTCCGGACAATGAACGGTCGCATCCCGAGATATATTTGGCTATTCGAGGGTTTATAGAAGAGAATGAGAAAGAGAGAGAGAGAAAGAGATGGACAGAGAAAAAACAGAGACGGTAGGAAGGGTGGGTCTTTACCGATCAGGGAAATAAATCTCCATATTTGACGCGTTGCTCAATCGCAAGTTTGGCGTTTTTCTATGAAGAACAGTCGTGGCAGGAGACGAAGGAGAAGAAGAATACTCGTTCTACCTTTCTCTGTTGGGTCGGAGGGTGAGAAAGGAGAGATTGAAGGAAAAAGGGAAGAAGAAAGATGGAGAAGAGTTCGTTTTCATGTTAGAATGAAAGGAGACTCTCTCACTCTTTCTCTCTCTCTCTCTCTCTCTCTCTCTCTCTCTCTCTCTTTCTTTTTTTCTTTTTCTCTCTGCCTGCCTGTGTGCATGAGCTTAGAAAATAGATATCACATCCATGTTACTTCTTGAAGAAAAAGAACGGCACAGTTTTTTTTTCCTTCAGGCAAGATGAAGATTCCCGAAGAATGACGTAGCTTCTCTTTTTCCTGTCTGGACCGCGTACCGCTTTTTCCTTTGACTTCTGGATCTTGATAGTAACTAGATCGGACGATAATGTTCTCGAGTGAAGTCGTTTTGTTAAAAGTTCGTAATGGTATCTTTTCTCGACGTTCCTTGTTCTTCTCTCGGAATCCAAATTACAAATCTTAATGAGGTATTTAGTTATATTGGAGTAGAAGGATGAAAAAAGGAAGGAAAAATTTTCAGATGAAAATGTCGACATATGGCTAGAATGAAGACGGAGGAATAAGAACTTTTCATAGAAAAACGAACGGTTGATTTGTGATCTAGGAAATGTGTCGAACGGATCGGTCACGTCTTCGGGATTTCGACGGATTCGTGAAGCTTTCTGGAGAACGTATGTTTGAACTTTGAACCTGGCCGTACGGCGTTTGGGAAAAATCTTTTTGTCGAAATTAATCCATACGGATGGTGCTTGCGTAGCTGTGCTAACTTCCGTCGTCAGGAACTGTAAAAGATCGACAGATGGCAAATTAGATCATTATCCATTGGTTCGGTCGATTATTGGGACATCGTTCATTACACAAGGCCAATTTTGTTTGCCTCTAATTGCGATTTATTTCGCACCGTATACGTTCTCCACCTTGAGATTCGAAGTTCGATAAAGCATCTCGAGTTCTTATATATTTTTTAAATGATACAGTTCTTTACGAAAGCGTAGATATATCGCGGACACATAAAAAGGAACGGAGAGATCCGATTTTTCCTCGTCGTCGTTGAGACATAATTTTGGCCCGGGACACGATTTCACCGTTGGCAAACTATCCGTTAGAACGTCCTAATGAATCGTCGCGATTATATTTAATCACATCGTATTTCACGCACGCTCGTTTGAACTTCACCGTGTATTTTCGAGGGAAAGAGAGAGAGAGAGAGAGAGAGAGAGAGAGAGAGAGAGAAAGAGAGAGGAAGAGAAAGAGGACCTACTTATATTTTCTTTTTTATGCGGAACTTATTCCCGAGATAAGGCAAATTACGATGATTCTATCTTAATTACTTAAAAGAGGGCGCTACTACTTTCATGCAAAAGAATTAAGTGGAAAAAGAAATAAACAAGATAGAATAAAGTACAGTAGATAAAAGGTACAAGTTATTGAGATGAAGACAGAAAAAAGAAAGAAATAGAAAAAAAAAAGAAAGAGAAAGAGAAGGAGAGAGAGAGAAAGAGAGAGAAAGAGAGAGAGAGAGAGAGAGTAAGAAAAAAGAGGAAAGAATCTCTCCATAAATAAGAAAGAAAATAAGAGATATATAACTACTCGGTCAGTTTGATGTGACACTCCAGGAATGGAAAACGGTAAGAAAAAGATAAAAAGACGAAGCAATGAGGTGACAAAAATGATCAGAAAGTTGCAGTACAACGAAAAGGTAATCGATCCGTACGGTCACGTTTGATCGAAAATGTTCGAGCGATTTAAAGAATCGATCGGTCGCGTATACTTGAGTCTCGATCGATATTTCGAGGAGGAGAGATGGCACGCGTCGTCGAAGTCGCGGCATTCGAAGAGCAGCGAGAGGAGGACAACGATATTCTCTTCGGATAAGGAGAGGGAAGGAAAGGAGAATGAGGAGGAAGGTAGGGAGAGACAGGTGCATCGCACCGCCAATTATATTTCGGAAGGGAAAAAACGAGCGGTGCGTAAAAACAGGAAAAAAGTCCGAAGGCGCGCGCGCGCTCTGGCTTGTACGCACGCACGCACGCACGTACGCACGCACGTGCTCGTGAGCGAGAACAGAGACAAAGAGAAAGAAAGAGAGAGAGAGAGAGAGAGAGAGAGAGAGAGAGAGAGAGAGAAAGAGAAAGAGCGCGAATATGCTAGTCACGAGAGAGGAAGGAAGATGCAGGAGGAAGGAAAGGATGAGAGCTAGTGGATACGGGTAGAGATGATTGAAGTTTTCGAAGCGATCGTCGAATCTTCTCTTACTACTTTTGACGAGCATAAATAGCCGTAGATCACAAATTGCACTGTTAGACGTCTCTATCATGGATTATACTACGTGCCTGGCAATACCGATTCTCTTTCATTCGATTCATAAGTAGAAACGTGAATGCTCATGAATATCGTTGCTTCGTTTCTAAATTATCGTATGCTTTCTATTTTTCTTAATTTTTCATGATTTTTCTCTCATCTCAATTTTGGCTGGCTATAAATTTCATAATAAATTTTCGACGAAAGGAAAATGGAGAATTTAGTAGGGAAGATAAATTCTCGTCAGTTTAATTACATTTGACGCAAAAATATCGATAAAGAGAAATGGCGGAGAGAAAAAGATATTATCTGTATGTTAAATTTATATGTTGCCATATGTATGTATATATTTATGTATGGTTAAAGAGAAAAAGCATGGTAGGCTAATGGTGGGGATAAGGAGTAATCGCGGCACGCGCCTTGTTTCCCTTTCACTCCCCCCCCCTTTTCTGTCTAGAGATCGCCATCTTCTTGTCCTCTTCTGCGATACTTCACTTTCCTCTTGCCAATTTATAAGCATCGATTTTTATAACAAATTTATCTTTGATTTATTCTTAAAGTCTCATTAATTCATATCCAATTTACTCTCAAACTTTATTTTCATCTTTGTAAAATAATGACGTTATAAATAATTGGTATATACTTACTTACTTTCTCTCGTAATGCACGAGAGTGCATACGGAACAAAATAAATGATAGTTAAAAATCAGAAGAACTATCGAAGGACATTTTAGCGGCACTCCTTCTCTTCCTTTTACTTAGCTGAGTGACATCGAATCGGTTTGGTTGTGTGTGGTATCGAACGTAGATATTAAAGGGAGGAAGAGAGATAGAGATGAGAAGAGAAAAAGAGAGAGACTTCGGTAGCACGTGCACGAGCACGAGCGAGAAGGAGATCCGGCCAGTCAAAAGAAGAGAGAAAAGGACGAGGTTAGTGGCGTGCGAACAGCAGGTGTACGACCTCTTCATGACCAGAGCCGCTCCTCAAAAATCATTCTTCTCTCTCTCTCTCTCTTTCTCTAGCTCTCTCTTTCTCGATATCTCCCCACTCCTTTTCTCTTTCGTTTTTTTTTTCTCTGATACACATACGTGCACGCACACATAGACGCATATTTATTATATACAGAGGACCAGCTTGAATACTCTTTTTTCAATTCTTTTGCTCCTCCTCTTCTTCCACCTCTTTCCACCAATCACTTCCGAATTTCGATGTAATTAAGGGATGCCTCGAGCGAGTTGCCATCGGTGACATACACGTGGAGGATTTAATGCTCAGTCATTATCGTGGTTAAATCGTTGCACATCGAACCAACAAACCAAACGTTGCTTATAGAAAAGCACGAAAGTTGCTCACTCTTGCAATGAGAACGACGAGGACAATGACGATGACGACGAGGACGACGACGACGAGGACGACGACGACGATGAGGACGACGATGCAAGGACAATCAAGAACGAAAGCTGTCAATTAAAAGCATCTTGTCTTGACTCAGTTTATGTGCTTGGTTTGGATCGTTAATTCAACTTAAATACGAGATTATCTTTTGGAATTCCATTCAGAATAAAAAGTGGCTCTTAATATATCGAATCTGCAAAAACTCTATTGCGAACTTTATGCGTTATGTATACTCCGGAATTATTGAATGAATTACTGAATTATTTATTGTTATGAAATTAAACAAAGAAATTAAAATAATGATAATTATTAGTAAGTAATAATAAACTATATGTGAATTAAAAAAAAACAAGAATATTAGGATAGGTAGGAATAGTAGGATGTCTTTCTATGAAATTGTAATCATTTCATATTATACTATAGCACATACAGATACATTATTTTCTATTATAATTCTACAGAAATAAACTAAAAATTGTTACTATATTTGTATTATTTTATTTTCATATCTTTTCTAAATACATATATTTTAACATTCTAATTATGTATATATGTATTGTGATATAGTAATATGAACTTAGAAAAATGTACCTATATATAAGAAATATTTATTTTTGACATTATTTATATACTTTACATATCTTACAATTACATATATGTTACAAATATTGTACATAACGATACATAATAATCTACTATATCTATCTAAACATATCTATCTAAACAATATATATCTAAATATATCTATTTAAACAATTGTATACCATTTCCAGATATAACATATAAATATATATCCAACATTATTAAAATCAGCATATATATATATATATATATATATATATATATAAATTGAATTCATACAATACAAATATACAATGTTTGAATAGTATCGGCATTATTAAGATCAAACTTACCAAATAAGTTAATATATCGTCTACATTCATTCGATTAGATTATCATATCAAAGAAAGAAAGCAAAAAAAAAGAAAAAGAAAAGATCGTTTTATCGGCGTAGCTTTATCCAAGATGCGCGTAGAGCGAACGAAGTCGATCGCAGAATCGATCGAACGAGCGGAGCAACGAGGTGGGTTTTGGTGTGCGCACGCACTCGTATCGCGCTCGGTCGAGCGTTGCCTTCGGGCCGGCACCTTGCCTTCGCGACAGACAGGTGCATCGCGATAGTTTCATCCTTTTCTGGCTCCTTCCGTGCGCCTTCCTTCCGTCCTTCTCAACTCGTCCGATAACGAGAACAGCGCACGACGGCTACGAAACGCGTTGGAACGCATGGCCAAGAGACTCTGTGTGTGTCTTTCTTTTTATATGTATGCGTTTCTTTTTGAGTGAGAAAGAGATAGTTAGATAGATAGTGAGAGAGAGTGAGAGAGAGAGAGAGAGACTGAGTGAGTGAGTGAGTGAGTGAGTGAGTGAGTGAGTGAGTGAGTGAGTGAGTGAGTGAGTGAGTGAGTGAGAGAGAGTTCGAGGCACGTGGCAACGAAATAATCGCTTGGAATATTCGGACTCCCTGCCGTTTCTGCACGATGGACCACGACGTTCGACGTTTGCGGCTGATACTTCTCTTATCCTACAAAGGATATAATACTCTTTCTTTCTTTTTTCTGTTCTTTCATCTCTATAGATAATCGAATATACCGTTAATTGATTTGGGATTCTAATAACAATCCGATAATGATCCATTATTATTATTTCGATATATGATCTTTAAAAATTTACAAATTTCGTTTACGATAAAATTACAATTTATTTATTTAGTGATATAGATTGAATCATTAATATATCACATAATTAACTGTAATTGGATAATCTTTTATTTAATTTTTCGTAAACGTTTAGTGATCATTTGTGTCGGCGAGATTTCTATTTTAGTTTCTAACGATTGAAGATTTTTGCCCCTAAATGATAGCTATGCCGGATTACAGGAAGGCGAAATCTACTGCTCTTGTTTAGGCGCCAATACTTACGATATTTAAACTCGTTTATCGGTCGAGCAATCGTATTTCAACTAATTTAGAATGTTTTAGAATTTTCTTAAGAATTTAACAAAATAATTTAGCCGAGGAATAATTGGATATAGCTACAGTTGGCCCATTAATTAATATAGCCGGTGAGACAATTAAGAGAACGGAGCGAGTATAATCAAGATCTTTCATAATTTCATTCTAATTTTAGTGCTTTTATTATACGGAAAGCTTTATTCATATATGAATAATCAAGTAGAAGGTATTGCTACGATGGAGCGAAACGAAATTATAGTTTACGACTAATTTAATTAGTGAAATTAATTTAAATTTCAGTTATTATTTCTCCAGGCTATTGCGTGTTGATCCATACAAGTCAGTATATAGAAATTTAGAATGTTCGTCTGAAATATCGCACCAATACCATATTATTTTACACGAGTATACGCAAATCGCGTGCTGACTTGCATTCGTTATCGCTGGCTTATTCTTTTTTTTCCCTTGGCCTTTTCTTTTAACGAAGATCTCTCTTTGAATATCTATTAAAAAAATATTTCCAAGCGATTAATGATTTCTTCCGATCGTTAGATCCGCCAATCGACATTGTATATAAATTTTATGAAACATTACGTGTATTACCGTCGTCATTTTATCGCTCATAAACGCTCAATTACTTTAGATCGCTTATAATCCTGTAATTCCATCTTTCGAACCGTAACCGTTGTTAAAGTTCGAGAAACGAAGTCTTTATATGTCGCGTAAGAATGTTTAAAGAAGAGCACTTTCATTGTCATCTCGGTTTATCGTCGATCGTATATCACGCGAGTGTGCAGGATGTCTTCTCGAATATCTCTCGACGACTACCCAACGAAGTTTTTTTTTTTTGTCTGAAGCCGTCCGACAGCAGTAAGAACAACCGTCGTAAAGAAGCCGAATTTTATGGCTTCGTAATTTTACAAAAATCTTACCAACGACGTTACGAAGGAGTAACATTCGTTACCGTTTGCTCAAGTGTTTTTACGATACGGCTTCTTCCTCTTTCTATTACCCTTCCATCTTCTTTCTCTCTTAGGAGAAGGAAACTTTCATTGTTTGGAATTTCGGTCCCTGAAACATCGAAGACTTTTCTGTTGTTTCGAGAAGGAATTTCGATTGTTATCTTCTTCGTTTTATTATCGTTTTTTTTTCTTCTTTTTTTCTTTTTTTCTTTTTTCTTTTTTTTTCATGAAAAGAATTAACGAATCGCGCACATAAAATTCTTCGCTAACAATTTTTCTCGATTACAGTTTCATCGAAAAAAGATTCCATTGGAGGAAAAGAAGGATGGAATCTGGATAGCTTGCTGCGTTGGAAGACGAATTCGTTGTCAAATTGTCTAACAGCGGGATATTATTATCAAGATGGTGTTACCAACGTAGAGTTGTGCTCTCATCTTTCCTCTGCGCACGTACAGAGAAAGAAGAACGAGTTCGACGTATCATCGAATACGATCTTTCTCTTTCTCACTTTATTTCCCGTCTTTCAAACCCACTTGTCTAGCGTCACTTTGACTTTACTAACGAGTCTATTTTTTTATTCTCTCTTCATGATTTAAGATAGATAGTAATTACGCTGAATGATCTTGGCGTGACTCATTATCAAGCTCAAGCTTTTACTCAAAGTGTCTCGAAGTTGTAAAAGACAACAACGATATCGTTCTTCTGTCAAATAAAAAAATATACAGCCCAATAGTATTATTCGATTATAATAATTATAAAATTATACTGTTTACCAATTACGCTATTTTAACTTTTTTATTTTTTTGTTTTTTATTTTTTATAATGATGAATATATCTAATAGAAAATTAAGGTACAATAGTATAATTAAAATTAGTTTGAATATTTATTGATAATAATCATATTGATAATAAAATATGTAAGTGAACATTAATTAATTATAGTAATAGTGAATTATATAAATGTGAAGAAGGTGAAGAAACTCGTAGATGGTTTGGCTTTTCGGCTGATGTAAGAAAGAAAGAGAGAAAGCTTAAATTGGTGAAGGAACGAAACCGTGTATTTAACAAATAGGGTACACAAAGGAACGGTACGGACTCCCATTATTTTCTATCCAAATGGATCTTTTGAGAGACCTGCGTCCCACGTTCACTGTTCTCTCACCCTCCACCATAGTAATTCTCCCTTTCTTCATTGGCCGCCGAGCTAGCCCCATTATTCGCGCTTACAGATAAAATCTGCTTTCTGCAGTTACGCGTATCTCTCGCCTTGCTTCCCTACTTCTTATTTCGATCATTTTTCTTGGCTCCCTTTTTCGAACGAGCACGAGACTTCGTAGGATCTTTTTGTCTAGTGGAGAAGGGCTTACTTATGTTCCTTTTGTGATAAAGTAAAATCGCTCTTCGTACGCATGATATATAAGAAGTAATACTGCGATGAATTTATTGTTGAAATAATAATTTATTATTAGCTTGTACGGCCGTAATTAAAAGAGACATTATTTTATATATAATATTATATATATATAAATTTTTGGTATATTTGAACATATTATATAAATCTATGATTATTTGAACATATTATTTAACCTATGATTAAATTATTGACCGTAGAGAACATAGGATGAGCTTTAAATAAATTTAGTTATATATAGATTTATTCAATATTATTATTATATAATTTACTATAATATTCACTAATTATATATTTCCTTTGTTATATAATTTCAATAATCGAACTCTCAGTCTCTCACAAAATAAACCTTGTTCTTACATAACATTGTGTAACTAAATGATTGATCTGTTATATGCCAAGGATGAATTATCATTATTACCAATTAAGGAAAAATAAAAAAGGAATGATGCTTGTGATTCAATATATAATAACAATTGTAAATGATAAAAATAAATGCAAATGATTAATTGTGAATATATATATATATATATATATATATATATATATATATATATATATATAATATAGACATCGAAAAAACATGTGTTTGGTTTGTAGTATATCTAATAACTGTATTCAACCCACGTACAATTAATAAATGATGAACGACATCTAGCACGTTGGTAAACGATCTACAATCAATTTGACACCAGCAACATCGAGCATCGTGGGACATGATCTAGAGGACATATTGGTTGGAGGGCGTCATTAGTTGGTAAAGAACAAGATGAATAACGAAAAAAGAAATGAAAATAAATGAAGAAGACGAAGAAGAGAAAAAAGAGATACAGAGCTAGCGTTAACGCCCTCGATTATTTCTAAGATCGTATCGTACGTTAACACGTCGTTCGATCGAGGCGCGTCATTACTCACGCGGCCACGTAGGATCGAAGATCTTCCTCGGAGCCGATAGACATCGATCGCTACTCGGGCTCTCGATTTCTCGTTCGGTCGATGCTGCGAGTGCTTTGATACTCGAAGCTGCCGAGTAGTCGTCGTCGTCGTCCTCGTCGTCGATCGCCTTTCTACCTCGTTCGCTCGCCACGGGTGCCGAAAAAAAACGTCCTCATCTCGACCACGAACGCAAACCCGAACAGGGATGGCGGATGCTGAAAGAAGAAGAAGACGAAGCAGGGAAGCTGAAGAAGGTTGAGACCGTAGAAAGAGAAAGAAAGAGATAAGAGTTTGCTCGAGATGAGACGAGAATGACCGGGGGCAGCGCACGCGAGTCCATAATGATACACCGCAGGCTGAGAGAGAAAAAGAAAGAAAGAAAGAAAGAGAGAGAGAGAAGGGTGGGGGGAGGAGAAGGAGTAAAACCCAAACGGGCCTCGTGCTTGCCCCTCTACGAAACCCTAAGTGCAATGGAAAAAGAGAGTGGACATTCTCGCGCGAGTCTGCGAGCCGGAATTTCGCACGAAATTGCATTCGCGTTTCTCTTGCTAACTCTTTCTCCTTCTTCTTCTTCTTTCTTTCTTTCTTTCTTCCTTCCTTCCTTCCTTTCTTTCTTTCTTCCTTCTCCTTTTGCTCTTCGCTTTTTCGCTCGCTTGCTCGTCTGCTCTCTATGCGATGTCAGCGCTACCGGCGTCGTTTTCTTAACGATTTTTTAACGATTCACGTTATCGCCTAATGCTTTGCTATATCGAAAGCGAATTACTTCATGGTCGAGGAATGCAAACGTTACGATAGCATTCCCGTATGTCACTTTATTTGTATAGCACGTGGTTCGATTATATGTTTCTTTTTTTATGTTCGATTATATGTTTTTTTTTTGGCTTTTTCAAGCGTAAGAGTTTTATGAGGTTCTGTATTTTTTTTGTTTTCTTATTACCATTGCTCTATAGAAAAATCATAACAGGTATCATACCCCAATGCCTTTTTAGACGAATCGTTATTATTTTTTTATAATTATCTAATCTCGTGTGTTTATTGACAATTTAAAAGCTATTATTAATGATATGATCAAGTGTCTCATTTTATATTAAATATACGTCATGAGAAATTAGTGTAATAAAGTATATTTTTATTACGAGTTATTACTTAATCGTTTCAAAGATATCGTCGATTATTGATAATATAAATGGATATACATATAACTTTTTTATACTTTTTATATATTATTTCCATGGAGATAAAATGAGCACATAAATTAAGTAATTAATTAACATTTATTGAAAATTATTACGTACTTAATAAATAAATTGATAATTAAAATCCACATTTACACGTTTATTAATTTCGCGTTATGATACGGAAATGGAATTAAAAAAAAATTTTAACGATTACCGATCTTCGTGTTTTAGTTAATATTTCTCTAGTTCTCTTTTCTCAACGAACATACTTCTTTCCTCCCTCAGACACTTAGGATCTATTTTGATTTTTTACCTTTTCTATTGGATAGACTAACCTATTCCGTTTTTCGTAACAGTTTCTCAAGACCCTCTTTCTCAATTGATGGTGAGGTAAGAAACAAAAAAAAAAAAACAAGGGAAACAAAAATAGGAAGCCTCTCTCAAGTGCGTCGTTCGTTCGAGAAAGAACGGACAGAGACGAAGAAGCACTTCTTCCTACGGTGGGAACCCGAAGAAGTTACTGCTGCCGTTGCTGCCGCCTCTGGCAGAGAGCGGCAGAAGAAGAAGAAAAAGAAAACTCGCTTCTGCGTTCGTATAAGAGAGTGAGCGATAGAGAGGTTGAGAGAGGAGAAGAGAGAGTGAGAGAGAGAAAGAGAGAGAGAGAGAGAGAGAGAGAAGAGGGTTGCAGAGTGATGAGGAGGGGGGGTGGGGAGAAAGATGACCAGAGGGAGAAGAGAGGGTGATTCTTCTCGTGGTGAGGGTGGAGGTGGAACGAGATAGTCCTCTGCATTCCATGCCGGCGGCATAGAAGAAGAAGAAGAAGAGAAAGACGGAGTGAAAGAGCGAAAGAGTGGAAGAGATGGAAGGTCGAGCGTGGCGGTCGCGTGGCCAGTGAACGCTTGCGCGTGCGCGGACATCGGCTCGATACCATCAACTGTAGATCTTCGTGAGATCGAGAAGCGTAAGTATTGAGCTCTTTACCTTCATATATTTCGCTTCTATTAATCATGATTTGTGATATGCTATGTAACCGAGTGATCGTACATGAAATGCAAATAGCTACATTTCATCTCGAACATTGGATCCTCTTTAAAGAAAAAATTATATCTACTGTCATCGTTTGATAAACATGTTTTTGAATTAAAAGAAATTGGTCAGTTTGTAGCATGATCTTTAATAATAGATAATGCAAAGGACTCTTTACATTTTTTAGACAATTGGTATAAGTATTTTTAGAAGGTATATAATTTTTTTTAATAAGTACAACAATCAGATTTTTGAATATGATTATTAGTTTTCTTCTTATTTATTTTACACTTTTTTTTTGTTAGTCTTGTAAATATAATTCAAATTATTGTATAAGCATTCAACTATTACGTATATTGGATATTGAGAGACCTGTTTATGTAAATGAAAGTTAGATAAATGAAGTTCGGAAGTTTGTAAATGGTTTTTTTTTTAAATCATTGACCACGCGACCCACTCCCAAATACGTATGAGTAAAGAGCGGCAGCTTTCTAACGTAAAAAGTGATATAGTCGAGAAGGAGATAGTCGCTCGAAGAAAGTTGCTCGATAATTGCTACTCATTCAGTATGCATAAAAGAATGAAATAAAGAGGCGAAGTAGAGAAGCGATGTATATGGTACGAAACGATGGTACAAGTACCATCTCCGCAAGAGCGAAATGAGTTCTGTGTTCTCTTATATTCGGAGCTCTCCCTTCTGGCAAACATGGGACACGGCAAGAACTCGAATCGAGGCAAGTGCGCCGGAACTGATCGACGCACGAACAAACTTTCGTTCTGCCCTGTAACAGTCGGCGTGTACTCATTGATAAATTGTTACTGAGGAGGACAGCACTTGGCACGTGCAAAAGATCGCTGAAAAAAAGAAAAAGATACGTTCCAGGAAAAAGAGAGGGGAGAAGAAAGCGAAAGATGTACGAATAAGTTTAAAGAATAATCTAAAGGAAGTGGGAACGAAGAAAAACAAGTTCTAGTTAAAGAAGTTAATGGTAGGGATAATAGGATTTACGAAAAAGTGGTAGAAATCATAAGACAAAATGAAATTTTATAGAAAGAAGAGGAAAAAATAGAAGAGGTATTGCCGAGGAGAGAAAAAGAAGATAATATTCGACAAAAGATGAAAGTTCACGAAAGAAGAAATAAAATTAGGATGAGGAAAGAAGAGAAGTCATCTTTCATAGAAGACGTAGTAAAATAACTATCATCTGCAAAAAAGAAAGAAAGTTGCCAAAGTGGCGAAGCAGAAGGGATAAGGGAAAGAAAGGTGTATCTTGAAAGGTGAAGGATAAAGGAGAAAGAAAGAAGAAAAGAAGAAGATAAGATGGCACGCGCATCGCCTGATGCCGTTCTTCTCGTATGATCGCAAAAACACAAGGAGCAAACCTTACCGTACTTGGCAAGTCGATGCCGAAACGAGTACGCTCGATGATACTTACGACGATTACAACGGTACCAAGAGTACTACGACTCCCTCTCTGCTTTGCTCTTCCTCCCGATAAAATGCCGTATTCCCAAAACGATCAAGAGATGAACGCCGAGAGAGGTGAAAACGAAGAAGAACCGGTGTACACCATGTTCGGTAACTGTCGCATTTACTCGTGAACTATTTTTGACCATGCCGAATAAGCCGATGAAACTTCCCTTTGTACGAATTATGTTTTTCTTCATCTTTATCTCTTTTCCTTGTTATTCATTCTCAGTGTGTACGTACTTGTATTTACAGGTAGATTTGTGAATTTTATTTTTTAAATTTTTCCTATACAATTTCATTTTAACTTGAGCTATCTTAATTCTTTTTAACCTTCCAATTATACTAACTCTGGTTTACTTTTTAACTTAACTATGCCAATTATATTAACTCTGGTTTAAATTTATTATTATTAATTTTTCGCAATAATTATAATTAATTAATAAGTTTATAATTATTAATTTATTAGTATTTTCCCTCTTTTTTATATTTTATTTTCTAGATTCATTTACATATTATTAATATTTTCATATATGTAGGACTTGATCTCTACGTACAATATATATTTCTCTCCCTCTCTCTCTCTCTCTCTCTCTCTCTCTCTCTTTCTAATATCTTTAAGACATTTTAAAAGGAGTCGAATTTTTAAATCACATATTTGAAAAATTTTATTACAGAATTGATATCGTGTTCGTTAAAGTTCATTCGGAACTCATCAGGTACAAAGATATGTCTACCTCTTTTAATAAAGAAACTCTCGTTGAACGAAGTTGTATGTTTCACGTGTTTCGCAGGCAGGAGATACGCTTAATGCGTTAACAGCAAAGCGTTTTATAGGAGTGCAATAACTGTCATGTTTTATGTCGGTCTTCATGAAATACGTTCTTCGATAATAATACATCGTTCATAACACAACAAAGGCATATTTCACAGTGCTCGAAGACGAGACGACGACGAATTTATTATCTTATATGTGCGCCGGCACGCGCGAACATTCGGTAGCAATATATATGTTCCACACACATACACATATATATATATATGTATATATAAGTACTTATATGCACATAAATAGATAAAAACAAATATATATATATATATATATATATATATATATATACATTAAAAAACGCGAAGTTTATTTAAAAATAGGAACACCTGGATAGTCAAAAAAGGACTTCGAAAAGTTTGAGTTGGAAATAACGGTTGGAGCTGGCTCCAACGATTTCATTTATAAATCATCGTATGTAAATGGATCCCTTTTGTACCCAGGGCGGTCCGAATCACGAGCACGCCTTCCTTAGGTTCTCTCAAGGACGAAAAGTAGCGAAGACGAAGAGAAATCGGAGTGGCGAATAGATTGAAAGGAGAACGAAGAAGTCGAAGAATAAGCAAAGAAAAAGGACGAGAACGACGAAGAAAGAAAAAGGTTTTAATTTCGACTCCCTTTGAAGGGACTCTGGTTTCAGTCGTGTACGACGAGCTACGCTGCTAATACGACTCTTGAGAGGGCTATTGTTTATTCTGCCACGCACGCGCGCATCGACGTGTGTACTAACGCGAGGAGATAAAGAGGATGAGGAAGAAGAAGAAGGAGGAGGAGGAGGAGGAGGAGGAGGAGGTAAAGAAGAAGAAGAAGCAGCAAGAGGCGTTTATTCTCGTCAGGCTCGAACGGATCGGGAACGAGCGTACACCGTTTGTAGGTCCGTGTGCCACGGGGCCAGTGGGGCCCCATTCTCTCATGCGCTCGCGCGAGCCCCATGTATTAAGGGAGAGGGAAACTGCGAGGTATGTAAGCATCGTAAGCCTCTGTCGAGGAAAACGCGCGCACATCAACGGTCTCGATTTTATGTCTTTCCTTTTTATCTCCTTTTTGAGTGACATCTTTTTTCATTTTGATCGACGTATCGAAAACGTTTTTGATTAATTTCTTTTACATAATTACGATTATCGCTCTAAATTTATGTTAAACGTTGACTCGATTGTTAATTATTTTTATACTATATTAAATAAAAATTCAAATAGTTATGACTAAATTTTTATTGAATTATTTATTACTGTAATTATACTACAGTATAATACTGTAAAATCGTAGAAATATATTATATTATAATTCCTTTTTTGTATATTTTAGTAATATTTGATTAATGTATGATTAATAATTTATTATATTATAACATTATTCTACCGAAATAATGTTTATTGAAAGTTGTTCTAATTGATATTAAAAATTCAATTGGTCATAGCATGAATGTCGCGTCAACGTACAAATGTTAATATAATTCTGTAAACATTAATTCTTTCGCGTATGAAAATACGTAATTACGGGCAAGAAGGCCGGCACGTTTCCTGCAAAACGACAAAAAAATTGCCTTGGTCTGAACTAGCGGCGGACCACCTTCTGCATCCTCCGACTTTTTCTTGCTCTCTGTTTCTGCCTTTCTCTCTTTCTTTTTCTTTCATCTCGTTCCCTCTCTTAATAATAATTGCACTGCCGAAACCTGTCCGGTTTATATTCCGGCACTACGTCAGGATGAACGTTCGAGAGCGGTATGCTCTTTTCGACGAGTCGTTGCCGCTTGTTACCGTTGCTTCTTGTCCATTGCTGTTCGTTGCGCCTCATTGCTGTCCGTTTGCGCATCGATAATTAACGCATTTTCTTCCTTCGTTCTTAAAGGAGCTCCCGTTCGAGCGAAAGTCGAGCGGGTACTTTTAGACGAAAGTGCTCATACGAAAATACGAACGTAGGTACGAGTATAACGAATACTTTTTTATATTTTTATAACTCTATATTTCTTCTTTTATATTTCTATACCAATACTCTCTCAAAATGAATGAATGAAATGTTCTGAAGAAATGGGATTATTTACAATGTGGATTCACAAGGAATTTCGCTTTGATCCGATTTCCGACTTCAAAAAGGTAGTATTTAAAAAAAATTATGAAATTCAAGAGAAGATTGAGGAATCAATCATAATTCGTCGTATGTTAAAAATTATTTGAATTTGGATAAACGTTAACAAAATAATATATCTTTTTTCCTTTTTTATCATTATAAGACATTAATTTTATTTATTGCCATCTCATAAACGATATTTTAAATTAGCTTTTCAAATGGATAAGGATGGTGGTCCATCGAAAATATGACTTTCAGCAGAGTCAGCAAGACCTATAGTAATCATATGTATTAAAAGGGACGTTGGCCGATCGGTGACAACTGTATCGGGTTAGACAATCTGCGATAAGAATAACTAATTGTTGGTAGGTTCAGATTTAATTGCACCTTCAAAAATGGACATCGTATCGTTATATAACGATCATGACTTTCGCGATCGATCCTATCGGCGATCAAGGATATTTCATCGAAGGTCTGCCCTTTGCAAAATAATACCTCAAAGATATTTTAACACTTTAATTTTAAATTTCTTTCCATTATTATAATACTTGAATGAAATGAAAATTGAGTATGTGGGAATAAGAAATATAATATACCTAAAGAATATTTTCGATATCATTTTTTTCATTTATATATAAATTGATTATATTTAAGTTAATAATAAATATTTTATAATAGCAATAATGAACCTAAAATAAAACAGTAAATAATAGTTTGTTAACGTACATCATAAAATATTTCTAACAAAAATATTTCTAACGGCTTTTCATCTTACAGAATCCATAAAAAAAGGAACCAACGATCATTATGATCGTACCTTGACCACAGAGATACGGGTCAAAGAATAAGATAGGTATCTCTTTTGACCTCTCTCTCTCTCTTTCTGTCTCTCTCTCTCTCTCTCTCTCTCTCTCTCTCTCTCTCTATCTACACACACAAACACAACATCAATATAGAGACATGGAAGAATCGTTTTGCGGTCTGTTGTAAAGCCAAAGGTGGGGCGTGATTTTGACGAAAAGTAGCCCGAGGGCCAAATTCTTGTGAAAGAATAAACTCAGGAGGGTGGTACATGAGGATGTATCCGAAGAAAATCGAGCTTCCATTCAATGAAAGAGGACAACGGATCAGTAATTCCGCGGATTCGAGTCGTTGATCGTCATCAACGTTTTCGGTCTTCTTCATTGGCTAGAATTTCCGTAAAGTGCGTGCTAGGTCGTTCCACCTTCCGGCACCACCACTGTCTCTCGTTCTCCGTGACGGGGGGTGTGAGCGAGAGGGTCGACAAAGAGTCTCTGTCGAAAGAAGAGAACGAAGCAACTGAATGGTGCCAGTCAATGCCGAGGCGTGAGACCCCAGGGTACCCTGGATTGTCCTTCAGAGAAAACCTTACGATGAATGGCTGAAGAATGGGACCCAAACGAGCCAAAGTTAGTCTCAGAGAGGAGCGCGACGATGAAGAAGAGGAAAGGAAAACTGAAGGAGGAAGAGTACCACTGAGGCACTTCTCATTCTTGAAAATCGCACGGTACGAACTCTCTTTCTTTCTTTTTTCCTTTCTCTTCTTCTTTCTTTTTTTCTTTTTCCTTACTTTGTATAGCCTCCTTGAATCGGATACCGCAATAATATTTTTCTAGGAGCCTACGAAAACTCGATACTATCCATTGGATTTTGTCGATCTCGTTTTTCTCGTTACCCTGTCTTAAGGATAACATCCTTGAGACTTTCGAAGCATATTGACGCGTACCAAATAACTCTGAAAGAACTTTGACAAACTAAGGAGCTTCATTTTCTTTTTTTTTCTCTTATATATTCTTTTCTTCTTTCATGTATGACGTAATGCGTCGCCTTTGTCGCGCGTTTCGTTCTTCGAGCTTCTTGTCGTAGATCTCGTTCTTTCGTCGGAGCCGGTGAGTGTAATTAATTATACTCTTGATCGTTATTAACGACGTCTTCTTGATGATAGGGAACGTTATTGCTTCCTTGATTAACTTGGCAGACGCTACATCATTTTTACATACTTTATTGCACCTACATACATTGCTTTTTTTCCACTTCAATTTATCTTCTAAAACTATATTTTAATTCTCATTGATGTCATATATAGCACTTATAAAAGATATAAGTGTCGTTATAAACTAGGTGTTTTTCCGACGCTATTCTTTATAAAATTAATGATTCCTTAGGTCATCAACTCCATCGTTGCTTAACGTCGACTTTTGTGGGAAAAGAACTCGCTCGAGACGAAACAATAGAATCTTTTTCGAAGTTCACCGTAGGGGGCCCGATCGTTGGATCTAACGATGCAACCGGGTAGAGATCGTTACCCCGACACTAATTGCTTTCTAATCGCCGATCCAATCAACGATTGGACGTGAGAAGAGAGTGAGAGAGAGAGAGAGAGAGAGAGAGAGAGAAAGAAAGAAACTTATGGGGGATGTGACTTCGCCAAAAATGATTCTCCCATCTATATTCATTCACTGTTTCGAACGATCCTAATCATCCTTGCTCGAAGTTGATATAAAATGGAGAGAAGATCGTTAAAGAATCATCTTAAACGAAGTCGCACTCGTATCTTTCGGCCCACCTGGCAAACTCCTTCTGGGAGGTCACAAAAAATACGTACATCGAAGTAACTATAAAAAAAGAAAAAAGGAAAAGGGAAGAGTAGGTCGAGACGAAGAACGGTAGACGTCAATGGTAGGACAAAAAGTGGCCTAGAGAGATCAAGGAAAATGATGTATCTCTCTCTCTCTTTTTCTTACGCATGCATCCTGGATCCTTCCTTCCAGAGGAAGATCCCTAAAAAAGATCCCTTTGCTTGTATGCTCGTGCTCGAGCTCCCACGCTCTCTCTTTCTCTCTCTCTCTCTCTCTCTCTCTCTCTCTCTCTCTCTCTCTCTCTCTCTCTCTGTCTCTCGTGGATTTTGTATTTATCGGCAGGAAGTGACTACAAATATTTGCGGAGCCGCTCGTCTCCTACGATCATATTCTCGATCGAGTCCTGTAGACTGGAGCTCGATTGTACGTGCGTGACGTAATCCTTCAACTCCCCTCGACCTCGACTCGATCTACTTGTAAGTTCAAAATATTCCTTTTATCTACGTGTTTTTTTTTTCTTTTCTTTATTTTCTTATAGCTAGGTTTGTTCTACAGAGATACATTCACTTTGATTATTTAATTCTTTTTTTAAGGTTTTCTTTCGAAATTTTTTTTTGTCTTAAAGAGAATATTTAATGATATAATATTTGTTAGATTTATTCCATTGGAAAATATTCTTTGAAAGTTCTAGTAAATATTGTATCGGTGTAGAAAATTCCTTTAAAATTTGATAGGTACCTCGAAAAGAGTAGAAAAGGAAATTCTTGGATTATGAGTTGTATCACGAAAGTAACGTCGGATCAAAGGTAATAAGTAAGCACGTTCCCGGCGAGACGTCCTAATGCGAGCCTAAATATACATGTTGATCCAGGTCGAAGCTCATGAACGCCTTAAGAAGAGCATGTAGATGGATGAAAAGAAGCACGGAAGCCTAATTGGTTGCTAGCATGCAGTAGATTTATAAAGATCTTTATTCGTCGTATTGTATGCACATTATTTTTTGGCTTTTTCTTTCGTTCGATTGATAATACTTTTTATGAATTCGTTGATTTTTATTATTCCTTGTGAAAAAGCCATTAAGATATCAAGAAAAAGACAAAAGATTATTTTTATTGTTCTACTATCATGTTTATTGTTTTTACGATCATAACAATCGCATGATTTTTCCAACTCTATGTATGAATCTAATTTGATAAAATCTGAAAGAAGAGGTAGCGATCTAGAGCGACATTATTTTTATTTTTCTCAATGCGTTATCCAACGATGGATTTTTCTTCTCTCGTTCTTTCCAGTCTCCAGCAGTGCACCCAGTGGAGTTCCACAAGCCCCAAAGGTTCTCTCGATCAAAAGGAGAATTTAACGAGACCAGGTAATTCAACGCGTAAGAGACGGGTTTTCCGCAACAAAGAGAGATGCAGAAAAAGAGAAGAACGATATATAATGCGAATAGTCTCTCTCTCTTCTTTCCTCTTCTCTCTTTTCTCCCACTACGGGCAACGAGATGAAAGGACGAGCCACGGTAATTGAAGTTAAACGAGATACCCATCCATTCATGGACTATGGCGTCATAACAATGAAGCTGGCTCTTCCATGAACGGACGTCTCAGCTGACAGACAATGGCTCTGTCGGAGTTATACTATGTCGAAGTGTTATGCCGTAACACCAAACTTGCACCGGAAACTTTCAGCTTCGTTTACGAAAGGATCTCGTATTCTTCGATTCATAATTCTCCTACGAGATACGACCTTTTCACTGTTGGTTTTTTCAAACATTTTTAAAATTTATTATTTGGGAAAGATTCCTTTGACCATTTATATTGAGCGCGTTTGGAAAATCTTCGATTTTTTTCTAAATTGGAAAGCTCAGAAATGTGGGATCATTATTTTAAATATTACGTTTGATATTTATGTAAAATCGAATGAGAATCTAAAATCATTAAGTATATTAATTGATTATTCATATGAAATATTCATTCTATCCAATAGTTTTCATCGTTTTATCGTATATACTGATTTAATGAATATTCTTTTGGAAATCAGATAAATATATTGTATAAAAAATTTCTGCAGGTATATAGAAATGAAGAGATAAGTCATCGGAATTTGGTCGAACCCAAAATAACACTTTCTTTATCTTTTTTTTATTTTTTTTTTTTTTATTTTTTATTTTAGCAGTACAGTAGTATAAGCGTTCTGAAGTCGTTCGAATAGCTACTCGAGCAGAGATTGAAAGCGAGTACCGGCGCTCGAAGCGATTTCTGCTTGTGTTATACGCATCGTACATATATTATAGTCCTTCTCTCGATGGTCTTAAAGTCCTAAAGGCGTTCGCGGTTCGTTAGGTCGCCGTGTAAGGGCAAGTGTCGTCGATCATTGTGCTTGAGCCGCGAGAATAATTTTGGACGTTCATAAAGAGCCGATGCCCAAAGGAAACATACATTATTCAGGAACAATGAAATCTTAACGGGCATGCCGTAATTATCGTACGACGCACTTGAACGATGCTTCCTGCTACGACTACTACATTCGAATTTTTAGTTTTAATGTACGTACATACTCGAGCGAAGAGTGTTTTAATTGCACAAATTTTTAAGAACCAATATCTTAATTCATAACAGTTCGAATAATAAATATTCATGTTAAAGATTATATTACATAGTAATTTTATTCGATACAATATATCGATTATATCTTTCTATAATTTGAATTGTTCATTATAACATAACTGTTTAATGAATATTTAAAATTATAAATTGAATTTAATATTATTTATGTTGTTTTATTTTTTATTTTTTTTTTATTTAATTTAATTTACTTAAATGTTTTATAATTATTTTATATTTAAGATTGAAATTGTAAAAAAGAAATAATTCTTCTATAAAATTTTAATTCTTTTTAATATATTTCTCACATCTTCGATTCGTATTTATTTAATTAAATGTGAAATGTAATAAATGTATAAAAGTATGTACAAGAAACTTTAACGCTTATCTATTGTTCGAATTCTGCGAATCTTTTACGACTTAGGTTTATTTAGGTCCGTTGAATTTTTACGATCGCATTATATGGAAACTACTTCCCTGAAGAAGTTGGAATTCTATAGTGAAGATCGGGAAAATGATGGGATACTCCAGTTTTAGGGCAGCAGGGACATCCTGCGGGCGGACTCTCCTCGTTCGTTTGCATCATGAAAAAGGATTTAAAACTCGCGTCTGTAAAGATCAGGATCTAAACCCAGCCAATTCTTCTTTCGATTGAGAAACAAAAGTGGTACTTTCTGTCTCTCGGTTGGAGAACAGCGTGACGCATTACGGTGGCCGCGATCGAATTTCTTGAGATGACCGATGGCCGACCGGTTGACATCGGCCCTGACAGTCTAGAGTTCTTCTGGAGATCGACCGCTAGTACGGATAACATCTCCGAGATCAAGACATTCCTTTTTTATTTTTTTCTTCTTTCTATTTTCATCTCTATATATTTCTTTTAAAAACATCTTTATAACGTACCAGAGATATTTCATCTATCGTGTTCCGAGTCAATGTAATCTCGCTTACAGCCAGATCGCGAGATTTCGATTAGAATCAATGTTTCTTAATCTTTCATTCTCGTTATTCGAGCTTATCGATTCGTCCCTCGAAAGTAGAATCGTACGATCGAAGAATTATTAATATCGATTGAGAGAAATGAAACCGTCTCCGGTATAATAATCATTGATTACAATCAAGTAAATGGCGGTTATTTAAAATACGTAATTAATAAACGCAAAATTACTATGCTCCATTCGAACTTTCATAATTATTAATCGAGATCAAGATATTACGAGCGATTGCAAAAATTACTTAAACGATCTCTTCTTATTCTCCTCCATCGATTCTTTGGTAGAAAGTAAGGTAGAAAAAGTTTGGAGTCAATGAAGAGACGAACGATATATCAAACTCGTTCTTCCCGAACGTGGTTAATCGGTACCAAATTCGGTGATGGTGTACGTGGTCGGTTCGCACGAGAAAAAGGGTAAAGTCATCGAATTCGCGTGAAGGTAAGAAAAAAAAAAAAGTGGATGACGGCAGGTAGAATAGGATAATCTTTGAGAAGTTTTAGAAAAGTGAGATACAAACGTCATGAATTCACTGCACGTCGTCGGACATCTGAATGACGAGATCGAACGAGAATCTTCACGGGCGGTCGTTCCGTTTCTCTACTTTGAATCCATTTAAATTCTATTTAGCTAGGAGCAAGCGAATGTAAGTCCTACGGCAAAGATGGACCAGCGAATCAGATGGTTCGAAATAAAAGAGGAAAGAGTAAAGAAGAGGATGTCGAATAGCAGGAAGGAAGAACGCTATGGATAAAGCCAATATTCCAAGTTTCACTACGTGTATCGTGGGTGGTCGCCAAGGGGAATGTTATCCCCAGGGAAGAAGCATCGGGATTCCCCCCGTCTTTCGGAAGAATTCAGCGTGCGACCGCAAAAGATGGGACAGTGAGATACGATGGAAGCTGGACCGATTCCGATCGCAAGTAGCCTTTAGCAATTCGACCGGTCTTTTCTCTGGATACTACCAGAAAGACACTCTTGATTTCGTTTCATTTCTCTTTCTTGCTTGCGTGCAGTTTATTGACGATCCTGACTCTTGTTTCGTGAAGCTCTTTACTCCATAATTAGTTTCCGTAAACCCATAATCGTGCTACTAGTCATTCACTTGATAAGTCCATAATTTTGCTATACATGGAGTTTGAATTTTCCTTTGAGATTGTTTCATTCCTATACATTTTTAAGAAATTACCAATTAATCTTATTCGTACAGGAATGAGTACATTTATATCTATATTGTCATAATGCTCTCGTATATGTTTGATGAATATTCGATATACACGTATCTTTATTATTCAATGTAGATATATGCCTGTTCCTCTTTTCCTAATAGTTAATAAAAAGTATAGAAACATAATAACGTTGGGATAATCTTTAAACGGTTAATTATTTCCAAGGATTACGAACGAAGAAACCACAGGGGACATCCTTTATGCCCGAAGTCTTGTCAAGCTTTTAAAGCCGCTTCGCTTCTTACCAACATACTTACATCTCTTTCTAACGGAACAACGTGTCCACGTCGAGGTGGACTCCGGTCTACTCAAAGAACTTGCCACTAATTATTCGACCGGATGCAAAAGAGAATGCTTCCAACGAGTGACGAATTGACTCGTCTTGGTCGTTTACAAAGTTACTTTGCCAGGAACATTTTCCGAATTTGAAATAATGTTAATTAATTAATCGCTCTCTTCTTTTTTGTTTTTTTTTTCGAGTACTCAAACATGAAGATTTTGTTTATGATCCATATTTTGGCAATTTGAGTTAATCCTATATAACTGTAATTGTATCTCGTTCAATGCATTCGAGATAAAAATAAATGGACAAGTTACCTGTTAAATGCGAAACGCCATAAATCAATAGGCAGTCACGTTCGGTGAAATTGGCTACATTGCCCATAACCGAAGGACGATTAATAACAGCGTCGATGAAAGCAAAAGACATCGATGCATATGAATCGTACTTCTATATCTTAAAATGAAAGTCGAATTCGAAAGAGTATCGGGTTATACTGATAATGACGTACATTTTCGGGAATAACTTTTATATCGTTGGTAATAAATTTGTCAATGTTTTCTCTTTGATCCGATCGACTTCGATTATTATCGTTACAGTTTTTTTCAATATTACAATTCAAAAACATAAAAATATCATTACCATATGATAGATATTCTTTCATAATAAGATTCATCTTTAATTTATTTGTTAATTTTCTTAATGAATGTCAAAATACGATATTAAGCAATGATGATCGTTTCTAACTTCCATGAGGTTAATAGTAGTGAAAGAAGATGTTTAATACATTAAAGAGTAGCATTGATTATGACAGCAACGATGAAAATCTTCGCTTGGTAATTAACGAACCTCGTAAAAATAAAAAGAAGAAGGTTTGGAGCACAGAGGAAGAGTTTATATAGCAATTAACACCGAGTGTCCGTCCTCCAGATCGCAAAGCAGGTTTTAATATCCTTATTTATTGTCTGTTTTTTCACAAAATTATCAACCTTCCGTGATAGAAAAAGAGATTTAATGTAAAGGTATTAGTAGAATGTCAGAAAACATCAAATCACATTAGAATTTGTTTCTTAAAATTAAGAAATTAAAAAAAATTTGCAATTTCGTTTCTTATCGTATTGCGGTATCATTTGATCGTTCGTTTGAAATTAGATTTCTTTGAAAACTGATTCGTGACATGACCAACGAAAAAAAAAAAAATAATAATGTAATATCCGAAATTTTTCTTAAGGCGATTGGAAGAAATAATTCAACACCTATATAACGACCTACGAATTTAAATCCGATTTGACCGACGTTGTCTCAAGAAGAGAGCAACGGAGCATACAACGAGATATACACCGAGGGTCGTTACTTGTCTTTGCCAAAAGCTTTTACCGGTTAGACGGATCTGCATTCATATACTTAATGCACCCTCGAAGAGCTCGCCCTGTTAACTCGTTGCACCGGTAAGACAGGTCCACGATTCGATCGTTCATTGGTTCTCTCTTTTAATGCGTCATTCTCGTTCCTCGAATTTCTCTCTGTTTTACGATATCGTAAAGTTTTTATTCGGAATATTATTATGAAAATTTTTTTAATATATGTATTTTTAATATAATATAACAGATACACGCATACAGACAATTTTATTCACTGGACAAATTTCTTGAGATAATAAGATGTTTTTCAGGTGAACGTGCAGAAATAATTTTCTTGTGAAAATTTTCTCGATCTGATTGATTACAATGCAGAATATCATATGATTTGTACCGAAAAAGATGAAAGGAAAGGATTCCAGGAAAAAATGGTCTTTCTAATTAGATAGTTTCCAAACTTTCGACGAAGAGTTCGTATCTGTGAACTTGAAAAGCACCCTTATACGCCCCTGAGACATCATTCCACCGCGAGAGAATCGTGTAACGATATGGTGCTGTAGGGCGGAGCATCCCACCATTATCCCTGTCAATGTCCTTGTGGTTTTTGAGTAAATAACCAGCTGAAATCACAGTAATCTCTCTGTCGAACGTCGCTTCGGTTGTGGCTCCTTCATTTCGGAAACCGCAAGCAAAGTGTCTCGGATAAAATCATGGCATGTTAACTTTGCTACTTTAAGTTGCGTCAATAATCGTTCAAAAATAACAATATACTAATAGCTAGCATTGCCCGAGGAGAAAATTTAAACTAGACTAGCAACTCGTGATCTCTTCAGGATTATATATTATTTCAATTGACTATTTTCTCTCTCTCTCTCTCTCTCTCTCTCTCTCACTCTCTTTCTCTCATGATTTTCTTTAAATTACTATACGTTTTAACAAAGACCATTCCTATTATTTGGAGTTTACTTTTCCATTTATTTCTTAATAATTTTCTATTCCATATATTTTAAAATCATAAAAGATTTATTAGTAAATCAGTTTTCCTTTCATTTTTCCTTAAAACTATTTGAGTACTTAATCATTCGAAATTTTCCTGATCGTTAGAATTTATAAAAGCCAAAAATTGGGATAGCTAAATATTCGTTAGAAAATATCTTCAGAAAAAATCATAAATATTCGTTAAGATATTCGTACAATTTACTTGACGATAAAATACGATAAAATACGAATTTTTTTTTTCTTTTTATTTATTATATTTCATAGGATATATATTTCTATCTAGTGAATCGTATTACCACCATTCGAAATTTTTAGTAGAAAACAATGTCGGAGAAAGTAATCACTTTTGAATGCAACGAGTTACAACGTACTATTTTAGGTACCTGACACCTTTCAGTTATATGTATAATATGATATTTCATGTTATATTCAAGTTATATACTATGCAAACATTCTTGGTTTAAAGCATACTATGTCATTTGTTTATACTTTGCGATATACTTCACTTAAAGAACATTAGTATTGAAATATTTATTATTTATAGATTCTTGATGATATATGAAATCGTTAATAAAATTTGTAAATAATAATATTTCAATTCTAAACTTTACTTTTTTATTTGTTAGGTTTGTATGTAGATAGTCAATTATCAATACTATTATACTATTATACTGATAAAGGAAGGAAAGGTGGATAAGGAAAAAAGATAAAAATAAAAATATAAATTCTGCATAACATCGTGTAATATATTTAACGAATTATCTGTCGATAATTATTTACAAAGCATTAATCTTGCGAAAATTTGTCGTACGATTTGTTTTTATAAAATTTGAAAATAAATTCAATTCGGTCAGATTTATTTTGTTGTTTCTTAAAAATTTGCTTTTGATACTGATACTTTTGATGACGTTAATATTTTGTAAAACTTCGTTTCTTTTTTAAATGAAAAGAAAATTATTAAACAATCGCACAAGTGTTTATAAATAATTATAAGGCGTTTTAAGGCACTCTGGAATGCCGTATCCATTCGAGAATACTCATTGATCGGCCGACAGCTCAATGTCGGTGATAGTTCTTATTGATTCGATTCAATAGGTTCACTCTTCAATAATCTTAAACGATGGGATTTAAGAGCGCTACACGATAACAATGGCAACATTAAAATGTCTGAAAATAATTTTTCAACGTTCTCCAATATACATCTCAATAATATTGATCTTTGCTTCTCATTCATTCACACACACACTTTCTCATGTATACTCTCATCTAGAATAACATAAAATATTGTCTCGTCATTTTATATATAATTATACAATCTTTTAAAGATTATCTTGTGCTAATTATGTAAATAATTAAAAATGAAATAGTTCCACGCTGATTTAAGCGAAACACGCGCGCGAGACTTTAAGTAAACTAATATCAGATATATACAATTATAAAGTAGAGAGGTATGACTAGATCACAGTTATTGAAACAGCCGCCGTTTGTCATCTTCTGTATTGTACATTGCGATTCTACTGCCTGATAAAATCTTCCGAATGATTATGCATTCCTGTTTTTTTCTGTAACAAAAAGAATAAAAATTTCATTAGTATCGAATGATCTTAAATGAAATTATAGAAATTTTTTAAAATCATTTTTGTTGTTGTTCGATTTATTGTAAAATAATACGATAATGTTACAACGAAGAAAAAAAATCAGCTGAGTTCGTTTTTATCGAAATATATTATTTCGATGTCTACCTTAAGAAAATTGCGGAAAGGTACAAAACAGAATTTTGAAGGTAGAAGGTTTATTGAAGAAAAAAGATGCCACAGGTATACGGATAGAAGAAGTAAGGGGATGATTTCAGGTAAGAGCAGTTTTACTGAAAGAAGGGTCTCGGGAAGAAGAGAAAGAATCGAAGAGAGAGAGGAAAAGAGTATGATAGGGAGAAAGAAGCCCAGAGAAAAGAGAGAGGGAACGAGGAAAATAGGGAGACATAGAGATAGAGAGGAAGTGAGCGTGAGGGAGAAGAGGAGGAAAGAAATGGAAAAGAATGGCGTACCGGTCTAAAAACCGACAAAAGGGGAGGGCTGGTATATCCAGGAAGATGCATTCAAGTTAAACGCAGCGCGCGAGACAAAATCGTCCCTAGATAAAGAGAGGTGGTACGAGAAAAAGAAAATCTGAAATGGGGGATCCGAAAGGCTAGAAGAAGCGACGACAGAGCAGAGAGAGGATTCGAATAGAGAACGCTTAAAGAATGTTATGCGATTCGAGGGGATTTAAAGGAAAAGTTACGTCCATCAAGATTAGAGTCGAATTCGAGTATGAAAAAAAGTCTTATATATATATATATACATATATATATATTTTTTTTTTTCGAAACAAATACGTTACGCAGCAATAGAAATTATTGGATGAAAACTGTATCCTTTGAAAATGAAAGTTTTGTAAGGAGAATTTGATAGTAAAATAATAAAATTTTTAACTAAAATTTATCATTACGTAGCGTTTTTTCTTTTTTATTTTTTTATCCAGAACTCAATTCAAAACACGTAGGGATAATTAATTTTTCTACGTGACTGATCAATTTGAACGCTCGTAATCGTTGAGATAACTTTGACTTCTTCGGTGGGAAAAAAGAGAGTGAGAAAAAGAAAAATAGAAAAAGAAAAAAGTAGGAAGATTGAAAGCGTTGAAGGAGGTAGCATGAGGAGGTTGATGTAGAACGAATCGTGCTCGGGAACGGTAGCGCGTGGACAAAAGGTGAGGAAGGAGGGAAAACGTACGGCAGAATAAGGACGCGACTCTGGTGTGCACGAACGCACACACACACACACATATATATATATATATATATTTATACGATAGCGCGCTAAACTCATACGCACGGTAACACATACAGAGAAAGAAGTAGTAACACAAAAGCGTCTCTCCTCTACTGTATACGCGGTGCTCCTTTGAATGGAGTCTGTGATTTGAATGGTCCAAGTTTCAGCGAGGGGTCGCGGGCGACCATTGTGAGAGGGCAAGGTCACAAATCTACTCGGAAATTTCTTTGAGATTCTTCTTTAAGCGCGAATATTCTCCCCTGACGAAGAAAATTTATGGTCGCAACGTAAAAACGAGCGAGGGAGGGAGTTATCTTAAAAATGAGGGAGAGAGGTTTGAGAGAACCGATGGTCTTTCGTAACGGTAGAACCATTATGATCGATGAAGACCCGAAGATGATCTGTTATATACATATCTATTAATTATCTATGTATGTTTGATAAAATGGTCTGATGTTAAATTGTATCATATGATAAATCGATATTTTGATATAAACTTTTCGATATATTGAAAAAAAATATAGAGAGAAAATTTAATATCGAGTAGTATTAAACTTGGCTAGGAATTCGTAATAGATAGTATGTAAAATCTTATGTTAGTATGTCGAGCAATGAAAGAAGATATAGAGTAATAAAGAATAATCGCGTCACGACACCAACCTCGAGGACTATACGGAAGTATCATCGGGAAATCGTTTGTTGTCTCATTAACTCTGCTGCCAACAGAAGATGACATCAAGAAGATCTTCGTCCTCGGGCCTCATCGGCTCGTTGTAATCGTAATCGTCGGGGTGAGAAGCATAAAGATTACCCGAGGACGTTCCATAACCTTGACTACCGGCTGATGATGTTTCCGAGACGAAACTCGGCGTGGGTGAACTCGAAGCTTCTGAACAGGGTGCTGGTACAAAAGTTGGGCTGGGATTTTGTCTAATATGTTGATGTCTGTGAAGATCTGAGGTATGATGAGGGCTAGTGTGATGTCGCACGTCGTTACCACATAGTCTGAGTTCGGATGCACGATGATTGGAGTCAGTACCGAGTCCACCGGTAGGACTACACGCGGCAGGTGACGTTGATGAGGTGGTTGATGACGCGGATACAGTCGAAGAAGAAATGTCCGAACCGTTGTCATGTTCCTCTAAGAGACGTTGTAGACTTCTGATGTATTCTACTGCCATCCTAAGTGTCTCAACTTTGGATAACTTCTTGCTACCCGCTCTAGAACCACCATGAGTCCCAGTCGTGTTTCCACCCAATGCTTGAGCAACACTCTGAGGTATATGCTGTCTTAAAGTAGCAAATCCATTATTCACCTGTTTTACGCGATTCCTTTCGCGCGCATTTCGTCTCGCCACCGAAGCCGGCTGATGAGGAACAGCTCCATAAGGTCCTGTTGTTTGTCCGTACATTTTTGACCGTTTACAAGCGTGCTGCTGTAAGCCCTTTATGTCGTTATTTGGCATACTGCTAGTTGAGACAATTACATTGCCACGATGGTTTTGCACAGAGCCTGCGGTAGATACATGAAGACCATGGTGATGATGATGCTGCTGCTGCACGCTCAGCATGATGGGCAGTACGTTCGGGTTCTCTTGCTTCAGTCCCACTAAGGTCATATCACTGATCCGATACCCCCACCGCTAGAGTAGGAGTTCTCGCGCGTGCCCGCCGACCTTGAAGAACGAGCTCTTCTTTACGTGTATCCAAGTACTGCCGTAAGAGAGCCACGACTACCTACAGTCTAACCCTCTTCTTATCTATCTGCCTCTCTCTTTTTCTATTTCTTGTTTTCCTCTGCTCGTCTATCTTCTTTCTCTCTTTCTCCCTTTCTCTCTCTCTCTCTCTCTCTACCTCTCTCTCTCTCTCTCTCTTTCTCTCTTTCTAGCTCTCTCTTTTTCTCTCTCTTTTTCTCTCCCTTTTTCTCTCTCTCTTTCTCTCTCTCTCTTTCTCTATCTCTATCGTTATCTTTGTTTACTTAGTATCCTTACACCTTATCAAAATTCAACTGACAAGAGTATATCGATATACGAGCTATAAACAGACTCTGTTCACGTTAGAAATGTTAACGTGGAATAAGAAACCACACCCTCGATGCTCACAGTACGGTCCTGGCTCCCGAAATGCTTTGCCAGGGAGGGTTCGGGGTCTTATATAGGCAGGACGGGCACGCGCCGCATCCCCTCCACCAACTCCCATACTCGATCTCGGGCCCTAAACCCCTCGTCTTCCCCCTACCTCACCCTACTAGCCCGCACTGCCTCATACCCCATGTATCCCCCACCACACTGGCCCCAAAGGCCCTACGAGACGGCCGAGATTCTCATCTCTTCTCGAATTATCGGTACGATCGTGGACACTCTCCTCTATAATCGTGGGTTTACCACCAATTTTACTATCTCTTTAGTCGACATTCAAGCTGTGATAAGGCCTTTACCTTTTTTGCTATTTATCGTTAGGAAAGTTTGATCAATGTTTTTTATTTCTTATGTTATTAAGTTCTATATATTTATTAATTTATTTATGCTAATAATAGAAGTGAATTGGATTTGAATAATACCAATTATGAATATTTTGCAATAATAGTAAAAGCTTGTATTATTAATATAATTAAGTGTATTAATAGCGATTTTTGATAATAAAAAAAATTGTAGGGTAACATCAATTATCCAATTCTATCCATTTCATTCATAAATTTAAAGATTCATGTAATGCCAATGAATTAATCCAGTCATCAAATAAACATTTTTGTTTTCCAATTGCTTCATCAAGAGTAAAAGATGTCAATTGCATACATATATCATTGTCATTCGATTAAAAAGGCCCAATAATTGAAATAAAATAACCTTTTACCCCGAACAGAGCTGCTAATGCAGAGTGCGCAAAATCGTGTGAGAAACACTGACGACGTACGTACGAAGGGGCCAACATCCCCACTGGCGGCTGGTCTGTGTCTCGAGGATCGAAATTTGAACAGTTACCGGGAGAAAGAAAAGCTGGTCCATGGGTCAAGAGGAAAGAGAAAGAGAGAGAGAGAGAGAGAGAGAGAGAGAGAGAGAAATGGTTCGAACAAGATAGAAAGAAAGAGAAAGAGTGAAAGAAGGAGAGATCGAGACGCGTTTGTAGAGAAGCAGAAGAAGAGGATGAAGAAGAAAAAGATGGAGAAGGGGTAGACGAAGGAGGAGAGGGTGGAGAGATCCGTGGCGGACGCATCAGAAAGAAGGAGAGAGAAAAGAAGAGAGAGAGAGAGAAAGAGTAAGATGAAGCCGACGGCGGTTGTCGCAGAGGAAGAAAGAAAGAGATAGAAGATTTTATAGGGAGGTGGGGTTGCAAGCTAAGGCCCAGGAGGGTGGAGGGAGTCGAGTGACGCGAGCCGTCCTCCCCTCTCCACAACGTGGCGCACGCCGACCTCCATCCGGCGGCTCGCTTGCCCCACCACTATTTCCGAGGCCTCATCTTCGCGGAGTCGAAGCCTGCGCGTGCGTGCGTACGTGCGTACATTCATTTGTGTGGGAGATCGTATACGAGAGCGTACGCGTGCTCGGCTGGGCCGCGTGCTCCACCAAGAAGGAGCAAGAGAGAAAGAGAGAGAGAGAGAGAGAGAGAGAGAGAGAGAGAGAGAGAGAGAGAGAAAGAGAGAGGAGTGTTGTGTGCGACCAGTTGGCTTAATATGTGTATGTACGTGAGTATGTGAGAATATGTGAGCGAACAGGAACAGGTATACACTCTATCCTCTATCCTCTATCCTTCTCTCTGTTTCTCCCTGTCGAAAAAGTTCTCTCTGTTTCTCCCTGTCGAAACAGGAAGGGTCAGTGGACGATCTTCGAAGGGCTCGCGTTTCTGTCCTGTGATAAATACGATAGAAGTCTCACTCTGTACGTTGTTGTCGTTGATTTCGGGAGGAATTATTTGATCATTGATACCGTTTCTTTGATTATGTATAAAATCAATAATTTCTAGATAATAGTATTGATGTTATTGTTTAATAGATTATACACTTTTCAATTTAGTTATCTCTCACAGTTTTGCATGTTTATCCAATATATTATACGTATCAGAGGTGTTTAATTATCATACTATCATACATAATCCCAATAACTTTTGTTTTAAAGTTGTTTCTGATCTATTCATAATGCAATCTTGTACAATTTACGTTAATAAGACATAATCGTCTTAGTCGATAAGCTAGGGTTAGAGAAAAAAAGGATAAGATCATAACGGTTTCAAAAATATTTTAAAGGAACTAAGGGTGATCTTCTACGAAGGAGGTTGTCGCACCAAGGACAGGATCGGTGCGCCACGCTAATAATGGCGGTACCTGCGTCTCTGTGGTTAAGAATTTGTCGCGCAGCGAGAATTCATGCGGCGAAGAATCGCTCGACAGAATCATAAATCTTTTGGAAAGAGAATCATCGTGGACCTTGCGGGCAACTATATTTGTAAAACGAGAAACACGGATCGTTACGAACTGAGATGGATCTTTTGCATTTGTTGGTACAATCGAATCAGTGATCGGTAGTTGGACTTAACCTTGGACCCTTTCTTTTTTGATAAAATATTACCATGTAGAATAAGTGTGAATACGATTATTTGAAAATCATTCGTCCATGAGGATTCACATACATACATATATCGGAAAAGATACGAAGCAAAGAAGTAATATGTTGGGATTATATAAGAAAAAGGAGCACTCTCTCCTTCGTTTTTATGAGCTTACAAATAAGGACACTCAAACCGGCCTTACGTCGTGCGTCGTACATCGTATTTTCTTCGGATGTAAACAACGCTGTTCGAAGTACACAGGAGTTGAAATAAAAAGTGTCCATTAAATCAATAAAACGCTGCCCGGGGTGTGGAAGACGTATCTGGTTCTTACACTTGCCGCTCCATTCCGATGTCACCTGGAGCGAGTTTTACAGTTTAAATGGATTGACCGTTTACAAGACACCACGGGGCGTCATTCGTAGACAATAATCCAAACCTTTTTTCTTGCCCATAATCACTTGTATTCGTAAACTCAGTCTAGACATCAGGTATTTTTGCGAATACCTATTCGAGTACGACCCCAAAAACTGCCACTTTTTCCAAGAAACGAAGTCAATGACCATCCTGCAAACCAAAGATTGTGACACTATTAAAAATACTAATATTATTTTGTTCATATAATTCGGTATAGAACAATTTAAGCAAAATATTATTAGATTATTATAGTATTACAGTATTATAACAGAAATTAAGTACTTTATTTTACCCCTATACTGTCCTTAATTATTTTATTTATACTTTTCACGATTTTCACTTTATTAGGAAAGGATTAACGCAGACATTATACATATATAAACATCTTGGAATACTCGATGTAACAGGATGTAATAAAATTAAAAGTTAATCGTTTTCAGATATCATATTCAACGTTTACATCGGACATAGTCACTGATTGTGTGTCGTTGAGAATACAATTAGAATCAATTTGAGCACGGTAAAATCGCAGTAAACGCAACGATACGCATGAAAAGATGACGTGGCACAGCTACGTTAATTTTAATACTCCCCGCACGATGCAAGATAAATAAAAAGCAGAAAAATATGTAAGTAACGTGAAAACGATACAAGAAGATAGAAAGAGAGAGTAGAAATTTTCTTGACCGATCATAATAGCCTTATTACCTTGAACCTTTGACTTAAGAATTTATACTATAATTATATTCCTGAATATCGGTACCCCGACTATGTCTGGCAACGCGCCGTTAATTATCGTGAAATTAACTACCGGTCCGAGTGGCGAGATGAGCGATGCATTGCCGCTGCCGCCATTCTGAACACGTTAAATTTTCTACGTTTTACCCTTTGCACCAGGTTCAACGCAGTGTCGGATTAACAGATGGAAGCTTCCTTGGGCTCCTGAAGGTTATTTTCTTTTCGACCTGTCGGATTTATTTTTATTCTTGTTTCGTATATTTTTCTCCGGATCATCTCAATATTCGTAACAAGTTCAAAGTTTGTTATATTAAAATTTTTATTGTCGAAAAAAGATAATAATAAATTTTGAAATAATGTGTTACTATAATCAAGTTGATATTTTTACTTATCATTTCATATGATTAGTATTTACAAATATGCATGATAAGTTTACATTTTTGCCACAAATAATAAAAATCGATTGATATTAATTTGATTAGAAAAATGTAATGAAATTGTTATTGTTTGTGTCATTTTCAATGTGCAGGGTTACGAAGTATACTTAGGCCTGTGCTGATGGTGCATCCGGCCTTTGAAGTATAAAAGCAAGCGGCGCTTTAACGCCCGGGGCGCAAGTAGATTCCTAGGTCATTCTTATGCGTGATCATAGAGATTAAAATCTTTCTAGTCGGCCAGATAAAATATGGTCGATTCCGACGAGTCGTTACAATTTCTTTTTTTTTTTTCGTTTTTCATACCATAACTGAAGACGCTTGCATTTGCCCTATTTGGAATATTCGTCAATTAGTAGTCTTCAAATTTAATGGAACTTTACTACAGATTGTTATACAGAGCAGATGAAAATAACAATTATTTGCAATAATTTGTCTTAAGGAGTGAAAATCATCTATAAAGTTGTAATTCTTTTTAATCATTTCGTGAAGAAATGGATATAGAATATTAAATAGAAAAAATTGCTTGATTTCTTATGATTATCACAATGACAAAATAAACTTTTTCATAAATTGTTATTTCTTTTTCTTAAGAAAAAATTATTTGCATGATTTTTTGTAACATAGAACTTTTTGTACGAATAAATTTTATTATTAATTTAATTATTCTGAATTTAATCTTAATTTAATCTTAATTTATTCTTATTTTAATTAAAATTAAATAATTAAATATATATATATGATTAAATATATATATATATATATATATATATGTTCCATATTTCAATTCACAGTTAAGATATTGATGATAATGCGATAGCGATTGATAAATCTAACTTGATTGATAAGATGGAGGTTATTGACCTGTTATGAAAGTAAATGTTTTTAAGAACTTCAAATTAATTAAAGAAAGCTATATTCAATATATTTTCATGTGTTTTATAGAAATCAACGTTGCATTAAATATGTTATTATATAAAGCTTTTCAGTAGAATTCATTGTTAAGTATTATAATTTTCGAATATCAAATATGACCGATTAATTATTTCCAAAAGTTTTAAATATTCAAATTTCTCTATATTTTTAGCTAAATATTGAAATATTGAAATATAAAGGACAATAATTGTACAATATTATATTGCGTAAAATTACAAATACAAGAACTTCCTGTAAAACAAAAATAATTGAGTTTGAACTGTAAATATTTCGTAAATAAAGTTAAATCGTTAAAACAATTCGTTACTATAAAAGTTACGATAGAAATATTTTATACTTAAATATTTATTTAAATTCCATCAATATTAAATTTCATCAGTATATAAAATCAATTCTTTTCTTCATCGTCAAGGAACGAATCAAAAATTTGCACCGTCAAAACAATTCATAAGGCAGTACATTGAAAACATCGTAGGTACTTACATAATTATTTTCATTCGAATCAGTGTAACAAGAATGGAACATGAGTGAGGTCGTGAGCATAAAAAAGGGAGGTCAATATCGTCGGTATTCAGACAACCTGCGACAACATATGCGACGTACGTTGGCCGTGATGCAGTACGTATAGTTGCTGGTATTTCTGAAGGCATGCATTCACACATAATCTCGTACGTGAGAGTACGCACGCACATAAACACCATATGTGGTTGTCGTCGATCAAGGGGGTTAGACAGCGCAGACACGGCCCACTGGAATAACCCCACATGACTCCAGACACGAAATACATGCGCCGTAACGCTCTTGAATTCTTTCTTTTCCCTTGAACCCCTTGCTCGAGAAAAAGAGAGAGACAGAAACAGAGACAGAATGTACCTGTGCATTTACAAGCACAAACAGAACATATGCCAGCCGGTGGCAACGAGACGCGACGACACGTGGAAATCGATATTTTAGAAGTGGACCTGTGCATTTTGTACGTAACCCCTTCAATTCGATATATATACGTCCTTTGCTGCCTCGTATCAGGTTTAATTTCATCATTGCCGACGTATGTAAACGTTTTGGGCCCATCAAGTAAGTCAAAGATATTTATATTTCGAGTCTGATGTAGAAATTTGTTAACTCTACGAATATCACCGATCTTTCGTGATAAGACGTTTTATTTTAGTGCAAATATATGTATACATTTATACAAGGTTCGTAAACGAGATGATATTTACCATCAACAGGTGTTCGGCATTCAGTTGCTGGTCAATTAGAGAGAAAGTATTCTTTTTTCTCTTTGGAAGGTCTATATGAATAAATGATTAATCACCCGTGGGCCTGTCTTGAATTTAACATTATTTCACTTGTGTATAGAGTTGTTACTTCATCAAATAATTCATTCTATCTTTCTTTTTACTTTCTAGATATATCAATATAATTCGAAGATATAATTATAGGACTAATCAAATTCGAAATATTATTTCATTTTGATCGTATCATTAGGACTAAACAGATAGCGTGACCTTTGTTTCACTTACTTTTGTCATTCACGTGTCTTTTCATAATTACATGGTAAAGGAGTTTTATACGTTTAAGCGGTGGCAAGCGAAAAATAAACATATTACAATTGTTATGACAGGAATTACATATAATCTTCATTTAAACGTAATGCGAAGAAAAGACTATGACTCCATTGATGTTCTATTACCCGTTTCTCTTTCTCTCTCCCTTTCCCCCTTTCTCCCTTTCCCCCTTTCTCCCTTTCTCTGATCTTCCTACTCTCTTGCAGAGAATCGTCGGACTCTTGTCGGCGAGCACGAGTCGCCTGGCTTGATTAACGATCCTGAATGCATCACGTGTACGCGAGCCAACCACCGTGTGCGGTTTTCCATGCACCGTGCACGCGACCTTGTCGAGTTTATCACCACTACCTTCACCCACCGTGATTCAGAGACACAAGTTATCTTCTTCTCTCTCATCCTACAGTGCTCTTTTTCTTTTGAGAAAATAAAAGAGAAAGAAAAGAGAGAGAGAGAGAGAGAGAGAGGTGGGGGGAGTTTAGCGCCTACACGCGTTCCTTCGCGTGCGTAAGAGTGTAGTATTAGACGGTTGAAGAGACAAGAGAAAAAGGGGGAATATGGAGATACTTTCCATGGAAGCGCCACAAAAGAACGTGTTTCTCATACAAATCCTGTAAGACGCGTTTGATTATTTTTCTTTCTTCCATTACTTTTATCGTTCTATCTATACAAGGGACATTTATATATATATATATATATATATATATATATATATACATATATATATATATATATATATTTCGTTATATTATAAAAGTGTGATCAAATATAATCAATTGATTAAATGCTAATGAAATGGAGTAAAATTATTAATAATTATAATAATTGATAAGGCGCTGACAAATATATTTTTAATGAAAGTAAAATTTTCTTTTAAAATTACATAAATTTTAATTTTATCCAACACAAAGAGGGCTATTAAGAAACTTGATAATTAATAACTTGAATGTACATCTTTAAGAGATGGATGTGAATGATTTAAATGAATTTCCAATTAGTTTACGAATTCGTTGTATTCTCTTGAGAGATTCTATAAATAAAAGAGAATCCTGCGTACGCCAGTGAAGATTCGCAAGATTTCGATTCTTAATATTGTGGCTGTCGAGGGCCATCATGGACGCATATACAAGGCGGACAGGTGTGCATGGATATGGTCGGAAAATTATTATCGTACTTTCGTGCACGCGGTGGATTTATTCCTCTCTCTTTCTCTTGGGTTAGCAGACTCATTATTGCTCATAGTTATTACTCACGTTAACGCGGCCGTTTGACTTATCTAACTACTTATTCCTCGTACCGGCACGTTACCGAGTTCGACATCGTCTCATCGTGCTCGTGACGATTTATCTTTGATCTCTTCGCAAGGATCTTCCGCTCAGGTGCTCCAAGATGGACGTCCTGGACATCTTTCTTCGTTGTCATCGTCCAACGAGAATCGATCAGAGCACGAGGGAACCTACGCACGACAATCTTCGTCTTGAAAGATTTATTGATCTATCAAGTTGCTCGCTATTTTCGTGTCGGACGTTATATTTTATTTTTCAAGGGACACGAACAAAGAGATGGCCTTTTAGAAGGGATTTATATTCTATGAATTTATTTATTTCTTTTTTTGTTTTTTTTTTTTCAATAGTTTAAGGACATCTGTTTTTAATCATGATCAAAGAATTTTTCGAAGTTACATATACTCTACCGATTTTTACGAAGTTTTCATGGCATTGAAAAAAGGAACAAGAAAGAATCATTTAACGAGCCAAGAGCAGGTGCCGTCCGATCGGTGCAGGCGCTACGTAATATCGCAAATGACAAACGATCGTAGTCTTCCCTTCGAACATCATAAATTTTGAATAATATTGTTAAAGCATAGTTGTTACGCCGACTGTATTTTTAGTTCTATTATGAAACGTTTATAAAGAATTTTTCTAATGTAATATGTATATATGACGTATTTTTAGAAATAAGATTATATCATGTTTATTTCTTAAAAAAGAAAAATATATTGTTTCTCGTATAATTTTCTCAAATCTCCATACAATATAACTTTGAGAGATTGAAAAGTTCAAAAATGACATCGATAAATCATAACAAAAGAAAATAAAAATTTGTGCGTCGAAATTTACTGATCTTTCATCTCCGTCGACGTATAATCGCAATTTTAAGGATGGACACGTGCTCGAGGACAAGACTCGATTATTATACACAATGCAACATTCTTACCTCTGAAAGATTTATCGAGTAAAGTTGCGGTATTCGTCCAGCGCGTAATTCCGAGGCTCCTTCTTTTCCACAGGGCAAAAAAGATCGAACGAATCATTCGGTTCGTCATTTTTCACGTGAACGGACAAAGAGGAATCTCACAAAAGACTGAACATCGTATCGGAACGCGCGCGAGCACCGGCCAATCCCTTGTGAATCTTCCCAGACGACTGAAAAGTATTCTCACCGAGAGTATAGAAGCCAAAATCATTGGCTTTATTCTCATGGCTCGTAATTTCTTCTTCATGTTTTCACACGATGACTATAGTGAATAACCATTAGAATCGTTAAATTATCTCTACTACCGGGTGTACGCGATAATAGTAGATCTATTCGAACAAATACTTATATATTTATATAATAGGAGTATTTACAAAAATGATTAATATTAATGATAATTCAACAGAACAAGAGTAATCTAATTCAACATATTTTAGGGACATAACTTACGTAGACATAATGAAAATTTTTTAAAAATTTTCTCCTATTGTTTCTTGACATTTGAAATAGCGTTATTCGAACTTTCGAAGTGTGAATAGAATTCTCTCGTATTCTGCATCGCGTGCAAGCTCGCACCCTTCCTTTCTGCTTAAAAAAGGATTAAAAAAAAAAAGAGAGTAATTTGCACAATAGGAATAATAACATTATTATTCACACCAAGACGCAATATCCAAGAGGTACGTTAATTTGTGTAATAAAATTATAAGCACGAAACTGTGATGGTATGTACGCCAATTCTTGGAAGTTCGCAGGTATTGCAAGGATTCTTCGTTAGCGCAAAAACAGATCGCGTGAGAGCCAAGAAGAAGAAGTAGCAGAAAATACTTGGTAAATATAATGTAAATACTTTGATTGGTTTCAGTAGAGTCCAAGAGTATACAAAGTTTCTACTTTATTTTTCTATAGATTTTGTAATTTGTAGAAATATCCGAAAATAATTATATTACATTAAAATGAAAAGCAATTGTTTGTAAGAGATCAAAAACGATTTAATCGATGCATCTACAATTCAATTTCACTTTTATATTTAAGATAATTACTATTCATTATTTTTAATTACGAAATTTATATAGAAACCAAATTTTATATATGTATTTTCTGAATTCTTTTGTAATTTATTTAATTGACTAATTTATTTAATTATATTATTTTGTAATATATTCAAGTAAGTGAAATAACCATGATTGGAGGATTACAACATTTTCTTCTGTTAAAACGTAACGTTCTATTCATAACACGTATATAAGATGTCGCAATACTCGAGCACTTTGTTATCGAAGTATGCATTAGAAGCACGATATAAAGGCCTTCTCTATACCTCGCGGTACTTGCTGCCCGAATAACAACGAACCCATTCACGATGATCGTGCATCACACTTTTATCTCCGTCTGACTTTAATCTAAAAGGAAGATAAAGAGATAGCTGGAAGGCAAAAGAGAAACAGAGAATCCTTACGATAGTTTCGATCTCTCCAAGATCTCACGGGCACATACAAGTCACCTACAATTTTATTTCTCCTTTTCCTGTCTAGTCTCCTTTTCCTGCAGTTTACAGTATCAATTTCCACGATTCCATATTCGAATATTATAAAGAAGAAGAAAAGAATTGAAAATTCTTATTGTCGGTTGGTTCCTTTTTTGTTGAAATGCCGAAAGCAAGCAAGGACCCTTGGAATAGATGTTGAAAGGACCCTTGCAAGGTGCCCAAAGAAAGAAGGAGAGAGAGAGAGAGAGAGAGAGAGAGAGAGGGAGGGAGGAAAGGAAAGGAAAGAAAAAAAATCTACAAAAATCTCAGACAGGAATATACCTACCCACCAAGAAATCGGTATGGTTTTTGACGACGTTATCTAAATTGTCACTGAGGACGGTGTCTTTGATGGGACCACCGAAAAATTTCAGATATTTGAGATAACCTTAATTACAGGCGTCAAGATTAAGGGAGGGAAGTCCGACTACCTTGGTGGCAATCGTCGTCTATCGTATTTTTTTCTTCTTCTTCTTTTCTTCTTTTCTTCCTTTTGAATCTTTCTTCTTCTTCGAGTAGCAAGTATAGCTTTACGAGTCTCATGGGACGTTGAAAAATTAAGTCTCGCCGTTCTTATGCATCAAGTATCCCAAGTAAATCTGTGGAACCTTGAATACATTAAACCCCAATCGCTCGGAAAGGACCGCAGCAAGATTCGAAAAAAGAAGTTTCTTTTACGTATTTGTATATGTATGTTGTACATATATACGAGCATACATATGTAAGGTGGAACGTTATAGCTCGGGCCGACTTATTAATTGCCACAGCATGCATTCGTTACGTAAATCTTTAGCACAGATTTGTGAGCTACTTTGTGAATCGACTTCGTATCGTATAGAGGTTATTTCAAAGCGAAGATAAATGACGTACTTATGTATTTAAATATATTGATTTCTATACTTTTATTTTCTTGGCTTTTATTAACGTAAATTCCGTGTTTTCTATTTTTACATCGATGTATAATTAAATCCATAATCATCAAGAGAGAATGATTATTAATTGATATCATGCGATCATGGAACGGTGACAAACTAATTCTTCATTAATATGATAAAAAGTTTTCTTTTATGAATAATTTTGTTTCTTTATATGTTATAAAAATATGTAAAGTTATTAAAAAGTTATAAAAAAAAAACGTAAGTTACGCAGATGAGAATATAAGTATCTTATGCATATAAGTATCTGGCTTTTGCATCAGAAAACACATACCTATGCTTACTTCATTACGTTCCCTTTTTTACAGTTTCACAAGATATATTTTTTAAAAGGATGAAATTTATTGTCAATAAGTGGATGATATGAGAATTCTAAAGAGTCTTTATAATGTCGACAGCCATCTACTTACTTTATCTTTTCGTTTGATAGTTTCGTGAAAGCTGAGAATAATCGTCGAATGAGGAATGATGAAGATTCCTTTTGGGGATGTGAGCACAGCAACACCTTGCGCTAACGGTTTAACATCGGGCTTGTAGTGGGTAAGGAATTTTCTATGGCTGATAATAAAGTACTCGAATAGATGTTCATAACTTGAAAATAACCTTAACATTCACCCCGTGATAGGGTCAAGACAGGAATCGGACTATCATAAGTGCACGTATCTTCTTTCGACAAATCGATAGGTTCAACATCTATCGTGTTGTGGATTAAGCGATCAAATATATACTTCATATTTCCAGCAAATTTCTTGATCTTTTATTTTTATCTTTTCAGAATTCTTCGTTCTCTCTATCGATTGTACTTAAGTAAGTCTCTTTTATATGGAGAAAATTTCGGTAATATTTTACAACGATACTAGATTCAAAGATAAGATGTAAAACAAAGAACTCCAAAGTATATCTCAACGATGATAATAAGCGTTGAAATCATTGTTATATTAAAACAAAGAATTATCAATCTTAGAATTATTAAAAAATCTTTAACATTGACACTTTAAAGCACGGAATCTTCGTTGATAGGATCAGATAGGAAATATTGTACGAGACACTACTGCTTTGTTTATGTTCTTTATTCCTTTGATATAATGGCAAAATAGAGAAAAAGAAAAAATTAAATATAAAGAGAGAAAGAGAGAGAGAGAGAGAGAGAGAGAGAGAGAGAGAGAGAAAGAAAAAGAGAGAAAAAGAGAGAAAGGGAGCCGTAGTCAGTAACAATAATTCATCTTTTCTCGATCGTTCGATCGCGGATGACCAGGCTGACCCTGGCGTTGTCGATGTCAGGATCAGATATTGGAATAATGAAGTACATACTGTTAAAAGAAAAAAAAACAGAGGCGGGACAGGCGACTTAACGTTTTATAAGTGCTCACATGCGCGGGTCAGTCCGTCTCTCCTTTCACAAAATGATGTGGTCTACCCTGAGAGGTCGGATAATCGCACCGATGTCAAGGTCTCACCTTGCGGTCAAGGACGTATGCGCGCGAGCGGAATCCTTGTTTTTCTCCTGACCTACGACCCTGGCATCCTCTGGTCTGACCCTGCCGTTCTCTACTCGCTTGTTTGCAATAAAACGAAAATCTTTCTTTTCCTTTATTCTTTTTATATCTCCCTTTTCATTTCGTTCATTTCTTTTTTTTTTGTTCTTTCTAAAGGATATAAAATATTAGATAGATAGTATTATAAATTTTTTTGAAAAATGTGGAATTCGTGGAATGAGAAAAAGTAACATTCTTTAACAAATCTTTAATGAAAAATGTTAAAGAAAATATCTTTGCTACTTATAAATGATTCTTGGTCTTAGAAAAATCTAAACTTCTCAGAGAAAATTTATGTTTCTTATTTTCGAGTAATGCACGGGATCATCCAGATTAAAGTCATCTACGTAACGTGAATGTAATCATCCTACTATATATATTCTTTTTTTTTTTTTTTTTTTTTTTTTCATTGAAAGAATAGAAATAAGAGAACGAGCAGATGGCTGGTAGATTTTTTATTTTGATTGCTTATTATAACTTTTCGAGCATGCAATCGGACCCATTTCTAAGAGGATTACTAACTGATTAGTTAAATATTGCTATTTGTTTGATAAGCTTTTTATAGTGGGTAGAAACATTATAATATATAGCCCAACATATTTTATCAACATAATAATACAGACTGTGTGTTATCAATTTACATAACGAATATTAAAATATTAATAAGCTGTCAAAATGATTAAAATCAAGCGATTTATATAACAAATATTAGAATAATAATAAATCATGAGAATGATTGAAAGTAAATGATTACGATAGTTCGATACATGTAATAGCTTTCCTACGTTATACCTATCGATCATTTCGTTTAAATACAATTAAATTTTTCTCTATTTTTTTTTTTTTTGTTTACTTTCAATCGATCGAACAACGGACGATTTATGTTGTTCAATTACGTTCCGAGAATAGTGAATTCTCTACACGATCGTAGAATAGAAAGTATACGATAAATCGATCGAAATCACGGAGGTGGATCCGATGATCTCTCATTTCCGAGCAACCACGACGAGTCTCTTTTTACGAGAACGAGACAACGACCAAGAGGACGAGTTGGTTTTCGAGGAATCGACTACGATCAGTGAATGGTGCTTCGAGACTGAATGGGGAGTAAACTTGATCCGTATGTATACAAGAGAAGTAGAGAAGAGATGAAGAAGAGGAGGAGGAGAAGGAGGAGAAGAAGGATGATAGAATGAGAGAGAATGAGAGAGAGAGAGAGAGAGAGAGAAAGAGAGGGGAGAGAGAGAGACAGAGATAAAGAACATCGTTTCACGAGTAGATACATTCGTCCTTCGATTTATGCGTGCTGTTCATTCTTAGTGATTTCTTTTTATATGGACGGAAATAAATGGAATCTATTAATACAAAAAAAAAAAAATAATATTAAAAATAATATTAATGTAAAAATATAAAATAAATTGGGTGAACGTTTTACAAAGGAAACTAGATCTTGTTTCCTGTCCCGTGGTAATCTTCAAAAGAAATTCGAATTTCATTTCTCCTTTTTTCCTTCTTTTCTTACTATTTTTTCATTCTTAAATTTTTGCCTTAATACTTCGTATTTATCCATTGAGATTATCATGCCATAGATTAATACAGACAGTTATTGGACATTCAAATACACGGAATATTCACGTTTCGATCTTTATTGTATCTTGAATAAAATAAGATGGATTTAATAAACTTTTGTATACATGAGGTTCAGTTATAATGAGCAATGTTTATTAATAATTATGTGTATGACGAATATATCGTAATAACTCGGATATTACTAATTAACTTAATTGTTTTTTTTTCTCTTAAATTTATTTTAGCATAGAAAATATTTCGTTCTGCTTTCTTCACAGTCCGAGTTTTCCAATTTGGACGATGAGAAAAGCGGAAGATGACTTATCAAAGCGTGCAAAGGGGTTGAACAGCGGCAAGTGTGCCGTCCTCTAATTGGGTGGCACAATTTCACGCTTTCGCAATAATTTTACTTTTTTCTTGAAATATGCCGACTAAGGACTACTCACGGGAGGTCGTGTTGAAATCCATGGGAAGGGTGGAAGCACATCAGTGTGATCATTATTATCCTATATAAATTATTAATGTTCGGAACATTCGAAAGAATGTATTTAATTCATGATGGAATAATTTCATTAAACAAGTCGAAGGAATTTATCAAAAAATCATCAATTTCGAATTTAGACGTTTCTTCTCTTTCAAAAAATGGATTTATAACTTTAAAAAAGTATTACATGTTCTAATAATCAATATTTGCAATGAATTATCTCACGAAAGGTTACCGAAGTGTGCTATAAAAAATTTTGAATTTATGACGCAGCTGTGAATTCATACATATCGAAAGAGTGAATCGTCCCTAGTTTAATATGGCGGACGATGACGAAGTGGTAGCGGCAACGTAAAGTCGAAGCTCGACGGCTCGTCGCCGTCGCCGTCTTTGGTAATCGACTCATTATCTCTCAGGGGATAATTACGGTCGGTCGAGGTGTAATTAACGACGCTTCGGTGCGAGGAACCATAGAGGAGGAGAATGAAAAAAAAAGTAGGGAGATGGAGGGAGAAAGAGAGAGAGAGAGAGAGAGAGAGAGAGAAAAACACATACACCACTTTACGCATGGTCACTTGCGTTATCTTAAAAATCTTTTTAATTTTTTTTCTTTTCTTTTTTCCTTCACCTTTCTCTTGTTTTCCTCTTTATTTCTCTTTCTCTTACCACTCTCTTTCTCTTTCTTGTTTCCTTTCCATTTTGCTTTCCCTCTCGTTTCTTTCGGATTTGGATTCATTCTTTCTCTTTCCACGATGGAGACGGTTCCCTTTTGCACAAGGACGGCTCGTTTGAGAGGAAGTCCGGACCTCGCAATAGCCGAGATTATCGAGGTTTTTGGCACCCAACCACCGCAAAAGATTTTGTGGCTTTCCTCTCAGGTTTCGTTTCGTGCGCCGCGCCGTGCTGGTCGTTCGCGTTCCGTGTTTGACGTTCGAGTACCTGCCGTCGGTCGAAAATACCTTCTTCTCTTTTCTCTCTTTCTCTTTTTTTTTTTATCCTTTTCCATGTTGTCACGTTTAAGAGTAAACACTTGTTTCCTCGACCTGTTACAATGTATGTTATCGCCAATGGCTATAAAATTGACGGCAATTCGTCACTTTCGTTTTTTCTTTGTTTTATCCATTAAAATTTCATAATCAAAATATCGTTCGTTGGTATTAGATAATTTAGAGATATAGATGAAAGAGTCACAGAAAAATAAGAATTTCAAAGTGCCGTGTGATTTTTAAACAAAACGTATAAATCGTTTATCGAGGTCTCTTTGAAGCCGGCAAGACAATTGGATGGGTGCGTGTCCGCGGATGATTTGCTTTGTGCACGCAAAGAGACAGTAGAAAATGGGTGAAAAAATTGAAGAAGAGAGGAAAGGAGAGAGGAGAGAATAACCCTCACTCTCTTCTCTCTTTCTTTCTCTCTCTTTTTCTTTCCTTTTTTCGTTTTTTCTTTCCTTTTTTCTTTTTTTCTTTCTCTCCTTTTCTCTCTTCTACCGTACGACGATGGAACTTCGACTTGGAAACGCAGCGGCAGGTGGAAAGTTCGCTCAAAATTTATAGCTGTTTATGGTGAAGTATCCCGTGTATTGGATTCGACGATATGCCATGATATAAAACATTATAGAATAATAGAATAAAATGGAGATTTAGAACTTTGTAAGTAAAAAAGTCTTCATATTATTTATTTTTCATCTATCATTTTAAAATGAATTCACATTACCATTTCATTTATATCAATGGCAAGTAATAAAGATTATAAATACTTCAAGTATGAAACAAAACGCGTAAGATAGAAATAAAGGATTACAAATGGTTGATACGCCAAAAGAATAATATCGAAAAGAGTCACAAAAGTATATTGCATAACTAAACGAAGGAGCAGGAATGATTCGACGTTGAATCCAGCTGCTTCGAACGCTTGTAATTCGCCATTGCTGCCGATGGAAACCCGCATCTTCGCAACCGTCATCACGATCGATGGAACTTTCGAAGAGAAGAAAATATAAGAATAATAAAAAGATAGGTTGATCGGAGCGACACGCGAACGCCGTTTCTCGCGCTTCGAGATCGTGGGTGAAATCACCTTGTTAACTATTTACACGTGTCGTTCGCGTGTCTCTTCTTCAACGACCAGGAGAAATGCAAGATGGAGGAGGGATGAAGTGGGATGGAGGTAGGAGAAGGCCACGTTTAAGTCTGAGACTGTGACGTAACGCGTGACATTAAGCGAGCTCCTGGCCCACGGGCAGGTGCAGGTGTATCGGCCAAAGATGGTTCCTGATGGTACAAGTTTTCTTCGCGCGTGCGTGTTCCCTTGCGTGCATGCATGCGTGCGTGATGCTTGTGACTCGATGATCTCGATCCTTCAGAAAGTCGCCTTCCAAAGGGTCCTAGCACGACAATTCATGATCAGAGGAAAAAAATTCATGTCAAAGCTCGATCACGTTATTTTTCTCAGAGAAAGTTACATTCCCTTTCTATCGTGTTTCGCGAATTATTTTGGTCCTTTTTAAGTTTGATTGCTTGACAGCAAATGAAAATCTTTTCATTTCAAAATATTTTTTTATCGGAGTGATAAAAGTGTCTATATTTTTTGTTGTAATATTGTAAAAATATTTAGAGAATACTATACTGAATATTTCTCATTTATATTCAGTAGAATTCCATTGTGTCAGAGATGGATATTGTTCTTATAGACAAATTTTTTCAAGAGTATATCAAATTAAAAACTATAAACTTATATGAATTTTCATTTAATTTCCAAACCAAACGTTCAAAACAAACAATAGTATAAAATTAAATTGTTTCTCTATCCTGTTATATACTTGTCAACGATATATCCCATTATATCAAGGTAAGAAAGTTTCTTTAAATATTGGAACAAGTTTAATCAATTGTAATCTTAGGACGAGGAATAATCATTGAAAATTTTAATACCAACATTTCCAATATCTCTCGATTTTCTATCATAAATGGAGTTTAAACATATAATTATCGTAGGATATGTAATTGATATATCTCATAATATCTTTAATTACATTTTTATGAGAACTTACGCGAGAGTTTTTTGATCCTCGAATCGTTTCGAATCTTCTTGTTTATTAAGATAAATCGATAAATCGGATATCCAAACGAGCTTGGGAAAGAATCAGTTCGAGAGTAATCAAAGCAAAAGTTTAAATTTTAGGCAAGGTGTCGATAGGGATCGTAGGACCGTTGGGAGTCTGCTAAGGCGCAGGTGACGAGTCCGGTGGTCCTCTTCGGCGTGCGACTATACTAGCACATGTGTTTGTGTGTACGTACATATTCATTCGAAGGGGATCGTGCGCGTGCATGTCACCGCATCCGAGGAAGATGACGTTCTTTGGCTGACGAAGAAGAAGAGCTTGCGCGGGACAGCTCGAAAAGAGGAGAAAAAAAGGAGAGGATCGTGCGGGCTCGCGAGTATAAAAAAAGAGTGAGAGAGAGAGAGAGAGAGAAAGAGAAAGAGGGAGAGAGGGTGAGAGAAAAAGAGGGAGTGTACGAAGAGACGATCGACGGAGAAAGAGTGAAGAGAACGGACCTGTAAAATGGTATTCGACGAAGAACCGGGTGGAGGGCGCGTGGCATCGTGGTTGCAGCTGCCGTTCGTCGATGCATGTGCGCGTGAGCCGTCTCTCTCTTACTCTCTACCACCCTCCCTCCCTCCCTCTCTCTTTCTCTCTCTCTCTCTCTCTCTCTCTCTCTCTCTTTTATTATTTTACTCTCTCTTTCTCCATCTTTCTTCACTTTCTCGTGGTAGGCGAGCCATGGGCCTCTCTCTACCCTTCTTTCTCTTTTTCCTATCTCTCTTACTTTACCTCTCTTCTTCACTCCATTTCTCTCTCTCTCTCTCTCTCTCTTTCTCTCTCTCTCTCTCTCTTTTTCTCTGTCGCACGCGCCCATACGATTCGCTTCGACGATATTGTGGCGCGCGCCAAGACTCATTAACGCGAAACTCCGGCGTCTCGTTCTACTCGTTCATTCGTCGTCCTTCGTACTCCCAGTCCTCCCTTCCTCTTTCTACCACTCTATCTCTCTTCTCAACCACTTTCCACCATTTCCAGCCACTGAGTTTGCCGACGGCAAAAACGGTTTTTCGTGATTGCGCTTTAATTAAGACGAGCGAACGTGCATTAACGAGTGTTCCATTTTAACAACCCTTTTTGACTTTCGCAATGAAATCAGTGAGTGAGACTATATTTGGAACGATCTCTTGAAGATTTTACGAATATCTTTACTAAACTTCATGGGTTCTTTTTTCTCGATAATACCGCGAAGAGAAATTTTCAATTGATTTATTTTGAAGTTTCTTTAAAAAAAGAAAAAAGAAACTTGTTAATACGCGACGATATTGTTAAATATCAGCAGTAATGTGGATTGAAAGTATCTTTATTGTACACAAGCATATTGTTACTCTCCTTTTGTATCCACCCGTAAGGCTTGTGAAAGTTTCCGCTATTTCGACTGGTTATCTTTCTTGAGGCCGCCTTTGATCTTTGCGGTACTACTACTTTACGCATCTTACGAAAAGACGTTACATGCCTTTTTCTCTTACTTTCTTTCTCGAAAATGAAGAAATGTTTTTATGTTGATCGAAACGACGAGTCGATTTCTTCATTCTTTGTTCTTTAAATTTTTTGACATAGACGAACGAGAGACCAATCGAATTCAAACTTAAAAACAATTAAGATCTTTGTTCGTTAAACATTTCTCGACATACCATCTTTATTTATTCTCTAGGCCCAGGCAATATATTTTCATGAGGAACGATAGACGACGTATCCCGCAGCGAGAAGAAGAAACTACGAGTGAATTATTTAACGAGAGAAGACCGTTTCGCGTTGTATCAACTGGTAATAAACATTGTCTAGGTTAAATTTAATTCTCCGAAGGACGTTTACATCCTACACTTTGTGTATATGTTTTTCAATGTTGTTCTCTTGGTCAATTTAGAGAGATATTTAAATTTAAAAAATCAGTTTAATATTATTCAAGAATTTTTGTTAATTTTACTTGTGGTTTTTTTTTAGTCAATTTTGACTCGAGATATTATATATTCAGAACTACGTTGAAATATAGACATAGTGAGATATTTATTAGCAAAATAGCGAAAGAAATACTTATTAATATTGTGCATCCTTTAAATTTGTAATAATTTGTTTTGTAGATAAACACGTTTAAAACTTGTTATCCTTCAACGCTAAAATTTAATTCTCCATGAGACTGGTTTTTTTACCCATCGATATTACTATTTTAATAAAATACAAGTAATTTATACATAAAATATGATGCGTTTTACAATATTTTATGTGAACATTCATAGATCGATATGTATTATATTATCGCATCATGATTTATGAGTTCGGTGAAAAAGTAATTGCTGATGTCTAACAAGTTTTATTCGGTATAATCACCGAGTAATCGACCGTTGAAAAAGTTAATTTTCTCGTTAACTATAAGAAGTTCGCATAAATCTCACATACTATAAATCAAGGCGTAGATCGATCGATCGTTCGAGTGTGAACGATGAGTTTTTACTGATCAAACGAAGCTGTTTCACGTGACAGATTCTTATCGATCTTTACTTACCAATCGGATACGATTTCATGCGATTTGTGGCACCTTTCAAATGGAAAAAAAGAGAATCTTCCATATGTATGTAATTGATCAAGTTTGATAAAAAAAGAATTAAAAAATATATAAATAATTATTAGAAAACAAAACGAATTACTATACAAGTTAATACTAAATGTTTAAAAATTCGATAAGAAACAAAAAGAAAGTTATTTGTGACAGAAGTGCTGAGTTATTAAAAAATATCATTTTCTTTACGATCCTATTAAAAGAATTCTATAGAAGATCATTTAAACGCGATAAGATAATATGAATTCAAAAGATAATTAGGCGATCTTAAAAATATCGATAATCGAAAGGTTCTGATTTTATTGCCAATTACGATCAACGGCTACAATAACTTCTCGGTCATTCTTTTTTAGTTGTGGAAACACGCATTTTGAATTTTAATAGAGATTCTACAAGTTTCAAGTTATTTGTCGGCGTTTTGACTCGCGAGAACTCACACCGTAACATTTATAACTGTTCCTGTGACTTCTTTTTTTATTTCCACGACAAAACCCATAAAATTCTTTGTACACCTGGACGGTATAGCGTAAAACCGTCCCCTGTCTTTACGCCTAACGTACGTCTGATGAATAATTATTCTACATCTTGGTACGATAATATCGCTTTTTATCGAGAACGATCGCGCCGTGTAGTTTGAGGGCAACTTTTTTGAATTCACTTCCAACATCCGATTATCGATACAAATTATCGATAATACATTTCATATATTATATTTTATCATTATAACATTTATGTATATTCCTATGTATATTCAATATAATATTATATTTTTGAATAATTAATAATGGAAATTTATATTTAAAGAAATGAAAATAATTAGTATAAATTAAATTTTGTTTCGAACACAAGCCTGTTCCCTTATATTTATCATATTTTTCAAGTATCAAGTAGTAACGATTCAATATAAATTGACAATATTGAAACAGATCTTGATAGTTCCTTTGAATTCGAAGCGTCAGAAAATTCTAAAGATCGATCAGTCTATAAAATCGAACCCTCCAAGGTATTTAAATACATCGATCAACGATCGACACTGAATGTCACGTTTTTCGGTAGTCAGGCTACTTCTAGATTTAGGTAAGATTACGATCAACGCGAATCCACAAAGTTAGCTACAAGCTTTGAAAGAGGGTCAGAAGCTTGGAACTAGTCGTATCCGGCTGGCAAAGAGCGTTAGAGGGGAAGCTCATTGTTCGTCGTGACGAGGTCCCGCGATCGTTTATCAATGCGTATAATAATGACGGAACTTGGGTCTGGTATATATCGATAATAAAGCCGGGAAGGTTTGAAAGCCTGAATGGACGGAATTGAAAATAACGGCCGAGTGGGTGGGTATTGTGCGTGTGATCGCCAACCCGGGCCTTTTTGTGGGCTTCTTTCTCTCTCTCTTTCTCTCTCTCCCCCTCTCTCTTCACATAGCCAGCCACTACACGTCGCTCTAATTGCAGGAATCAGAAACTACGGAGAAGTTTGAATGGAGTAACTGAAGGAAGGATTCCTTCGTACGTGGAACAAAGATTCGAAAGCGGAAATTTGTGAGTGAATTCGTTGGGACTATTAGACGATATTAAAGTCTTAGATTTACTTGATATTTCTATATATTGTTAATTAATCGATATATATATTTGAAATAAAACTGATCGAGTTAACTTGTTATACCCTTTCGTATGCGAACACACGAGATGAAATTAAAATTCTTGTATTATTTTCTCGAAGTTTCATATTATACTCTATGTACTGAGTTTATCAAATCATTCTATCATTATACTTTTTTTTTTCACAAACGACCAAGCATCCAGAAATATGTATTATAATAAACGTAGGTTTCATTTGATTAGTGAGTGACATATCAATAAATCCTTTCGCAGATACTTATCGACCAACGTCGACGTAAATCGAGTTTTAATAAAATATGATATTTTAAAGTGATATTTTAATAAAATAGAAAAAATAAAAAGACTAACTTTGATAAGACTTAAGAGTTAAGAGTCCGGATGTCACCGAGTAAATTAAAAAGAGGAATCTCAAGAGGTACAGAAGAACGAAGAAGATCCGAAAAAGTTTTCTGTATGATGTAGTGGGGATGGTTGGCGCGTGGCTCGATTCTCCCTCTCTTTTTCCTACCGACAACGGTTGCTCCCACGAGTGCGCGCGAGTACACCTCGACAGTAAGAAAGAGAGAGAAAGAGAGCAGATGCGTAGAAGGTACTTACTTCTTTCGGCTCGCCAGAGCTCTTTCCGAAGGAGAGACTGGTATTAAAAGATACGAGAGAGGAACCGACCGATGGTTAAAGCGAGAAAGACTTTAAGAGTGGAGACGCAAGCACCTGCCTTGAATGCGCGCGCGCGCGAGCACACTGTCTTCTTCCTCCTCATCGTTGTCCTCTTCGTCGTCTTCTCGTTTTCAAGGTAGGACACGATTGCTCGTTCGATCGCCCCTATGCCCACATTCAAGCACCACCTCGAAAAATCATCCACGAAGAGGTTTCTCCTTTCCTCCCTCTCTCTCCCTTTCTCTCTCTCTCTCTCTCTCTCTCTCTCTCTCTCTCTGTCTCTCTGATGAGGCTGTCGCATAAAATAGTCGAGTCATTAGCTGAACTCCACCCTGGAGAACGCCCATCTCCTCTTCGATGCTAGCTCTTCTCATTTTCTTCGTTTTTCTTTTTTAATCTCTTTAGTACATTGCATGCCGCGCGTTCTTCCGTTGTCGCCTGATAACGGTCGACAATTGTCCCGTTTTCAAAGCAGATCTACAGAAAGATCTTAGATGGATCTACCAAGATTGAAATTTACCAAGATCGAGATAAGTTTAATCGATATCTAGAAACATTGACTCAGGATAATTTGTAGGAATTGATATACGTACGGAATATTTAATACAAAAAAGCAAATTAGTTCTAATTACCGAATTATAATACTACTATTATAATACTACGTTATTTTTAGGTGTTTCGTTTTATATGGTTTAAATAGGCTGGAGTCTTTCTGAAGTTTTTTACATGACATTAGTTTTTGAATAATTTCAAATATTTAGATATGCTTATACAACATGAATCATAATCCTAATACAAAATGTATGTAATCAATTTTTTCTTATCTTTCTTATTTCAATGATTTAGTTAAGAAATTTTTCAATTCGACAATACATATTCTGGTTATTAAAAATGATTGTAATTTTATTTTGATAATCATAGTTTGATTTAATTTAAATAAAAGAAATTTCTAATAGAAAATCCCATACCTTAACGATTATCTATAAAATTGATCGTAGAAATCGAAATGATTCGCATTCAGATGTCTTTTCGCGAAGGTACGGTGACTATAGTGAACGGCGAATTGAGAGGGAGAGGAAGAAGAAAGGGAAAAGGATCGAAGCAGGTTGTCAGGCCAGGCCTGTGTATCCCGTATAGGCTGGTATAGGCCAGTGGGTACCAGACGTATATAGTCACGGTATGTCGCCGGCGGACCCGCATGATCAAAATAAAGAAATAGCAGGAGTCTCAGGTGGTAGAGACGAAGACCGCGATAGAAAGATCTACTCGCGACGTTTAACTCGACGAGAAGCACAACACTAACCCAGTAAACGTGGCAGTTTGTAGCCGGACTCCGTCCTACTCGTAACCCGTTGCATGCTTTTTTCTTAAGGACCGGTCTAGCGACGTCTAGCTCTAGTCTACCGCCTCGAGGATTCTTCGTATAGCTCGCGAGAATGTATCAGGAGATATATAAATGAAAAGAGAAAGGAGATTTAAAGAGAAACAGAGAACGAGAGAGAGAGAGAGAGAGAGAGAGAGAGAGAGAGAGAGAGGATCCAACAACCGGCTCAAGATTTTATTCTATCAAGGTTAATTGTTTCTATATAGTTTCTCTTGTTGTGCCTTATTGTCTATGATACTTTATCCTCAAAGCTCATATCTTGAATAACTACCGTTTACTTTCAATTAATTATAACCAAACAAGTTTATTCACTATTGAATAAGACATCTGACTCATCGTTTTTGAGCTTTCTGATCTTAATTCTTCATAATTCTTGTTGATCATGTTTCTCATGCATGTATAAACCTTGATGTCCTGTTAATTTTAATGCTGATACATACTGTACTAGTATAGATACTATCAAATACATTAAGAAAAATATAAAACATTTACATTTAATTAAGGTATTTATTCAATTCAATTTATAACTATTATACAACTTTATATTTTAAGCTCTACAATAATAAGAGTAGAATTGAAATAATTTTCGAAAGTGCATAAAATCAAATTTCTTTTTTTTTTTTAACAGTATGCCATATCTCATGAGAGTTCAATGTGTCACGTGTTGGAACCGTTAGGTTCTTTCGCGAGAAAACAACATATGGTTTAGGTTAGCGGCATCGTTGTTGTCGTTGCCGTTGCACCATGGAGGTCCTGCGTGTTACCAGCCGGTAATTACCCACTGTGAACCCACGCAAAGCTTATTCTAGTTCCTTTCTTTCTTTCTCTCTCTCTCTCTCATTTTTTCCCTCTCTTTCTATCTCTATCTCTTTTCTTTTTTTGAATGGATGGGTAGTCCTAAAACGAGACGGAGCAAAGCATGTATGGGATATATGTAGGTATAAGAGTAAACTTTTATGCGTGCCAGGCCGTGCCACGCAACCGAAAATGCGTGGGAAATAGCAGACACGTTACATTACGATTACATCGTGCATGGTACGGTTTGTCTTTTGTAAAGAAGCGAAAACCATCATGGATTTCAATTTTCGATAGCTAAACTCATCGTGGGATAATGACGTCGGATATTTTTCGTTTTCATACTACGTGAGAATTTTTTTATTTCATTGTTTTGATAAAAAAAAATTACGATTAATATCTACTACCTTATGGAATAAACAGGTTCTATAGATTCGTTCGTGAAAAAACAACTATAATTTTATTTTTATTATCTCAAGTATAGTGAAATGTTACCAGTACTTCGTTAATTAAATATACTTTAAATAACGTACAATTGATGTTTCGATTAGCATTTGATATGTTGATCGCAAGGACAGTATACGTCAGTATTTCGATTAAAAAACAAGTTTTAGTAATTAAACACGTGAGTTTTTTAAAAGATAAAAATCTTTTGCTATATATCTGATATCTATGAAAAATTAATAAATATATAAAAATAAATTGTTTTTTCCTTGATCGATAACGTTTACTGATATGTTCAAACTATGCGAAACTAGCGAATGTAGAAATATTAGAAGGGCCAAGGGATAATCCTGTTTTGACATTTACTCCGTAGGTGGTACCTACATCTTCCTACCCAGCATAGATCTCAGCATCTGTCACTTTACCAAATATCTTTCTCTCTTCTTCTCTCCCTCACATCTTTCTTTGTTCACCTTTGCATTTCGCAGGATCGAGATCCTCGTAATTCATGCTGGATTCTTCTCGAAAGGGTTCATTTCGTGCGAGAAAAGGACGGACAAGAGGCGCGCGCGTTCACAAAAGAAGGAGAGAGAGAAAGGGCGCGTGCCCGCATCACCTGCGCTGAGTAAAAATCTCAGGAAAAACTGCGAAAATTCAAGACCGGTCCATACCAGCTGCCACTTCTCTCGATCGCCTTGATGTCTTATTCAAATAAGGTCTCTGAAAGTACGATGAAAGGGTGAAGTGAATAAGAGAAGGAGAGATGAGATATGAAAAAAAAAGAAAACACGTACGCGCATGCACACACACACAAATACGCACACGATCCCCCATTTTTCAATGGAATATTTTTCCCAAAACGACATCGAACTTCCCCGTGAAAAAGGGTTTGCCATTATTGATGGCCGTACGTATGTCGCGAGGCAGATGCAAATTTTCCAAAAATTTCTCTCTGCAACTGTACATTTCAATCTTTTGTCAGTTTCGATTTTTCATATCACGGATTTCTATTGGATTCATCGCCTATACAAAACCGCTTTCCTATATTTTTTGTATCATTTTATTTAACATTGTCTTGGTTTGTTAAATTTGCGAAATCGCTAATCATATTTTTCCCACAGCTGGACTGTTCATAAAAAACTAGATCTCTATAATTTATTAATGATCATCGCATCCGTTGTTAGTCGATTGATTGAAAATATAATGGTGTCGATCAATGAATTCAATAGAAACTTTTTCTTTTATTATAAACGAGTATGTTACGATTCTTCTCGATGGAATAAGTGAGTTTCAAGAACACTTATCGTGCATAGTTGCATCGTTAATTGAGTAAAAAATGCGAACGGCTTCTGAACAGCTGCCAATTACTTTAATTAGGTCGTTGTAACTTTGGCCTTCAATATGTTTCCCATGTTACATTTTTCTAGAATATTTATTATCCTTTATCGTACAGTACAGGATAATGCAACAATGGTGGCATAATTTACTTAAATACCATCATAAATAGCATATCAAAAGGAATTGTTGGTCTGTTCTCGTATTTTTTTTTTCTCCGATATACTGAAATATTTAATATCAAAATATTTACTTGACAATATACGTTATTAATGATATCCGTAACAATCGAGTCGCATATGTTAGTATCGATAGGAATTGAAAGTGTGTTGTATGTGTACATGTTCTATATAGAATATAAAAAAGAAATCTTGGATAAACGGATGGAACGCGATTCGTAGAGAGTGATCGTAGAAAAATACGCAAGTCACGGACGAATCAAAGACAGCTAGAAATGCGTAGAAACATGATATAGGTAGATTCAGGTAAGGTGGTCAAAGGGATAAGAACGTACGCCACGAGGGTAGCCAGGTGCGTACTCCCGCATAAGTGATTGCCAGGAAAACGAGGGTGGGTAAGAAAAAAAAGTCTTTCGCCATGCAGGCAAGCGGACGTTGTCATAGTCGTGCTCAGTGATAAAGGTAGATCAAACAAGTTAACAGAGATATTGAACTTCCGAGAAACGAAGGACAACGAGTACTCGGACTTTGATTTTTTTTTCTTTTATAAAACTAAAATAGATATTTTACAATAAAGATATATGATTTAATTATAAATACTAATTAAATTTAAATCATGTTTAATTAATGGTTAATTGAATTTTGTCTATTTTTTTATATACAATAAATATTTAAGAAAATCTTAAATTATATATTTACATGTAAGAGAGAATTTTTTTTGTTACTTAAAACTACTATCATACGCTATCGTATAGATATTATCAATCACATTTATCACGAAGTCTGTATCGAAAGAAATAGAAAAGACGGATTAATCAGAACACTGAATAATTTATCAGTTAATTGTGTCCATAATTATGAAAGTGGTCTAAGTCAAAATTTCACAAATATGAGTTATCACTTATTTCACATCCACATTATCTTAAACTATATGTATTTAATGTAATTTTTACGATATCGTCACAAATGAATCTTTAAATAGTGGATGTAATTTCAACGTTATTCGGAATTCATTTAGTGTTAATTATGAAAGTGGTCTAAGTCATAGTAAGCTGGTAAAATAAATGATAACGAAAATTTCAATTCATTTGAGCTCTATAATTCAGTTGGGCTATTCGGAACTAATTATTGGTGGCAAATAATTTAGATATTTTAGCACTATGTCAACAGATAGCGGTTCTGGTAAGAAAAGAAAACGGGCAAGAAATGAAAATAGTTACGCACAAAATTATACTCACCAACGCTCGAGATGCATATGTATGGAAGAAACATTTCAACTGTTTGAGAATTCGAGCGTTCGGAATGACGACTGTCATAATTTTTACATTTGATAAGATCGAGTGGTTATCAACGATGGGCCATAGAGGGGAATGATTACGGGGGTGGATACGGGGAGGGGGTTATCGCACGTGTCTATCTACAAGAGGGGGTAGGAAAACTTGCGAGACGGTTGTTCGGGTGGTTGACTAACAATCGAAAAGGGGGATAAATTCCCTGGTGTCGAGGAACGCGTTACCACCTGCAAGAGGGCCAGGTGATAGTAAATGTAATCAGGGTAAGGCGCCAATCCGCGTTGCATTTTCAACCCTCTGGAGAGTGTCACTCTTTCTTATTTTTTTCTTTTTCGCAAACTGATTCATATCTGTTCAAAAAAAATCTGTTATTCGATCAAACTAATTAATTTTGAAAAGAGAAACAATGCGGGAGAATGTCGATGAAATCTTGACGTGAGATTAAATACGATTGCAAGGTGTTCATTTCAAATGATTATACTATGTACTTTTTAATTAACTGCTGAAATTTATACAATGTATTATAGAGATTCATTTGGATGTTTTTTAAAATTAGATAACTTTTTCTAGATTTGTTGCAGAATGCAATTTATTGTTATAGCAATAATAAAATGAGCCTTTTTTAAATTTGTTGTTAGAAGTTTGTATATATATATATATATATATATATATATATATATATATATATATATACAAACTTCTGCAGATCTGGTTATTTTATGCCCATCCTGTAAATATTGTTCACTCGTTTACAGATCTATAAAATCGATTTTATATCACTATTATATCGTAAAACTCACTTTATTGCGATTGGAAAGATCTTTGAATATAAATACATAACTTGCTTCATGATCGGTCGATTTTATGATATTCATCAAATAAGCATAAGATGACTAGATCTATAAAATCTATATGCCTATACGTTTTTTACATAATGTTTTTACATAAAATTTAAAATAAGTCTATTTCGTAGCTTTTATCATTATTAAAGAATCGTATAGAAATATATACGATTTGCAGAAGTAATTTTTGGAGCATCTCATTTTTTTATTGATCCTTGGAATCCTGGTTAATGATAGTATTAGAAGTAAACTTATCCCTACTACTTGATATATCTGATGCGGGTTGTCACATGTACAGATGATGTTCGTCAACGCGTTATTATCCACAGTAGATACAAATCATGTGTCTTTTTATTCGTTCTTTCAATTTTTTTTCGTTTTGATATTTTGCCTAGAAAAATCATAAAATGATATATTTGAAATAAATAAAATATAAACAAAATTTCTTTTTGAATAAATTTTCTAAGTTCGAACCAAAAGATCGAGTCCGAATATCTTTCGCCAGCAAAATACGATTTATATGGGTTCTTTGCCCCGGAAGTCAGTGGGTTCTCGCGGTAAGGCCGTTCGCGCGATATGGGTAACGCGTCTTCATGGCAAAAGAGAAAAAACGAGAAGAGAGCAAAGTGGGGGTAAGCGGTCTGCCGCGCGCCAACCACATGTCATCGCACGTGTATACGAGCACGAAGAACTGCGAAACTGGTACCTATCAATTCTCTCTCTCTCTCTCTCTCTCTCTCTCTCTCTCTCTCTCTTTCTTTCTCTTTCCCTTTCTCTCTCGTCTCGTGAGATCGAAGAAATAATGGCTGCCCGTCGTCTTTACTGTCGTCGTTGCTGTTGTCGTCAGCAACGTCATCGACTCGCTTCGAGTTCGCCTTCGTCGTTGAAATTGAGAGTGAGAGCGTATTATACGCGTATTACGGCCCTCTCTCTCTCTCTCTCTCTCTCTCTCTCTTTCTTTTTTGTCGTACGTGCTCAACCGCAAGAGTATCGAGGTTGTCGTAAACTAACAATAGCCGCTACTTTTATCCGATGATTTAAGATGGACGACGTGAAAATTATGTCTCATGATTTTATCAAGTCAAACGACGTAATTAACTATTCTCATTGACATCGTGCTTAAACGACGATGCTCAAAGACATTTATTAACGCTATGATAGCGAGTCATTAAAATCATAAGCGTTACTTTGACGATGATTAGACGAGGTATAATTTATACGAGATTATTTTATTTCACTTTTGAATACATTCAATGAAACGTTCCCTTTTTATTATTTTAATTTGATGACTTCAATGCAGAAAATATTTAGAATAATATCTTTGTAGACATTTATAATATCCTGTCATGTTGTATGCATGAATTATAATATATATTATAATATATGTATAATGAATTATATATATATATATATATATATATATATATATATATATACCTATTCTAATAAAGTTCTTTTTTATGTATAAGCAAAAAAAAAGAAGAATAGCGAAAGGAAGAATAGATAGGAAGAATAGATAGAGTCGGTCTATCGATCGGCATTTATGCCGTTTATGATCGTGTCTTCGGTGCGAAAGGGGAAAGAAGAATGAACAAGAAAGAAAGAAGAAGAAGAAAAAAAGAAGAAAAAAAGACGAAGACAAAACCACTTGCGGTTTACGAAGGATTTTATGGTGTAACCCATAGACCATTCCGCTATTATTATCTATCCTTACGATAGAAATTGGCTGCCTTTTAATAGGTGCGGCTCGCCCATCTTCCGTCTTCTTCATCTTTCACAGGGTTAAACCCCTTAATGATAGTCGCTCGTGGTTGCGAGTAGAAAGAACAACCGAGACACAATAACAACGACTTCTTTTTCGATAGAAAAAGAAATTGGCAAGACATCAAGAAGAGAATTGGTACGCGTTTATGTGTTCACAATTCTTCTCGATCGAATGAATTCCGTAGAATTCTCGAACGTCCACCTTTCGTTTCAGACAAGCTTGAAACTATATAGGTAAAATATACGCGACTCCACAAAATCCACAGACTCTTCTCTCTAATTTCGTTTTTAGGTTTACTATTGAGAATCTCCGACGGCGAATCGGAAATATCGTCTTTAATTTCGAGTGACCTTGAAATCTCCTAGAATTATGATAAAAGCCAAATAATTCTGAACAAATCTCTAATAACAAAATAACAGGTATTTATGCATATTGAAAATTTTTATTTATGTTTTCTTATCCGTGTTAAAATCATCATAGATCATTAATAATTATCATTTAATCTGATTGAATATATTATTTATATTTCTGTATTTTCGAGATCAATTAATATTAAAAAATTAATCATAATGAATATTCTTTAAAATTTTTGTAATAATTTTATTAAAATAGTGAGTACTTAGTAACAAGTCTACTTCGGGATTAATTCAAATGCAAGAGAAACAATGCGAAAGTTTTGGCATCAGTTGGTAGAGCTGGCGAAGCAGACGATCGTGAACCATCTGGTGGTCCATCCTGACATACGGTGAGCATCGGATGTGTAACCGTACGAAAAAAGGCCAAAACCCGATATCCTGGGCTATAAGCTCTCTGAGAGGCCAAAGATGAGTAACGAGAAGAGGGAGTATGAGTATACATGAGATCATTCAAGTTTGACCTTTCGAAAGTGAACCGGAACTTCATCTTTTGCGTTTCCTAAAAGAAACAAGAGAAGTATTCTATGGGTGAAAATTTTTAATTCTAGCGCCCTTGATTATTTTTACTCTTCCATTAATCTCTATTACAACACATAAGTATTTTGAAATAAGGAATATACATTGTAGAAATTGACCGTTTGTATTGTATATAATTGTATATGTTTTATGTCTGTACATTACCTCCAACAAGATCGAAAAGCTCGATTTTTCTTGTCTTTGCATTAAATTAACATAATATCTCAATCCTATTTGAATAATTAAGTCGGATAATATTTATATTATTTAATATAGTTATTCGATTTCATCATCTTAATTGACTGTTTTTATTTCACAAATTAAAAAAATTAAATTACATTTAGATTTAGATCAGCCTAAATACAATTCGAATAAAGAACTTTAAGATTCGTATTTGTTTTTGAAGTCTTAAATGCGAGCTGGCTTAAAGAAACTTTTAGGTCAGAATCACGACGAGACGCGATTTTGAGCTTCAATACTCGAGGGAGCTTGGATGACGCTTTTGTTTTGCAGGGAGCTCGCCGACTCGAAACGAACTAAATAAGACGGTTAACGCGCATATAAGGCGCAATGCTGGTCGAGTCACGTTCTCGCAGAGGCACGTGCAGCACGCGTGCTTCAGCTTCGTCTACCGACAAAAGAATCCCGAAGGAATAATTCCCAAATGGGAGGAAAAGAAATTACTGGTCATTGCGATCATTAATTACAAAATTGTCATTATTTTTTTGTAGTTACCATTATCAAAATCATCAGAACACGTTTATGAGATTTGGTCCTGCTGAAAAATTCATTTTTTTTTTTTTTTCATTAAAACTTGAAGAAAGATTTTTTTGCTTTTACTTTATACTTAACATTATTTCCGATTTATTGTATTTTAAATTATTTATGACAGATTAACTATATTTTTCACACACACCCTGTATGTGCGTTAACATGAATTATTATATAAAAAGTAATATTGAAATAATAATTTTTATTAAGATATAAATGTTTATTAAGATAAAAATGCTTTTCCTTTCATTTATCTTTGATAATTATAATTTGTTTTGTGTATTAGACAAGAGAAATGTTAAAATGAAATTCGAAAATAAAATAAATGTACGTATGAAATGAAAATGAGCATAAATGTACCTTTTTTATCTTGGAATAAAAAATGCAATAAAAATAGAATTTTTGTTTATTTTTTCTTTCGTTCTTTTTTCGTCATAAATTTGTCGACTGTGCATTAGATACGAAAAGACCGGAAGAAAGAATTGACTTTTCTTCATTGAAACTCTTCACTTGAGCCACATTGTTTTGCCTCGATTAAGGCTCTCTCTTTTTCCCCTAATTTTTTCCTTCTTGTTCTTTGTGTCCTGTAGCGGCACGTACCCCAGTTTCGGTGGAGTGATTTACAAGTCACTCCAGCGTGAAGGCAGGTGACCGTGCCGCTCGAGCGCTACTTAACACTTGCACGAATCACGAAGGCGGCTTCGTCGAGAGAGCGCGTGCCAACTTGGATAACTCGCTTAATAATAGCAATAACAATACTAATAACAACAATAAAAAACATAAAAATGATGATAATAATAATAATAATAATAATAATACTAATTAATTATACCTATGTGCTATCATAAATTTATTAAAATTAATTCTTTTTTTCTTATTACGGATTAACGTGAATACAATAGATAGATTAATTAATAACTTATGATTACGTTTGTTTTCTTGTAATTAAATAATAAAACATACACATCACAAAATACATCTACGAATATTAATATATAAATATACGATATATCGATATATAAATAATTCGTATTTTACTTTATAAGATACTGACAAAAATATATAAATATTGTTGAAATTCTCAGTCAAAGGAAATAATTTTTGACCTGCCAAAAATTGGTTTGTATCGTTGAAAAAGTGAGGTTGAAATTTATGAGAGAACCGTTAAAGAGAAGTGACACGTATATAAAAGAAAGACAAATTTTACTTCTTCCGCATCGACAAGGTCAAATGATTCGTAAATAGTGCGAATACGTGGAACTATAATCGTATCCATTTGAAAACATCGATAACGTTGGAAGAAGGCGATCCATACGAATTCTGTGGCAAAGATCATAGAAGAAATCATAGCATTGAAACCCGTCAACAGAGTTTTTCTACCGATCGCATTGTCGTTTTCTCGGCTCGGCAAAGATCGAATCAAGCTCGTAGATACGATCTTTCGACCGTAAAATCATCGTCCGTGGGGGTCCGGAATTTATCCCGTCGCGTAGTGCTTTCGAATCAAGCGATCGCTTTTGAAGTCGTTCGGACGTGTCGAGAGAATCCTTGGTTAAAAAAAGAAAAAAAGGAATGAAAACGACAGAGAAGTAGAAGGAGGAGTCACATAAAAAGCTTGCACACCGACGGTCGTCGTCGGTCCGTAACATCGTCGAGACTTCTCCATTTCTCTCTTTTTTTTTTTTCACCGATCTTTTTGTGTGTTTCCCAATCTGACGTTTCTCCGGGTCTCCGAGGTTGTTTCGCTTCCACGACAAAATGAACGTGTGTCAAGGACGAGCCGAAATTTTCTCGAAATTTCTTTATAATTCTTTTTAAAATAACTAATTTATTGCTAAATAATTTTTAACTTTGTTGCTATATTGAAATGGTTACAAATTTATTTTTTTTTGAAACAATGAGAAGTATCTTTTAAAGATCAGGCTTTTTAATACCTGATTAATATCTATTAATTCGTTAATATATATAAGATTATTATGACTTAATAATATTTGCAAACTAATATATAACGTAATAAATATATCGATGTAGGAGAAAATTCAAGGTAAGAAACGATAACATTAAAACGCTTTTACTTGATATTTTTTCTAAAAAAAAAAATATATATATATATATATTCATTGAAATAAATCGACTGTCAACTTCATAGAAGCGAATCATGGATGATATCGTTATCGCTTTCGTCGAATTAGAGATCGGTTTCATTCGGTCGGTACGTATCAAAACGTCGGCGCCCATGGCGAAGGAGTACCGGATGGGTTATGGTTTGTATGCACGTACACCCGACCATAATGCACGAGCGTCGGCAACGTGGTAGAGGCCATAAATATCGCTTCGCATCGAGAACCCGATCGTTAAGATGCATAACGCGATCCTTTAAAAGAACAGCCATCGGAGAACGAACTTCTTTTTGCGCTTTTGCCACGAAATAATCAGCTTGTTTTCCGTTCGGCCAATGCGCGCAAATGAATTCAACGTTTCGCTTTAAGACGGCCGTAGTTACGGTATTTAGGATACATTTACAACACGCGTATTTCTACGTATTGAATGCGTTCAAATTGCCTCTTCTGTAAACGATTCTTTTCTTGACTCTATCTTTAACCGAGAAATTGACTGTTCGAAACTCGAAATGATAGCTCGATCTCGTAATTCAGTCTCAAAATTATTTTAATCGGTCTACGAAAGGCAAAAGGAATTCATGCAAATTATTTTTGAAATCGTGTAATTATCGCAAAATAACATTTATTAAATAATAGAACGTGAAACATTTTATGCTAAAATTATAAAATAATAATTATCTTATTACAATGACAGGTATATATTTTTTTATTGAAATTTAATAGACACTATACCTATTTTGTTATTCTAATTATATAATAAATGTAATCAAACAACATATGGTATTGAAGTAATTTACATATATTACAGGGTGAACAAGCAACGATCGTAAAATTGAAAGGGAAACAAAGAACGATGTAAAAACGCAGTCGAACGGATCGGCGCAAGAACGTAATACTGGTGCACAAGAAACGGAGCAATGGAGATAGATGGCACGTGCTATCGCAACCCTCGACTTGCAACTTGCCGCCTATACAGGCTTAGATACTGTCCGATATTTGTTCAAGAAAAGGTAAAAAAAAAAAAGAACAGTAAACGAGAGAGAAAGGAAGAAAACGAGAAAGAGAGAGAGAGAGAGAGAGAGAGAGAGAGAGAGAGAGAACCAAGTAGTTCGTTGAATCGACCCGTTGTTGGCGCTTCTCTCTTCATCTTTCTTTTTTTCTTTCTTTCTCGCCCATCTTTATCTGTCCCCTTCTCGCACTCAGGAAATGCCTTCTCTATCTCTTCGGTCTATCTCTCGTAAACGTAATGTAAACATCTCACGGAAAAGGAACTTCTCAACGAAAGAAGCCGCTTGAAAAATCAACGTCGAATTGTTTCTAAGTGATTCTTCCTTTTCTTTATCATTTGTTTTACAAAAATCCATCAAATAGATCGAAGGTTCAAAACAATACGATAACAAGATATTATTTCGAACATCAAACTGAAACTTTAACTTCATTAAAAAGAAAAAAAAAAAAAAAAATAATATTCACTTTCGAGACTCCAAAAGACAAATTCAATTGTAAAATATATCAATAGTTCTTTGTTTCCATGTAAATCGCAAGTATTTTAATATTGTCAAAACATCATTTATCGTAAGTTACATGTTAGAAAGGTGATCGTTGAGTTCGTTGAAACGAATAATAAGGAAAAGAGTAGAAAGATACAAAGAAAACAGGCGCCTTGTCCCGCATCGGACGATATCGCGATGTCTAGAAGGTATATACATCGTATATACGTGCACGGAACGGCTACCGCATACGATATTCGATCGGATATACTTGGCAGGATGCAGAACAGAGGTCTCGTGCCGTTCGAGTCCTTCCAGAAATTAGTAAATCCCACACGCGTCGGTTGCAGCCTGCTAAGGCCCGTGGCGCTTCGTCTTCTCCCGTTGGATGCATTGGGAATAAGCAAAACACCGCAGAACATTTCTCTCTCTCGCTCTCTCTCTTTCTCTCTCTCTCTCTCTTTCTTTTACTCTTATCTTTTTTCTTCTCGTCCCCCTTTCAGCGTCCTCCGTCGCGACACCTTGCCACGCGTCTTATGTCGAGACGCAAGTCAGTTTCCTCTCCCTCTTATCTTCTTCTACGCGATCGTTTGCTTTTCACGCGTCGTCTCCGTCCTCTATCTTCTATCTTTCTTCTCGCGTTCTTTCCTACAAATTTGTTTTCTGGCTTTTTTCAAACTTTCTTTTTAATTCGAAATTTAAGAAAATATTTTGTATAACTTTGCAATTAACTTTTCAAAATGTTTTCAAATATTCCAAATGTTTCTTTTTTTTACAGTGTTTTAAAATTTTTAATTTCCTTAATCTTCATATTAATCCATTGGATTGTCTGTGCATAATTCATTTTGAATGATTTATGCATCAGGTCGTATTTTTCTTTATTAATACTTTATATCTTCATATATTCTTGCAATCATTATATATCTTAATATCATTTTAATTTATAGTTAGGCACAAAGATATGAATATTTCAATTAAATATAACAAAAAGTTAGAACTTTAAAACTTATTTGTAAGATTTGAATTGTCAAATTTAAGTATAAATTATAATCATTTTCTTTTGAGTAGAAAGCTACCAGTCAGACTACGAGACATAAATAAAATTCCGTTTGTACATGTTTTCAATAAGTAGGAAAGAGAGAGAGAGAGAGAGAGAGAGAGAGAGAGAAAACGCAAAATTAGGCGATTAATGTCAGCGACGTGTCAATGTCCGACGAGATACGCAGTTTCCCCTTTTGCGCGAGTTGGAATCTTAAAGTGAACGACGCGACGTCGTGAATATCGAAATTGCTGGCTACAAAACCCATAGAACAGTTCAAGAGCCCGGTAAAAGGGCATTTCCTCTCGTGAGAAAATATGAAAATAGAAGGTCGGCCGAGATTTTCTCATACCCTAAGCTTTCCTTAGCTGATGGTTTCTGAATAGGAACTTATAATTTCTTATAAGTTCTAACATGATTTTTGGTAATAATGAGTCAGCATAAATCCGCTTAGGATTATGGATGTTCTTAGTTATAAATGTTTTTAAAAAGAATGTGTGAAAAGTTCAGTATTAAACATTAAAAATCGAAGTCGACACAAATGTAATTAATTTTTTACGTAATTATGTATTTATCATTATTATATAAAAATGTTTCTATACAATATAATGTAAAATGTAATTCTATATATGTATATATATATATATATATATATATATATATATATACACTTTTCTCTTTAAGTTTGTTTTGTTTGTTTAATCACATCGAAATTATTTCAATTTCCAAAAAAATGTAAAATTCTATTTAAAAGGCAGATGAAATATTTTATCAGTTTATTAAATTTTATTTGATTTTTATAACAATATCAACTAAAATATCTTTAATCTAAAAATATTAATGATGTTATACAAAACTATAATACGTTGAACAACTCCCACGAAGTTGATCACGTAGAAACGTCTCGTAGATTTTTATCGAGGCCTCCAGGATACAGAGGATGGAGGATATCAAGGAAAACAAAGATCGATCTGCTCCCACCATTCAGCTGCCTCTAACGGAAACGTATTAAGTTTTCATCTGGCTCGCTACTCTTTCTTTTCGCTTTTTCTCTTCTCTTTATTCATCCACGACTTTTTCCGTTCTCCCTCGCCTCGTTTCACCGGTAAATCATTGCATCACCGTCCTGTCAAAACTCGCGTTTCTCTATCCTCTTACCTGGTCCCGAACGATCTCGATCGAGGAGAGACCTTAGAAAGAAAAAAAAAAACCTTAAAAACCTTAGAAAGAAAAAAAAACCTTAAAAAGAAAAAAAAAGAGTTTTCCTTTTTTTTTTACTACGCGTGATGTTGCATCCCTTTCTGAAATTCTATATTATCTCGTAGCATCCCCGTTTCTATCCCTCTTTATGTTCCGTTATATTATCTTTTTTCTTTTCTTCTACTTTATCCTACAATGACATCCTTTACCTGCTTCGTTTTTTACGAATGTGCAGGACGCGAATAAATGTCATCTCTTGCGATCAAAGACAGTGACGTTCGACGATAAAAAACGTATAATTTATTCCGAGATTTTTTTTTTGAATATTAAGCGTTAATATTTAATTCTTATATTTAATTATTCTTCGGAAATTAACAATTTTTAGTTTAATTAACGTTTAGATTAACGTTTTTAGTTTAAATTTCGAAAATATACGTCATATATTTTAATTATACATTTTAAGTATAAATGTTGAAATATTTTATATACGACTGAATTAAATTTCATTTCTTACCATAGATATCTAACAATTATGCTTTAAAAAAAAAAAATTATGTTTTTTAAAAAAGAAAATTATTTTCATTTACGTATATATACCTGATTCTTAGTTATCGACTCAGAAGAAAAACTTATACATGAACTCGATAATGTAATTGTTAGAAATGAGTTTCAAAACTTTAATTTTTTTTTGATAAAGAAGATTAACATATTCTTTTTTTTTTTTTTTTTAAATTATCTATATAAATCCGTAAAAGAGTAATCTATCCATTAGTAAAGGCAAAATACTATGAAAAATCAATTAATCGTCGATGTATGTATATTTAACGCCGTCGTTCGGAAAAAATCCATTCGAAGGAACGAAGTCGGCGAGTTTCGAGTTTCAAAGATCGTGAAGAAATAGTAGAACTCGAAGAGATCCTTTTGAATGAGAAGAGTCCTGTGGAGAAGAAGTCTCAATGGGGTGTCCTGAGATGATACTGCGAGTGAAAATAATTAATGCGCCTCGTTAATCTAACGATAGCTGGTATAGTCAACTCGCGAGTATGCAAACACGGTTACGGGAGCATGTAATGGGTATTAACGAACAGACTCGTTCTATCTCTCTTTCGTTCTTCTCTCCATTTCGTTCCTCGTCACACCAGGGAAGATCTCGTAATCCACTTTCCAGCAGGAAATGGTACGCTGGTGAATAATTAGCCGCGCTCACCCCGGGATATAGCCGCGGCTCGTCTCGAAAATGGCTCGTTAAAGGTTGAAATACAGGTGAAGAAGACTAACCATTGAAAATGAAACAGGATCAAAATGACCATTTCCCTATATTCATCTCAATCAAAATTGAAAAGTGTTGCTTTTCTTTTATTATACAACAAAATTAATTTAGATTAAATAAACAAAAAGTTATCAATTATTTTCAAACTTTAGCATATATATATATATATATATATATATATATATATTAGATAATATATATATATATATATATATATATATTAGAATTGTTTATAAATTAAATAAAGATTTGTTTGAAACTTGTTAATACATTTTATTTTTTATTCCATTAAAATATAAATAACCATGATAAAAATGCTTTTATCAGTATGGAAAGCGTAAAATCCGATATTAAAAAAGCGAAATAAAGAAAATAATTTCAATCCATTATAAGAATGAATATTAAAATACGAGCTCTTCTCTTACGATCAATGAGCCGATCAATCGGATATAATTATCAGGAATGGAAGAAAATAAGGCGAATGGCGAAAATATCACGTATGATTTATTAGCTTCGAAAATACGACACGGGTATAATGAAAAGTTGTTATCGATCGGTGAGCAAAAGGAAAAGAAGCCTATCTGAGAGTGTAACGTAGTGCTGTAACATTGTACGGTACCATGGCACGAATCCTGCGCTTTTTTGTGTGCTTCCGATCGATCTCCGTCTACAGGGCACCACGCGGCGATCAAATAAATAATTACCATGACAAAAAAGAAAAGAAAAAAGGAAGAGAAAGAAAGAGAGAGAAAGAGAGAAAGAGAAAGATAGAGAGAGAGAGAGAGAGAGAGAGAGAGAGAAGATCCAGCAAAAGCGAGTTTTGCACAGATCACGCGTCCCGCAAGCGAACTACCGCGAGATTAATTACTGGATTCTTCCCGTCTCAGGTAATTATCAATTGATTTCACCGTGCACTGGCATGACTGAGCCTCCTTCTTTCTCCTCCACCCTCCTACCCACCTTCTCGGATCCTCTTTTTCTCGGTGTATCGCGGAAGGCGTGCCCGAATCTTCTCTTCGTCCCCATCCTCTTTCTTTACCTTTTTCGATCTCTTGCTCGGCATGAGAGAGCGCGAGAGATCGAGGTCGGCTTTCGATATCGAAATCCGAGGGAGAAATGAGCGCGCGTCTTCGAGAGACTACTGAGAAACGTCAGACTACGGCGCGAAACAAATTCGCTTTTTCTTTAATCACCGTTCAGAAAAGTCCATTCGGCTCAGCTGGACACTTTCTTTGCTTCGATTTGTGTTGTCATATTCGCAGACAATGAGTATATTAATTGTGTCTGGGTTTTAATTTTGATAAATCGTAGTAACAATTTGAGAGTATATACAATATATCATTAAACAAATAATTCAGAATAATTTAAAAATATGATAATAAAAGGATTACATACTAAATTTAGTTTCTTACTTAGAAAAGAAGAATTATTTATTTTAGAAAAGAAAATCATGACATTTGAGGATCCTCATTCATCGTAAACGTATTTAAAAATATTATTTCTTCATTATTTTATTTTAACGATATCAATATTGTAGTATCATGATAACATAATTAAGTATTTCATTATATTCGATTATACAATATATTACATATTTTTACCGACGTCGAAAAAGGAACCTTGTAAAATTCTCCAAGTCAGAGTCGAATCGTTTATAGGGTAAACCTAAGAACTATTTATAACCTAAGATTCAAATGGATATTCTTTCAAACCAAAAAGAAAAGACAAGGGTAGCGAGAAACGCATGCAAAGCGTGTCGATATTCGAGATCGAAAAGCGAGCCGGCGAAGGAAACGCAAAAGGGAAGGAGAGAAAAGGGTGGTGGAGAGATCGAAAGTCTCAAAAATGTTGCAGTCATCGTCGGACTCGCCAAGGAAAAAGGGTTCCTCGAGACTCGGCACGTCAATTCGCTGAACGAATCTATTTGTCGAGTTAACGTAGGTGGTACCACCTGGACGAACCGCAACTCTTTTTTCTTCTTGACCGCGAAAGGGCCGTAAAAGGGATCGAAATTCGAGTTCTCAGATCAATGGATATCCATGAGAAAGACAGGCAAATAGAGAAAGAGAGAGAGAGAGAGAGAGAGAGAAAGAGAGAGAGAGAGAGAAAGAGAAAGAGAGAGAGAGAGAGAGAGAGAGAAAGAGAGAAAGTGAGAGAAAGGAAGAGTCGAAGAAACGACAACGATTATTCAAGATACTCTGATTCGTGGTCCGTGAAAATGGGAAGGGAAAGGGCCACCAGTTGTGGCGAATTTCAATTCCACGCTCCGTGAGAGGAATTATACCTTTCACCGTGATGTTCTGCATAGACTGCATAAATGATACTTCCCCTTGAACGTTGCAAAAGTTTTTTCACAGTACGAAAGATCACGCATCTTCAATGCAATATATATTTCATTTTCGTTACGTTTTATTTGTATATACTTGTAGAGGGAATTAAAACTCGTAGGTACATAGTACGCGAGACTACTGTGACATGCTATCATGCTTTCTTTAGTCGTCCTTCTTGTCATCCTATAATGTTTCGCGGAACACTTAACATTGTATTGAGTATGTGCTTGATCGTATTCGACCTTGCAGAAACTACCTCGTCAAACATTTTGCCGTCGGATCTTCGCACGTTTTCAACAAGACGCGTCGCCACGTTGCATTCTTGATAGAAACGTGAGAGGAAAGCAAATTATTCGTGACCATAGCGAAGCTCTTTTCCATATTTTCTACTTCGTCAATTTTTTTTTCTTTTCTTTTTTTTTTTTTTTTTTTACAAAAATTTAATATGAATCGATCCCATAGGACTACTTGTTCAAAAGCCTATGGGCTCGTATACCCTCATCTCACCGTTTTTATACTACGAAATCATTTATAACTTTATTATTCCTGATGTACGTATACTGAATATCAGTCGGACGATTAATGAAGTAGATAAGGTAAATTGGTAAATGGATATCGTTAAATTTGATATAAGTTTTCTTTCAGAATTTTTAATCGTTTCTTTTCTCCTTTCTGAATTCTCTTTTCCTTGTTTCTTTCGAATATGTTAATTCTTACATGTACATCGACGAAGGCGCAAGCACGTAATGACTTTTACTTTTACAAACCGAAATCCCTTAATTTCGTCATTCATATGTATAGTACAAGCGTACTTCGGTTTTATTAAAGATGCTGATTTCTCGGAAAGATCATTAAGCCTGCCGAGATTTTCAACTTCGATATATTACTTCGACGATATTTCGAAATATTCCTTTTGAAACGTCTCGCGGGCATTCATCCACAACCAGTTACAAAGCTTTACCTTCCTCAACTTGAATATCGCATCATTTTTATTACTCTCATTTCGAATGAAGAAGACCAAAACGAAAAACCATAACCAAATCAATGAGATTTTTCTTCTGCTCGCCGATTAATCGATCCCATTAAGGTTCCACATCGTAATTACAAAATGCTGATACACGTTCTACCTCGAAGGAACGATCCAATTCGTTCGTTGCATTAAACTGCCACGACGACGAACAAAGAAGAAAAAGAAACAAAAAAACGAGAGATCGATAATTTCATGTGTCGCACGCGAGTAATCGAGAATCATGGTCGAAGAAAATCGTTGACGTTAGTAATAGGTATCTACCTACTTATATTTCGATCGTAGAAGAAGATTCTAAGTGGTTAAAATGATCGAAGAAGTACTCAGCTTGATACTCGAACGTGAGATGATTTTCGTTTATTTATATTAACATCAGGTGGAAGAAAGAGAGATAGAGAGATAGAAAGAGAGAGAGAGAGAGAGAGAGAAGCGTGATCGGCGGCTAAGTTTAAGATGAGTCTTCGTCATCGTCTTGCTTAACAAACCGACTAACGCAAGTAAGAGGGGACCAGTTCTTGAATATTTTACGCGTAAGGCAGGCAGCTGCCCAAGAAGATCGGATCGCTTTCAAATTATCTGGGCGACTTGCTTCGAGTGCTCGAACGCTCGCATGCTCGCGCGCACCTTCGAGTGCATCTTTGTATCTGTGTAAATGTGTTCACATCGAGACGAGTCGTGTGCCTTCCAAGTTGGTATGAGTAAACGTGCTCGCGCGCACACGCCACCGTTTGGTGGTCGAATACACGCGTTAATACAGGCACGTACGTGGCCATGATCGAATCGTTCTCGAGAAGACCAAACACCAGAGTGTGAGTGAGTCCAAGAGAGAAAGAGAGAGAAAGAGTGAGAGAGAGAGAGAGAGAGAGAGAAAGAGAGAGAAAGAGAGAAGAGGCACGGTTCCCTTTCATTATTTTCGCCACAAGATCGTGCCCGGCCGCAAGGAACATTTTACCAGGGAGCTTCTTCTTCGTTTTTGACGTTCTTTTCGTCTTCTTTTTTCCTTTTTCTCTTCTTTTTCTTCCTCCTCTTCGCCTTCTACGTCCGTCTTCCTTCGTTTTCTTTCTTTTTCTCCTCTCTCTTTTTCTTTCGTTCTTTTCCTTTCATTTTCTTTTCCTTTCCCTTTTTTCTCGATTTTCTTTTTTTTTTCTGTTCCTCTGTATCTCCCTCTTCTTCTCGTTACTCCGCTCTCGCATTCCACGTAAAGTCGATTGACGCCGATCACGCAGTATCCTTTGCAATAAGTTATAATTTGAAAAGATGATAGCTCATCGGAGATGGTCCCTTTCGAAAATAAGCTCGTTAACAATTCACGAAGACGACAATATTGTAACAAAACCACTTTCTCAATTCCATGTCTTTTCTCTTCTTTCTTTCTTCTTGATCGAGTTTTATTGATCGTTCAACTCGTTCGAACCGATAATTATTGAATAATGCAAAAGGAAAGGTGCGAATTGGTTGAGAAGCTTCTACTTGGTTTCTGACTTCATTTTCATCTTATCTTTTCTTTTCTTTTTCATTCTTTATTCTCTTACATTCCAACAAATATAATCACGATACACTATATCATAAGAATGTATAATAATTATGGAGGGATGCCTTCTAATTGTATGCTTTTACCAATCAGTAAACTTTATTTGACGAACACTTGATTGTAGTATCTTATAACTCAAACGTCAACGTTCCTTGTAAGTTGAAATAAGAATACACGGCGATAATAGTGACTATCATTTACTCAATAATTTTATAAGATTATATTAATATATATCACGTCAATCAAACGTATATATACGTCTTTTTATATATTTCTTTTTATTAGATGCAATTATAACATTTTTATTTCCAATTACCAATTTAGTAAATTGATAATGAAAAATCAGTAGTGAATACTAGTGAAGGCTCATTAGATCTAATGAATGAAACAAAAACATGTTTATATCGAATATATTATAAGAAATATATAATTTTAAATCGAAATGTAAGAGTTTTCGCCTGCGGATAAGCAAGTTTCGCAGGTGGAAGTTGCGACGCGATATGTGTGAAACTTCACTGTTATTCTATCAGGAGACTTTCAACGACTACGTCTTCGGATGACTTAAGATTTGATAAGCATATTAATCATCGAAGCTATTACCTATGGCAAAATAGTTGATATTTCTGACTATGTTAAAATATAAAAAGAATAGAAAAATATGGATATATACGAAAACAGATGTGTACAGTGTCGATCATGTTTATGACTTCATTTTTCATTTCTTACTACAAATTACTTGTCCGTTTTATGGCGATCGTTTGGAAAATAATAACGAAGAGAAAAATCCTTTCTAATTAGCATCCGACCATCTGTCGTTTATTAAGAGTGTATGCTTGTTACGGTTTCTCTCACTTGGTCAAACTCAAGTAAAATCTCAACAATTTAAAGGCGCCCGTGATATTTCTTTCGCGGGCTGTCGATCGTAAACTACGAAACAACAAACAAAAAAGACTTCGACAACGGCATGCTTCTTCGCACGAATTTTTTGCTGTTGAACCTTAGCTACTGTAAGTAATAAAAATTTTTATGTCTGTTTCATGTACTCGCTTTCACCTAAGTGAAAAAATATTAAAGTAGGATGGGAAATCAGATATATCAATGAAAAATAAATAAATTTTTAGAAATTCTCTTTGAATTTTTTTTTCTATTATTAGCAAATCTTATTATTAAATTTTGGAAGTGTTATTATTGCTATGTTATTTATATCCCTATAAAGAATGTTATTCTTGTTAAAAAGTAAAAAAGGTTATATTACTATATTATATAATTATAAAAATGAATAGTTGGTAGGATGGACATATTAATAATTTCTGTGTACAGGTTATAAACAATTAAATTATGACTCTAATTTATTAATAACTCTAATTGTATATATTTTATTATAGAAAGAAAGAGAGCACAAAGACATCTGTTTCTTGCAACGGGAAAAATAAAATGTATCGTGTTACCTGTAACTAGAGAAAAACTTGACAGATGCCGATGGATTAGAAAACATAGTGAAAAATCAAGCGAAAAATCTTTTTTTTTTTGTTTTGAAGAAAAAATCGTCGGTTTCGCTTTCTAAAACGATCGATCAGGCGTAAACCACTGAGGATAAACACAGCATGGTAACTAATAATGTGCTCGTGTAGCGAATTTTTCATTGTTTCCTTGTGAAATCGATATCTTGGATAGGTGCAACGACGGGCCTTTTGAAAATTAGAACTCCTGTTTAGGGATATTGAACAGCGCGTGCGAGATCTTTACCAATATTCTCGCGTTCCATTACGTTTCACTGTTCTTTCCTGTAATCGATACAAGGATTTAGCAAAAAATTTGAAGCATCTGTATCCACAAAGTTGCATGGTCAAAAGAATGCTTTGAATAGAAGTAAGTTTCGTAATAAATTACAAAAAAAAAAAAAAAAAAAAAAAAAAAAAATGAAAGACAAAAATATCCATAAATTAATATAAAACAATTAAAGTAAAAGTAAGAAAAATATTTTAATGTAATTCGAACTTGAATATTGGATATTATTAAATAAATAAGTAGGGATCGTGAATTGTTGTTGAAGCCATCGAGTGTTACTCTATTCGAATAAGGATCCTCTTGAGAAATTTTTGAAGGACTCACGTTTTCCCACTAAAAGTATCCGGGTTAAATAGCTAACTTCTTGACTTAAGAGCTCCGGAAATGTAACCATTTAAGTACCACCGACTATCTCAAAGAACGCCGAAGTCCTTTTATCGAGTTTTAACGCCAAAGAAACTTTCTCATCGTTCTTCTTCTTGTTTATTCCAGAAGGCAAAAGGAGATCTGAAACTGTCTGTCACAAAATCAAAAGCAATTATCTCCGAGTGAGCCACGAAGGAGAAGACCGAAATTCTCTTTGACTTTCTTTCCGTTCTCTCCGCGAACCTGCTATTAACATGATCGAACGTAATTTTGATGATCCGTCGCTTCCGGGTGCTACCAAAAAGAAGTTGTAGCAATCTCGTGTGTAATAATAAATAACCATGAGTATTACAAAACATCGAAATAAATGACAAAGATATGCCAGACGAAAATTTATTTGGTCATTTCTCAATTGAGCTAATTCACATCAACTTTTCAAGGGTACCACTTTGATGAGAATTAAATCGCATAAGAGTGTCTCAGATAAAATAAAAATCACCTTGTCCCGTTGATCTTTTATAAAAGAGATTTTAATTTTCTTACGATTAATCGTTATTTAAGAGCAAATTGAGTTGACTTTAAGGATAAAAGCACTTTTGTTTTTAAACGAGAGCAATTTTGCACGAGATTTTTAAATATCATTTATTAAACCTCATATTTCTTCTTTATTATATTCGTCGATTTTCTGTATCAAATAAAAAAATTAAATTCTCACAACAAGGACTTTTCATAGAATACGATTTAAGGATATTAATGATATACAAATTACACAGCAAATTTTGTATTTACCTGAGGTCGTTCAGATATGCAAATTTTCAAACGAATTGTGATCTTTTTCGAAGACGAAAAGAAAAGGCGAGGAAAAAATTGATTGTAGAATAATTATGCATTCCACGATCGGAAGCACCTCCTTTTCTTTTCTCTTTCCTTTTTCTTTCCACTTTCTTGCACTCGCACTCATCCTCCAAAAAAATACGGGTCACGGTTACTAGTACTCACATTTGGCAGGTAGCAGGTCGAGAATGAAACTCGTTCGAAAGGGACAAATCCAGGTCGGAAAAAAGAGGACATTGTTGTCGCCTTCATTGTTAGCATAGAATAGCATTAGGCCTTGATTCTAACTCCGCAATCATTTCGGGCTATAAGGGGAGGAAAGAGATCGTTTTTTCCTCTCCGGAATCTTTTTCTCTAAGCTCTTGTAACGAATTTATAGTATGGGCTTTACGGTACGAGTTTAGAAAAAATAGGCGAAGTGCGAGTTATGTATGCGGATTATCCATGTATACAGGGTGTCCTAACTAAATCAATAAATCAATAAGGAAAAATTAATTGAGATTAGAATTAAAAAAAAATGTTGAGATTAGTCAGAATAATAGAAACTTTTAATAAACAATTTTAATTTAAAGAAATAACACAGATAATATAAATTAAAATCTTAAGAATAAAGTCGATTCAATGATAGTTGGAAAAATGAAACACATCAAAAGTGCTCTCGTGTTCTCTCGCCACCCGTTGTATCTGGATCGGGTTTTCTCGCTGGTTCCTCTCTCATTTGGGACCGACAAGAGCGAGTGAGAGTGGCAAGGAGAGGAGGAGGCAGGTAGAAAAGTCGTTGAATGATGTCGCGGTGAAAGAGAGGTCCTGCCCTAAATATCTGTGATCGAGGAGCCGACTAGGTCGAGTGAACCCTGAAAACTGGTGCACAGGTAAAACCGTTATCCCTCCTGACAACCAACTTGCTTCAAGTCTTCTCTCTGCTCTTCTTTCATTCTCGTTTCGTACGCTCATACTTCACGAGCGTCTTCACCATCGATGCTTTATGGGACACATTTTGGGGCGTATGCATCGAATCATATCATCTATCGAGACGCCTGGAAAAAACCGACCCATTTGGAGATCGTTTCGTTAAATCCGAGGGGTAGAACGATCTCCGAGCACTAAAGACGTGGAACGAATTAGGGTTAAAGATATTATTGCATTCGCGTAGATTACCTTTTGAAAATCTTTGATATAGAGTGATTCCTTCGTACCCCATAACATTAGCTTTTAAAGGAATACTTTTAAAAGATATACTTCTTCCAATTTTCTATCTTGTAATTTGTATCTTGTACATTTCGTTTTTATTTAATTATAATGAAAACGTTTTAATTGTTTCACGATATATTTTTAATGAACGCTTTTTTTTAAATTAAATTAAATTAAAAAATATATTTAATAAAAGTTCATAATACTTCTGCAACCCATTATTCTAACTCACCATATGCGACTCACATTCTTTTATTTCCGCCTTTTCTTTGTATTTTGAATTTTCCATCATTTTTACGGCGATATATCGATCATCGAGGACGCGGGGGTGTCAAAAAGAACGTGAGATAGCGTTTTAAAAAGTTCAGACTTCTTGTACAAATAAAGAAAAAATTTTAAGTTTGACTTCGAAGAGAAGAGAGTGGTGAAAAACGAAGGAAACATGGGGGCGGAGCATAGTACGTTCAGTAATGTCGTAAAAATCTATAAACATGAAGAAACGTGTGAACGCTTCGCGCTCTAAATCTTATGAAAATCATCAAAAGGCACCGACTAAGCGCGTCTCATTTACAAATTTTCAATTCCGCAGATTAATGTATTATTTTTTTCGGTGTGTCAAGAGCGAATAGAGAGGAACGTTTCTAACGATAAAAAAGAAAACAAGGGAAGAAAAAAAAGAGAGACAGATTAGAGTATATTTATGACCAGATATATAATTAATAATATACACAATTAATTATAAATATACATATGCAACATAAGATATCTTAAATTTACGATGATTTATAAACTAACTTAGATTAATAAAAGCAAATTAAAAAGAAAAATGCAAATTATATTTACATAATAAAATATATTAATATTAGTTAAAATGAAATCATTTGTAATTTAAGAATAGCTTATTATATGTATGTGATGGCAACGAAAAACAAATAGAAAGAAAGAGAAAAAGAAAGGGAAAGAGACGAAGGTAGGACAAAATAATTGGAATTTATTGACGTCAAAAAAAAAAAAGAAAAGGATAGGATTGCGAGTGTGGGAAGAAGAAGAAGAAGAAGAGGAGAAGGATCTAAGAGCCACGTGACCAGTTTCGTGTGCTTGCTTCGTTTTAGCTCGTAAATCCAGAAAAGGCTCTCGCAGCCTACCACCATGGCTATCCTGTTAGCCTTTGGGCTCGAATTTAGAGATCACGATATCCCGAGAAGCTATTACTGGGCCATCCCCTTCGAAATGAAGGTAGGTGCCTCTGGAGAGAATCTCCGATGTAGTTCGATGGCCATTGCGATCTCGTTGCGGTGTAGTTCGACGATTATAAGAGATCCCTCGTGGCTAGGGTTGCTCGATACCATTTCGAACTTTCTCTTTTTCTCTTTCTTTTCTTTTCTTTTTTTTCTTTTTTGGTGCTCGATATTTCGTGAGATCGGTACCACGCGCGATCCCATAGTATTCGATCAATCGAAACGGTCGACGGCGGTTTGCGCCATTACAGAAGCCCACCGGCTTAAATATAGTTTACGTTCCAATAATTGGATCGAATTATGTTCGTATATTTGACGACGACGCCGATAACGACGACGACAAGAATAATGATGAAATTCTTTTATTTTCTGGAATCAATCGAATTGTTTCAAACTTCTACATTTTTCATTTGGCAAGTTAAAATACATTAAATCATTTTATATTTCTTCAATTTCTTTTCATTTATCTTAAAATGATATATTTTATTTCATTACTTGCAATGTCACATGAGAACTAAAGAATTTAATAGGATAAGAAATGGCGACTGATCGTTTGAAGGGATGTCGAAGAAACCGGAAAGAGGAAGTAAATGTAGAAAATGTGGAAAAACGAGTAAAAACAAGGGATATATAGACATATTGTATTGATGTATATACATATATACATATATACATATATACATATATATACTTTTTCTTTTACATAGTTAACAGAGCGACCACTAAAGCTAGCGGGAGTGTCCTTTTCGTCGGAAGTATTCAGAAAGAGGACACTCGATGTGTGCACAGAGAAGAGGAAGAGGACTAATCTATGAGAAAAACGATGGGGATGACTTGTAGCGAAGAGGAAGATGAAATTTGAGGCAAGTGAGGAGACGGAAAACAGATTTGGTCGTCTGAAAAGTCACGGCGCCGATGCGAGTTTTAAACGATGTTACCATATATCTATACACACATACACACACACACACACAAAATATACACACATATATACACATATATATGAATGCATCGTATAAATCGTGACAGATTCACATACATACACGTACTCACAAATTCACGTATATAGAAACACATTCATATAAACAGGGTAGCACACGCTCGTAAATGAAAGGGACCATAAAGTAAAGGAAAAACGGTCGAAAGCGGAACATACCCATGGGACAAAACCGGGTGCTTTAATTGATGCGACAATATTTGTACCGACTAAAAGTCCAACAATTTATTTAGGACCAAAAACGAAGTGGGTCGTATATACATATACATATATTTACATCTACTTGCTTACGTCGCACGTACATACGTTGAACGAGCATCCGTTTTACGGGTAGCCTTGGGAATGACTTTGTTTGTGGGTGAACGAGCGAGTAAATTTTGTCCTTCCTTCTCGTAAGAAAAGCTTTTTCTTTTGAAACAACTTTTGAAAGAATATTGTTATGGATTAAAGATTGTGAGAGCACTGGAATTATGGCCAGACGTTTACTACTATGCAAATTCGATGTAGTTTGCAGTGAAAATATGCGGGCCAAAGTGTTAAACTATATTTATAACTTTTTGCATTATAACTTATTTTTAACATATTTGAGGCAAAAAGAGTTAAGAACTATTTATTATGTCTTGAAAAAGTTCTATTCGTAGAAAATATTAAAGTAATAAAAATAAAAAAAAAAAGAAGTATCATGACTTCTAATCATCGTATTTAATAAACTTCATTTTCATATATTAGACATAATAGCAATATCTTCTATTATATATGAAAAGTCTATGTTCAGGATAGGGCTAAGGGTGAGATTCAAAACGGCTGTCAGATGGACGTCCCAGGAGGGATGAAAGTGTTCGAGCACGTGCTACACGTTTTCTTCCAGAAAGGGTCCGTGTTTTGCCTCATAAAAGCCGCACTTGGCATGAATGGGTTACGTAACCCCTTTAGAATATTTTCATAGCTGAACAATTCCAACAGAAACTATCGAATTACCGTGAAAGCAGCGAGCTATGCAAAATAAAGCGAACTGAGAATTCGACTTGAACGTTTTCGAGTAATTTGTAAATAGATAAATATTCAAAATAGCTAAAAAATTTTCTTTATGTTGAATTATATCTATCTATTAAATATAACTTAATTCTATTTGACTTTTTGTATTAATCTTGTATTTTTTATGCTATTATTACGATTTAACGATTAATTTATACATCAATTAAGAAACTGTCAATGATTACTATACTTATATTGTACCTAATTGTTATATGCTTGAAACGCGTGAACATAAATTTTATGAATGTATCATCAAAGTAGGGAGTTTGTAAGAGTAGTGTAGGTTCAAAGCTAGATGCCAAAAAGAGGCAAAGGAAGAACAGTAATGTTGTATTGGGTAAAAGCCTTACGGTGGGCTTCTCGTTCATCGGCCGGCAGTGATTACATATTACCGATAGCTCGGAGGGCCAGATGTTTCTGGATCGATGACGGGGGAAGATTCTCAATCAATTTTTATTACGTTTCGACTGTCGATGCTGAACGGTCGCGTGGCACCTTCGTGATTCGTTCGTTTTCGACCACCCTCCATTCCATGAGTCGCAGATAGAGAGAGAGAGAGAGAGAGAGCCAGACCAGGTGGCTAGTAAAAACTTCAACTCCCTTCCAATCATTCTCGCAAATGAAATATTAAAAAACTTCGTTTCTTCGAGTTTTATGAAAAAATAAAAACGGGAAACTAAAAATATATTTTAGTCTTCTTTCTAAAAATATTTTCAATCTTTACGATTTAAAAATCATATATGACATTTTCACAAAAATGTAGGAATTATCTGTTAAATGATGCGTATCGAATTAATATTGCATTCGTGCAAGGAATTTAATTTAAATAAAAAAATTTTTTAAAGGATACTTTTTTAACATTGACATCTGGAACAATTTAATCTAACGCAAGCTCATTTTTAGAAGTTCTGCGTTAAAGATACTTTATTTTAAACAATTAAATTCAACATTCGGTTTATGCTTCTTCTTCATTTTCAGCCTCTATCCAGCTACCTCTATCCGTCGAGCTATCCTTATCTATCCCCGTATCTCTCCCGCTATCTTTCTTTCTCGATCCGTCGATCCTTATCCACATATCTTTCGGGGAGCCTTCGTTGGAGAATGAACGAGTGGACGTGGAAACGAAATGGACAATCGTACAGCTGTTCGCTTGCGGGGGCGCATCTGCCTTGCATCTACTGCACGTGGTTACTGAAAAAAAAAAAGAAAAAAAATAAGAAAAAGAAGCCAAGCCGAGATTCTATAAGATCGAATCACGGATACTTTCTTTACGCATCTTTTTTTATAACTTATTTTCAAGTTGTAAAGTTACGTTTCATCCACGTCTTACGAATGTATCGAATTTAAATTTTATATATTCGTACAATATTAATGTACAATATTAAGTTACAAAATATTTTCTGTTTTTCATTAAATCCATATTTCATCGAAAATAACAGTTCAAAAGATTAAGAATATGTCAAATAATTCGGCTTTACCTTTAAAAATCGTATTTAAAATCTTTAAATACAATTATTGTACACACACACACACACACACACACACACACACACATATATATATATTATACAACATATATAAATAAAATATAAGAAATATGACAGAATTATATACAAATAAATCTACGATATTCTTTCCTTATGACGCTCAAAACAATCTTCAGATCTCTATAAAATACATTTATTCCGATGTTACATAAATCAGAAGGCTACAAAAAGAAAACGGACTCTCGAGAAGAACGGTTCTGCAAGGGTTAGTTCTTTAAATACCAGAAGATCTCTTTCGAAAGAAGAGAATCGATGTATCTAGTCTCGAAGAGAAGGAGAGACAGCTGGCAGTTCCACTTTCGTCCCCGAAATCCTATTAAAAGCCATAAGGATTCCAGGGGATGACCACGATGAGAAAGAGACAGCTTGTGATAGAAAGAAAGAGACGAGGATAGCTCAACGTCATACGCGAAAAATCGTTCTCTTTATCTTTTTCTCTCTAATCTTAAAAAGCACAGATGTCACCGATCGAGCGAACAAATCGCAAAACGCGATCGAACACCAGTAAATCGATTTTACGGACCCTTGACTTCTCACTTTGCCTACCTCGCGTTTTTTTCGCTCGAGCGGTCAGTCCACGTAATGTACTGGCCTTGTCCCTTGTTGTTGCCCTTCTATATCCTTTTAAATCGGCAGCGACGATCACAGTTACAATTTTTGAGGACTTTGCGGCTAGAGAATTTACTTGAGGGTTTCCATTATCTGGGACCTTTATGTATTACCGATTGGTTTTCATCATGTGGACAGTACAAATGACCTAAACGATCTCTCCTATTTATCTCTCTCTCTCTCTCTCTCTCTTTCTCTTTCTCTCTTTTGTAATAAATATTTAATACTTCAATGCTTGTCGAGAAGACTACGTTTCTCCGTTAAATCAGACATAAATAATCAGATATAAATAATATCAAATCGATTAATAGTAGCAACGAAATAATATAAAATATCTATGATTTTTCGATTTGATAATTGTATGTAATGAATCGAGTTTTTAGAAATCAAAACCTTGGGTATCCAAGCGTCGTTAAATTTTCAGAGACACAAAAACTCGAAAAATATTAAATGAGAAAATACAAGTGCGTAATCTATTCTCAGAAGATAGCGTGTACAATGCTTTAGGTTCCCTGTCATTAGCGACGATAAAAAGATATAATCGCGATTTACTGTTTTAGACGAAAAGATCAATTTTGTCGCGATTCGAGATAACCTTTAGACCTGCGATTAAGTTAATATTTAATTTCCTTCTTTTATTTTGTTTTTATTTATTTATTTACTTATTTTTTTGTTATACAACAAACATCCACAGAAGGAACATCGTTAGATAAATCGATTCTCAATCGTTCGACAATTTGTTTGTATTTAATTATATATGTCTTGTCACCTATTCTCCGTTCTTACTTTTCATCTTCATTACGATGATATAGAAATGTTAGATCAATTCGCTCCGAAGAAAAGAAAGCATTCATTTGTCGATCGAACGAAAATGTATCTCGTGCAATCTCGTTATTTACGTGCTTCTTATCTTTTTCTCATTCACAATACAATGTCTATCTATCTTACTTAATTTCCATTATTAAGTAATCTTATCGTTGCACGAGAGTAATACATATACTAATTAACTTAAATCAAAATAAAAGATCCGTCTATCCATCCAGACAATATACTGTGTTTGCATTGTATTGTATAAGTATCACGATTTGATTAATCAAACACGTATACTCTATTGAATAAAGTTCAATAACTCTTTTTGTTCTAAGGCTCGCAATGTTAACCCTACGAAGAGCGGCTAGTTTACAAAGTTCTCTCTTTCTCTTTCTTTTTATTTCTTTTTCTTCTATCCCCTTTCCCGACAACGAAAGTCGAGAGATCCGCATTGTTGACACAACTCTTTCGGTTCTTTCATCGACCCTACTGAAAGGCGGTGCATATTTTCGATCGACTTAGACTTCTCAAAGGATTCCCCGATGCCGACAATGACTCACAAATTCACGAAATAGATATGTTCGGAAACGATCGTTTTGTTCGATGCTCAAATTTATCTTCGAATTGGAATTCGTTCGCTCTCTATAATTTAAAAAAAAATTTTTTTGACGTAATTGCATCAAAGAAAAAGAAACTAGCAACTATCGCTGTTTTATCGGAATATTAAAAAAAACTTAGGTAAAAATAATATTTGTATTTTTAAGAAATTTTTCACCGAACTCGGCAGTCTCGTGATGCTTGCTAAAGGTGTTATCGATACTAGTCGATAAATACAGCTGGCGACCTCCGGTAAATCGTAATATTCTTACTTTGGTATTCGAACATTCTTAAGTATTACGATACTTCGTACATGTAAATATGATTATTAATTTTTCTATATAGATTTTAACAATTATATTTATAATTTTTTACGATTGGTTCTCCAGTTCGACAAATTGCTTGGTTGCATATCGTTTACTTGAGAATCACGTATATTCCTTACAAATAATCTAAACTGTATGAGTTATACTAATTTCTACGAAGTAAAGTTTCTGTTGTAGTCCGATAATATCGATGGCTAAGCAAAGCAACGAAAACACTTAAACGCATGTTCCATAGTCGTTCGGGGTTGTTTGGTGGCATTCGAGTCTCGTATTCGATGGCAGGGGGTTTCCGAAGGAAGTAAGGATGCCAGTCCTGTCGTATTGTCCTGCACGAGGTGGCAATTTGTATGCTTTTGTGCTGGAACTACGAGGACACGTTGGGTAGCGCTATCTGATGAGTGAGAAACTTTGCGTTACGACGTTGAGCCAGACTCGACCAACCGTCGTGCCAGCTGTCGCGCAAACAAATTGTCATAGAACCTGATTTTTCTCTTATTTTAAGAGATTCCTTCTTTTACATCGTTCTCTCTATATATTTTTTTTTTACTACATCTTCTTACGGAGAAAAAACAAACAATGAAAAGGAGAGATAAGCATTCTTCTTAAACCGAATTGTACTTGTAAAACTTTTATCATGTACGAATATCCAATTCAATGTATGCAATTCAAGAATAGCTTTCATTTATCTTAAGTTGATTGTAAGTTACATATAAAAAAAAAAAATAATAATAATACTATTTAAAATTCATTGACGTATTAATTTTAAGATATAAATTAAATTTAAGATTGGAATCTTGATTTGTGACAAATTTCATTGTCACAAATTTAAGCTTAATTGTGCAAAGATTAGAATCTATCACGAGTAGGTATCTATTTTGAATCATGAAAATCTTTTAAAGAATTTCGTCGAGCGTAATTCGACGTTCCATCGATTTTCTCCTTTCCAATAAAAGCACATAGAATCGAAGAGATCGAAAAGAAAAGAATCTAGAGCATGATACATGGAAAGATCCTTTCTCCATGAGACGCAACCCGATCCAGGCTTTCCAGCTTTTTCAACTCTTTCTTTACTTTTATTGAGCGAGGTAACCGTCGTACCCACGTCCGATCGAACGATTCTCACCTCAACCACATCCCTCACCCCCGTTACTATATGCTTCTACGAACTTAAGATGATGCTTTTAAAGGGTTCACCATCGGCATTCACCCAATGCCTTCTGATTTTTATCCCTAAGCTATTGTGTCAGCACATGAAAATTCACGCCTGGTCGGATCGTTGAAACCTTTCGAATAAAGAGATCCACGGGATAGAGGGTGGTTATGCTCCTTGCCAGGGAGTAAGGAAAAAGAAAACGAAAATTTATTCATCGGTCGGTGAGATGAAAAAATATATATATATTTTTTTTCTACTCTGAACGTAAATGTAGTTTATGGATCATCAAATGTATTTATAAATTGTCGTCCGCTAACGAGAACGTATATACAATATTGCTTTTACCAAGTCTATTCATGTACTTATTTGATTGAGACACCATAGGATTGATACATATCTATCTTTTTTTTTTTTTATTTAAAGTACAAACCTATCATCAGACATTTAATCATTTTACAATAAGTTTTTTAAAAAAGTAAATACTTATAAACGAAGTGTATTTTATTTATGAATAACTATTATTTATTTAATTTTATATATAAACATTTTTATTTGTGTAAATACTTTCTACATAAGCGTAAACTATTACATATTAATAGATTTATCGTATCCCAAAGTTGAATAGAACACCGCGAAAAACAGTCTGTCTGTAAATAAAACGTGGCAATTAATTATATTAATTACATGTTTTATTTTTCTAATTATTTTTCCACAATCATCCAATATCCTACATTTGCAATATTTAACTTTAAATTAATTCAGGTATGCTTCATCAAAATCAAAGATAAAATTATTTTAAATTATAATCAGGTTCGTTGGCAATCACTTGGTAAAAAAAGAGACATTTTTGATCGAGAAAAAAGACACGATTAGACTAACGCTGTTATTCTTTAAGAAAAGCCGACGATGAATTCGAAGCAGGCTAGAACATCGTCGAGGAAAGACTCAGAGTAGTATAAAATGATCATCGGAGCGGAATTTGAAAGTTAGTTATCGACCTGGTAAAGCCGGAGATGGCCAAGGGTGCTTATTTAGTTTTCAAGATCCTGCTGATCTTCGCTCTCTCAGATAGATACGATCGTTCGATTGGACAGCGTGACCGCAAAAGAGAAAACCATCATCGGCATCTTTGGAAGGTGAGCAGCGAGCAATTAAAAAATTATTGGTTTTAGTCGAAGATATCAAATAGTCGTAAAAGGAGCGTCATAGATATTCGAAGAGATCTCGAAAGAAAAGATGCTTTCAAGATTGGCTCGTGGGAAAATTTCTTCGGGAATTTTTTATATGCGATAATCAAAATTCATCCGATATGATTTTACAATATTTTATATAATTAAAATCAATGATAAGATTCATAATAATGGAACCTTTCAATATATCAAAACAATGTTACCACGATGAATCAACACATTCCGAAATCGTCATTGTTAAACATATAATATTTTACATGAAGATTAAAATTTATACGGAATAGATGCTGAGAATTCAATTTCCTATCCGTAAATGGAATATTGATGAAACAGCAACAAAATGCAGTTGTTCGGAAATTAATCCGTTAATAATTCTCATGTGCCTAGGCAGAATTTCAGGTTCTCTTTGAAGTGAACGAATATCAAAGCAAACGAACATCAAGAGGTAGAAAGGTCGATGTTATGAGAAGGAAAACGATTAACCATAGAGAATAGAACGGCACTACCTTTCGGGATTAGATTTTACCCTCCAAGTGGGTGGACACAACCTCGTTAGGTTCACTCTTTCCTCGCTCATCGTTTTTTTTTCCCCTTCTTCTCCTGGAGAACCGTGAGAAATTAGAAAATGAACATTCCGTGCGGAGAACGATTCGACGTAAAACGTATCGTCGTTATTGCAAAAAAAAAGAAAGATACGGATAAACGAAAAATCGAATAACTTTCGAAAATGAAGATTTTTCTTCGCGAGGGAGAAAGGAGAAAATGAAAAAAAAAAAGAAAAAAAACAGAAGAAAGAAGATGAAGTCGAACGAAACAGCGAACGAAAATAAAACGAATTTTATTTCACTCCCTTTCGTTCCACTTGAATCGTGAATCGAACGACGATCGATCCGGGATAAAAGCAGGTGCGATTTCATGCGTTCACAAATAAGAAAAAGAAAAACCAACAAGACTGGACGGGGGAGGGGAGAGAAAGAAAGGATCAAAAAGTAGGAGGAAGGAAGAACCAACGTATTCGCGGAACGAGCGAACACCCAGAGAGTGAAATTGCATAATTGGCAGTATCATCGAACGACGACGACGCCATTATCTTTGGAAGTACACGCGACGAAAGTGCACGAACCCTATTAACGGAGCCTTCTTTACGCTAACGATTCAAAGCCGACTGACTTTTTCTCGTTGGCAAGGGAAGCGAACTGAGATGCGTTCGCCCTCCCGAAAGTTTTCGCGTAAGAGAATCGCAGTCTACTCTTCTCTACCTCCGTTTGTATTTATATAAACTGATTTTTTATTCATGCAGCTTTTTTCTTGGACCTGCGAAGAAGGTTACTATACGCGTTAGTTGATCGGCACATACATTTCTTCTCCCTCTGTTTTTTTTTGTCTTTTTCTCTACCTTGTTCTTTTTTTCTCTTTCTTTCTTGTCTTCGCTCATTTCCTGTCTCTTTTTCTCTCGTTTTATTTCTTATTTTGTCTCTTTCTTTCTGTCTTTCTCTCTCTCTTTCTCTCTCTCTCTCTCTCTATCTCTTTCTTTCTCTCTTACCCGTACGATAGTCTCAAGACGTACGCACACGCGCTCGAAAGAGGCACCTGTGTTTTCATATACACCTGCTCCTCCGACGAAGTGTCTTTCTGGTATAGTTTTAGTGTTTCTTCTCGCCGAAAGGTACGTGAGACGAGGAAGAAGTCGGTTATAGGACGCGTGCCCGGTGCAAGCCGATTGGCCAAGCCATTAAAAGCGCCGAGAGAGGAACCTGCTCGCTCGCCCCTCTCAAATATTCTTCTTCTTTAGCTTCTTCTTCTTTTTTTTTTCATCTTCTCTTCCATCTCCTTCCGACGACGCGACGTTACTATAGATCACTACCATCATCGATAAACTTCCGTTTGTCAGAACAGTCTTTTCTCCTTTCGCGATCGTTTACAGTCTCATTACATTTATGTGAGTTAAACTCAATCGAGTTCCATAGAAGGACAACGCATTTAGATTCTAGATAGTTATTCATTCTTTTGGTTCATTAGTAGAAATGTTACGTCAAAGTATATCTCTTTTCTTGGTTTAAAAATATAAACGAATGTAAAGAAAACTTCGCTACTCGTGCAAGAGTAATTATGATGAAATTAGGTATTTAATTGGGTCAAGACGTGATGGTATTATACGATTCGCGACATTGAAAGTGATTTATCTTCGGTGAAATTTTTGGAAAGTAAAAGACATGCGTCTATATTTATATACTTATACATATACGTGGATCTTTATACATATTCTTGTTTCTTGAACGTTGTGCACGAAGTTTCGAGTAAAAGTTGTTGGCGATTTCTGCCGGAAAAAAACCAGAGGACATATTACGTGAATCGATACAAAGTACGCACTTATACGTGTTTAATTCTTAACACTTGAAGAGATTACAGACCAATTTTGGACGTTGTCAAGTATTGGTCTTAACGAACGTACCTACAGAGATCGTATTATCGATGATCGACGAACCGGTCGAGTTGCGCAAAGGAATTCAGAAAAATAAAATGGGGGATGGATGGAAATGATTCGACGTTTTCATCTTGCATCTTGTTACTAAAATTCGAAAGAAGAGAGAAAGGAGACAAAGAGAAGGAAAAAGAGAAGGTATTACGAGCGAGAGGACAAAAAGAGAAATTCGTTTACTCGTTGAAACTCATTAAAATCGAAAATATATATGAAAAAAAAAAAAAAGAAAAAAAAAAAACGTGAACTCGCTAGTGTCATGATGGAAAAAGGTAATTACGTTTTTTTTTTTAATTCGCTCATTCATTTGCTGTCTCTCTGTTTTTCTTTTTGTCTTTTACTCACTATAGTTAAAATCGTTCTACCATACAAGAATAAAATGTCTTTGATTCACATTTAAACATGCCAAGTTTTTGAAATATGTGCACACGTTATCCATTACCACGATTGCGATGTATGAGTTATTACATAAAAATGGACTGTAGTCGTTCGTGCATGATTGTAACTCCATATATTATCTTTTTCTTCTGCCAATGTATCGTTTGTATTTATCTTTCCAATGGCGATCGATTTCACCAGGTGGCTTGCAAATGTAATTAATAAAATTTTCGGAAAAAATACGAGTAGTCTCGTATCAATATAGAGTGAATGGAAATTCATTTAAAAATTATGAAATATGTATATCGGTATTGATAATTAGCAAATATTATATTGAAACTACTGAAATATATCTTATTGAATGACAATTGAATATTGAATGAAATTTGAAATCAATTGAAAAACTTTTACAAAAATTGCGACATAACGATATTGATATACTGCAAAAAATATTTCCAACGTGTTTACAACATTCCCATTAAATATTCGCAATGTTATAAGTTTTGTTTACATATTTTTTCTAATTATCCTTAATTCCGTGTTACCATTATTTCGTATTTTATGCGAAACTAAAACTTTCACCCAATGTTAATTATTAAGTAAAAATATAACTTTATTTCCATTTTTTTAATGGCAATGTTTTAACATTTCAACATCATTCAAGAATATATACGAGTTACTTGCTATTATTCTTTTTGCATTTTAAATTCTTTTGTAATCACATGAAACAAAACAAAATGAAAGATAAGAAAAATTACTTAATAAAATGTTACGTAATATGATAAAATAAAAATGAAAATATGAAAGGAATTTATTAAATTTTATATACTTAAGAAATTTATCTTATCATCAAATGTTATTTCACAGTTGCTACATTATTATTTTATCTTGCGGCAGTCATACATTACGTAGTACATGCGAAAGTTGGTAAGGGAAACTTCTTCGATACAAGTGTAAAACAAGAAAGAAACAATGACGGACGGCGGGAGTCCATTCCCTATAGAATAGAACGAGAGAACGAAGGAAGATCAGTGGCGAGGATCGAGCTCGAGCCCTTTTCCCACGAGTTCTTTTCTCTCTCTCTCTCTTTCTCTCTCTCTCTTTCTCTCTCTCTCTCTCTCTCTCTCTCTTTTTCTTTCTCTTTCTCTCTTTTCTTTTTCTTTCTCTGCTACTCACCGTTACTTTTCTCTCGTTCTTTTCTACGATGCTGTCCGTGGATATTCTCGCAGAGATAGTCACGGTAGAACCAGGATCATTCGTCCTTTCTTTCTGAATGGAAGATGGCACGAAAGGATGGACAAGTAAGAAGAGGAGGAGTAGGAAAGAGAAAGAGGAAAGACTTTACCGAGGAAGGATAAGCTCGACTTCGAGAGCGAATCCTCGCGAGAGAGCTGCTCACTCCGCGGGGGTATTTATCAATGTCCGGATACGAATCAGCGAGGCTTCATTTACAAGACAAAGCTCTGCCGTGTGGCCCTGTGCACGAGACTCGTAGAAGGCACCTTAAGGAGTAAATACGCATACACGCGTGCACATCATTGGCGTCGACTTCTAAGCTTCGGTGAAAATTTTCTACAGAAAATTTATATAAAAAGAAATTTATGAAAATAAATATTATTATCTACAATTGAAAAAGAAAATAATCGTAGATAACACTGATAGTTTTTTAAGAAAAATAGAAAAAATTTGGAATCCTTTCTATGTTAAGAGTAATATCATTGAATCTATACAGCTAAATATCGAATGTTTCGTATCGTATAGAAACTTGTTTTAATAATTACTTAATCACTCATTACGCTTTATTTTTTTACTATTCTTAAAAAAAAATAAAATGAAAAATGATATATGTCAGACGAAATTGTTGTTTGTTGGCGTCGATCACTGATATATCAAATTACCTGTGATATCTAAACGCATTTGACACAAGTTCCAAATAAAAAGTACTTGTTCGATATATAACTTAAAACAAATTTGTTTAAAAAGATGATAAATATTTCGACTTATTAAGATTATATAATAGACATGCTTCTTTGAGGCACTGCCGACGCTCATGCTTTACTATAAAAGTGAGAGAGGCAAAGAAAGGAAGAGAGCCAGAGAGAAGTCGAATCGGAATGAATCTTCATCTTTCTCGTTCTTCTCTCAGGTCGGGTCCACCCACGCGGAGGACTTAATTCGCTCGATCGGACGCGCTGATTTAATCGCGAACACTCGAACGGTAGGGAGAAAAAGATATTTGGTTTCCAAGACAATCGTGGAACCACCAGCGTCTTAATTAGTAACTCGAGATCCGTTGCCCTCCGTGATCGAGACGTCTCAGAGCTCGACCCTTCTACGATTATTTCTTTTTTCTTTATTTTTAAGCACGAGACATTTTATGTTGAAACAAGATTTGGACTACAAAATCATTTTTCTGAGAATTATTTTTGTCAAATATCATTGGATTTTTAATAATATTTTTTCTAAATATACATACGCATATCTGCATATAATATGTAAATACTATGAAATTATTACACGTAGAAATATTTCTGAAATAAAATTTACATAGAATGTTCTGCTTTTGGTATTGTATATAAATAGTAATTGTAAGCCTTGCGTATATGTTTGAAAAAAATGGTAAGCATTATATTGTTTTTATGAATTTTTCTTGAAGTAACAAAAAATGTATATACTTATCATAAATTTAATTTCCTTGTTATTATTCAAAGAACAAAAAGAATGCGAATGAGGAAGAATAATGCGAATGTCCATTGATTATTTCAACACGATTTATATCTTAATTCGATTGAGTTAATCGCGTAACGTTGATTAGTTATCGGTACAATTTCGAGAAATCGAATAAGTTCCACCTTTTTATCTATTTTTCTGTTTCTTTCTCGTTATATCTTTTTTCTATTTTATTTTTCTCTTCGTTTTAGGAATCTTCAAAAAATTTATAGTAAAATTTATCGTTGCTACCATCGGAATATATTCTAAAATCTCCGTTAAAGGAAATAATCCAACAAAGCTGAAAAGAGCAATTTGAATATCTTAATTAAACATTTTTCATTATACAGATGCACATGTCGAATACATTAAGCGCCGTAAAATACTCGATGCCCCTATGCTGCATTGCTCATCGGGTTGCTGCTATCAAGGCGTATAATACGTATATTCAATTTCTTCGAACTTTTTATAATTTTATAATTAATACTATTAAAAATATTATAATACTTATGTGAAATATTATAACCATAATTGTGTATATTTATATATTGTATACACAACTGTATATATTATTGATCTATATATAGAACATAATATATAAACATAGTATTTAAAATGAAGTATTTCTTTACCATTTCTTTTCAATTGTAATATATGTATGTATAAGAATAAGATATTCAAGAAGGAACACGAATACTATTTCAAACGCGTTAGAAAATTATCATAGAATGTTGTACGATATAATTAACACGTAATGTTATAAATTAACTTAGGAAAATAATAATAAATTGTTGGAACATAGAAATATTCAGGAAAATAGATTTCCAAGCAGAGATCGTTTTCATTTTCCATGCTTCTAACCACGGAGGCATCCGACAAAGGGGTGTGGCGAGGCGTCGTTAAAAAGGATAGGCTAGACGAGAGTGGAAGGTAGAAAAAAAAAGAAGAAGTAAAAAACTAAAAAAGAAGACGAAGTAGAAAAGCAAAGGTAGAGGAGTTTCGAATTTCGAGTATCTACAAAAATCGAGTGCACCCGATAGATCGAGGTGCCGGAAGAAGGGCGTGGTCATCGTATAAGACGATAGGAGAATCTCTCCTTTTTCCTTGATAAATGGCTCAGGGAATACGGTCTATGGATGAGGAGCATTCGAACAGCATCTAAGTTTCTTTTTACTTTTTTGAATTCGAGCAAATGATCTCTTAATGGGCAATCTTCTTTCCGTGTTTTCACTCCTTTTATCGCGTTGCGGTTTCCCACTGATTTATAATAGAAATAGATGTGGTTAGAAGTAATTTTACGATTCTAAAATGCGTTATGAATTACTATGAAATGAGATATTTTCAATTTCAATATCGCGAAGCTATTAGAAAGCAAGGATTTATAGAAACTTATTCGAAAAGTACTTTTTCAACAAAACCAAATTTAAAGGAACTATCGTAAGATATATTTCATGCGGCGAGTTCACGCTAGAGAGATTGATGTTTAATGAAACGATTGAAAAGAATGCAGGTGTCGGACTTTGATACTGTCGAAGACAATGTCGCTTCGACAAAGGACAACGGGACTCTATCAAAAATTATTTCGCGTAAAAAATCGCTTGAATCGATAGTGCTGAGTAGCCGAGTTGGTTCATCTCGGGAAAGTGGGTAGGCGTTTAAATGAGTATCACATCCCAGCTAACAACGCCCCTTTTATTTGCTTGTTACTTTTGAAATCTAAACAATGATCCACTTTTTCTTCGCTCAACAATTTTGTTAACAATGTGAAGCATCCATGATCGTCTTTATACGTTAGACAAGGTATTGGAAATTAGTCGCGCCTACCCCAAACTGGATTTCTTTATTCTACTATTACTATCTTATCCCAGGATTGGAAAAGCCGGCGAGAGAGGCGTCAAACAATCAATTTCATCGTCGAAAAATCTTTTGTTCGACAAAACCGCGAAAATATCTTTCTTAATTTGTTTGTTTTGTCGATATAAAGCGTTACGGAAAACGGACAATGACTTTTCTACTTAGTTTCTTTTTTCTTTTTTTTTTTTTTAATTTTCTTATACGTCGTAGAATTTCTATTTCGAGCGTGAAATTTGTGATCGTTCATACAGAAGAAAATGTTTCGTTACACGTGATGGATTTAATTATCAAAATAGTAAAGTATACAAAAGTTTAAATAACACGTTATTATATAACTAAATGAAATATTTTTTAGTTAGAAAAGCTAACGGTATACGAAAATAATAAATTAGATCCTTGTTTCCTTGTTTCATTATATATATACATATATAAAGAAATTTTATGAGATCTATGAAAATGTAAACTTTCTATCGTTACACACAACATTAATTTGGATGATAAGAGAAATATTAAAGAAATGAGATTAATGAGAAAGTGAGAGAGAGAGAAAAAGAGAGAGAGAGAGAATCTAACAAAGTATATCTAATACAGTTATCAAGAATAACAATAACATAGAAAAAATAATAAATCAATCAATTTCTCTTTTAATGCATTTAATTACATTATCCTTGCTAATAAGAGATTATCAATGAACTTAAGAAATACACTATTATTTCTATTCGACAGCACACACAAATTCTTATATTTAATACATCCTCATGTTCTCGTATATAAAAGAAAAATTCTATCAATTTTTGCAACTAACAATCCTGAAGAATTACGAGATATTTAGAATAGAAAAATTCTGTTTGGAATTTCTTTCTTTTGAAAAGTCATTAACGAAATGGTACACGCGCCACATTCAGAAGAAAATCCGTGAAGCGAAAAAATAGCTACCTTTGACCATCGATTATTACTTTTCCTAAAGGCGTTGACCAAGGATGAAATTAATGATTCTTTTCAAGAAGAAACTCCTTTTACAAGGCATAAATCCAAATAGCTATGTGGTATCCTCTCGGTATAAAAGAAGTGCACGCACCGAGTCACACACACTACGACGATTGACTGAAAGTCCTGTCCTGTAAATCCTCGCAGGATTAACAGCTATTAAAACTAGATTAAGGTAATTTCGCACGGGTCTTTTAATTCCAAGCGTAAGCAGCTCGTTGCTTTGATGAAAACTCGAGGATGAGAAGAGCGTCCTCAGTTCGGTAGTGCTGGGTTCGTCGTTTGGTGCTAACGAAGTCTAAGCTTGAATTAAAATGCGTTGGGCACTTCCCTTTTAGGTACGTGTAACCGGTTGTCCTTTTCATGGTCGGTGCTCGTCCTCCACAAACTGTACCTGCCTCTTTCGCACGCGCTGCTTCTCTTTTTTTCTTTCACTCACTCACTCTCTCTCTCTCTCTCTCTCTCTTTCTCTCTCTCTCTCTCTCTTTCTTTCTCCAGTTAATTTGGATCTCACAGTTCAGAATCGTTTCGACCGAAAGGGCCAGAGTGCCGGAATGGAATCCACAAGGAACGTGCCATTTATCCGTCGAGTCCGCTCACGAATTTTCCACTTCATTGTCATCGTACTATCCTGATTTAGCTCAGCGTCAAATCTAAGGATTTGTAGGAAATGATAATTGAAAATGTTTTCGAGATAAAATGAAATCTTTTTTCAATCCTTATCCATTATTAATGACGAATCCAAAAATTTTATTCCAGTGCAAATAATTTTACTTTATAGATAGACCTATAAAATAAATATAAATAATTAATTTTGTATTTAATTAAAATAAAATTACACGGTGGAATTTCATTTGAAATTTAAAGATTTTTATAGAATTTAAATTGAGAGATAAAGATTTAAGGAAACATAGATATAACTGATTAATCAATATAATTATAATAATTTATTTTTTTATTAACTGCATAAACAATAATGTCAGACTTGCAGAGTTAAGGAATTCTACTCTTTTTCTTTTTATCTTTCTTTTTTTTTTATCGGCAACCGGTTTGATACATTAATGTTCTAAGATAAACGTTTCAGATAATTGCATTACATGTTCATGATATGACATATAAGCGTTCTACCATAGCAAACGGTGTATGTTGATAGTCTTATTAAACTTATTTCGTACAATCTTATAAATTGACCCACGTGCCTTGTCATTTAGCTTCTTTTCACGTGTCGCCCTCTTTCCTAGAGAGTGTTATAGGAATATTTTCCATATCGATTTAATGCCAAGCAGTAATTACAGATCTTCGATAATGGCTTCCGCTTGTGATCCCCTTTTACACTCCAGATGTCCTCCAATAATCACGTTATTGTTTGTTCTTTTTTTTTTATTCGTCAAGCAATTGTATACTCATAGATCGTAAAGAAATTATTATAAATTTTAATGAAACTTTTCGAAAAATATCATTGACTTGAAAATTTCTTATTAATAGTTAACTTGAATATATTTGATGACGATCGATACTTTAACAATTAAAATAGTTCTTTATTAAAAAAAAAAAAAAAAAAAATACGGAATTTATTTTTTATATTTATTTTTTATCCATAGATGAAAAATATTTATGGAAGTTATTTGTTTTTCGTTTTGAACAATTCCACGAACGTAACTCAGTGAATACTCATTCAATCTCAACCCTTGCTCATAGTTCCCATTCTCTCTCTGCAACTATATCACTACTCGGAAGGCAATATTCGCGAGAATTCGAACCACCCACGTGCGCGAAACGCTCTAAGAGGCGTTCATATGATCGGCATTCTGGGGTCAACGAACGCAACGAGATCCTCCTTCGAGAGGAAGCAACTCTTTGGAAGGGAAGAGATGGAAAGGTAGGAGATAGCGAAGGAGGAGGAGAAGAAGACGAAGAAAGAGAAGGAAGGAAGAATGTGTGGCGATGCACCGCCAGCACCGTTGCAACGGCGCTGCTGTGGCTGCAGGCAGCGATCGTACAAAGAGCATTATGTACAAAGACGTACAAAGACGTAAAACGAAATGGGAGCGGGATATCCGACGCCGTCTGGATGAATGGAGAGAAAGAGAGAGAGAAAGAAAAGTGGAGGTGGCTCTTACGAAGGAGACGCGTCGGAGTTTGCAAGAGAAAAGGGAGGAGTTAGATGCATGGACCTTTGAGGGAAGCAACAAGGAAGAGACGCCTCCGGGAGAATGAAACGAAACCCTACTACTTCCAGAAAGAGAGAGAGAGAGAGAGAGAGAGAGAGAGAGAGAGAGAGAGAGAAGTGCACCCTACAGAGTGCAAAGTAGACTCACGGTGCACACAGGAACGGACTCGAAAATTCTCAAGATATGCGATTTCCTCTTCAGACTAATATTTTTTTTTTCTCAAACGAAACAATCTCGCTGATTTTCTTTCATTAATGAGAAGTAATGAACGCGATCATATTGTTTTTTAGAATGCAACAGTAAGATGTTTTACAAGTCTAAATCTTTTTCTTCCGTTTAATTCTAATTACTTCTTCGTAAAGTTTAAATATGATTAATGATTTATTATGAATATTGTTTGTTCATTAAATTGTTCGCATATCTATGCAATTAAATATTGTAAAATTTAATATTCTATTAAAAAAAAAAAAAAATTATTTCTTATAGAAAAATTCATCATCGAAAGTTGATTTTTCTTTGTTTAAGAAAAATTATAAATGTTTAATTATTTAATTTGTAAAAATATAATTGCTTGTTGCACAACATAAGATAATTGTTCGTTGAGAGATCATCATAGAATCTCGATTTTCATAATGACCGAATACACCCTCGTAATCCGAGTCTGAACCAAGCAATATAGTGCGACGGCTCGAGTCGTGCGCATGGTGCGTATGCGATCTTGACGCGTACACACGCGGAAAGAGAAGGGTGCCGAGTACGAGCAACTCGTTCGAATACACGAGAGAAACGGTATGAACTTGATTTAGTGCCTCCGGGACATCTTGTCCGAACAGAGAAAAGGTACTACATACTGTCGTACTGCGGCTTGGTCCTTTCCACGGAACGTCGAATTTATTTGTACCAAGTATTAAGGTTATAGATATATTTATCTAATATTACAAATAATATTTAAAAACAATAACGGGTATTTCTTACTTTCCGAATTTGAAAAGTTTCTTATTTGTTTTACTCTCATATCTGCTTTTGTTTACTTATTATATTTTAAACAAATTCTTTTTTCTTATATATTTTTGTTTATTAGTTATCTTATGTTTCTTATCAAGGAAGGATCGAGTTAGGTTATTACGATTCCAATGATTCAATTTCTTGAATCGTTTATGATTGTCATTGTCAAATGCCAAAAGAAAATTGCTACTCGATATATAAATGTATACCTTCGTTACGCTATACTTTACTTGATCGCACGTTAACGATCGATGGTAACAACATAATGATGACAGTAATGGTATTTTCAAACATTATTGATGCTACCTAAATGTCAGCAATGATATACAGCAGAAAGAAAAAAAAAAGACGTGATAAATTAATTCCTTCTTTTCACGACAATAATAATTCAATTTTTCGATAGAATAATATTATCTATTTTAAAATTAAATATATAATTAAAAAATATAAATTATTGTATAACGTTTTCATGCAATTTAAAAATTAACATATCTGAACATTTATAAAACGATTTGAATCCTAATGAACTACGATAGAGATAACAAATCTCTCATTGAGTTACATGAGTGAACATTTCCTCCCTACTATGATATAGAATGCCATAAATCATTTTTCATTCGAATATCGATTGCTATTGTTAACTAAAGCGAAAGAAAGAGAAAAAGATAGGAAGGAATTAAAACGTGTTATGAAATAGTTTCTAGATCATTTAATATAATAAACTTGCATTTAGAGAAATTGAGGATATCGTCATGAGTTTTTTAAGAGATTTTGTTAATGTATATGTTTGATAATTAATAATGCCAAACCGATCAAAAAGAATATTTTATTATTAACAAGTAAGTGACAAGCCGTTCTCCTTGTACAAATTTACCCATTGAATGTCTGTTTCTTTCTTTCTCATCCAATCAAAAATTACCTTCGCCAGTCATACCGACAAGTTTTTAATCATTCAAGCATTAAGAGATATACTTATTCCTGCAACACATGGCATTAATCTTTGCGAGATTCCAACGAAACTTTTTTCATCGAAACTTCGACAAGTCCGTGTTTTCGAAGTGTTCAATATCGTCTCGGGCCAATCGCTTCGTCGCTTTAAAATTCTTTCGCATCGATTTGTGAATTCTCCGAAACGATAGTCATTCGTTAGTTATATTTGATACAATGAAGAAACTACATAAAAAAAAAAAAAAAAAATAAACGAAAAACTTTTTAAATTACTTATCTCATTAAAAGACGAAAGAAAAAAGTTTTACTCATTTAACAATAAAAATATAATATTATTTCAGTACATATAAAATTGCAGAAATAATATCTTATAAGTTAAAAGGAAATAATCATGCATAACGATTATTCAAATATATTCATAATAATCATAATTAATTATAAATAAGAACGCGATTTAATAGAGAAAAATTCTTATACTCTTATACTATTCTTTAAATGTTAAATCATGTTTATTATCAAAGAACCAAAGAAAATATCGAATAGAACTTTCATTCGAAGCTTCCTGAGAAACTTGTAACTCGAAAGAAAGGATGAAGAAGAGAGGAGTCGCCGAATCGTAGAATCGATCGGGAAGACGAGTTGGCGTACGTACACACGTATATAGGCGCGGTGCATTTTTCGTTCCCAGGCTCGGTCCGCGATGCGTCCGATCGTATCTTCGCAAGGATTTATTGTTTGGTAAATCATTTAGTCGCTGCCAAGCTGCCGCGGGGGAACCGAACATTGACGGCGAACTCCTTTTCTTTCTCTCTCTCCTTCTCTCTCTCTCTTTCTCTCTTTCTCTTTCTCTCTTTTTCTGTCTCTCTTTGTTCTCCACTTCCTCTTCTTCTTCGCGGGCCACCATCCTTGCGTCCAGTTCCTCCGTTTTCTCCTTCTTTCCGCGTGTCTCCTTTCTCACTGACTCGCGAGTACCAAACTCACGAACTTTGTGTCCCGCGTTTTTCGAATTTACATTTTAGTTACAAGAAATATCTCGTTCAAGAGATAACTTACAGGCCTCTTGGTAATTTCAATGTCGTTCTTTTCACGAACCGTTTAAACTCCGACACGAAGGTAAAATCGAATAAAAAAGTTTCTTATAATAACGTGGCGTAAAGAACAATAACTAAATGTTATTTCTATTGAAAAAAAATTACATAGAAAATATGTAAATACAATAACAACAGGTTGAAAAGTAATCGTTCAAGTAGTACGAGCGAATAATGAAGGAAACGTATGAGGAAGCTAAACTACATAAAAGAAGCAGACTTTACTTTGGAACTCCTTCCTCCTTTCGAAGTTTATCCTGAAGGAAGATAAGAATATACGGAGAGGGGTTGGCTCGCGTGCAAGTCGGAATCGTCGGAGTGAGGTCCGAATGGTAGGGGGAAGGAAGAAGCGCACGACAGGCACGCGTCTCCTCGAGCAGGATGCCTCTCCCTCCCTCTCTCTCTCTCTCTCTCTCTTTCTCTCTCTCTCTATTTCTCTCTCCCTTTCTCTCTCCCTCTCTCTCTCTCTCTTTATCTCTCTCTATCTCTCTCTTACTTTCTTAGAGAGAGAAAGGAGATGAAGAAGGAGCAGGAGAAGCAACTTGAGACGCGTTGCAATGCACAGAAAAAAGGGACGAGTGAGAAAGGTCGAAGAAGGAAGAAGAGGAGAAGAATATGGTGGCGATGGAAGAGGAAAACGAACAAGAGAGAGAAAGGGAAAGATAAGGTTGAAGAAGAAAAAGAAGAAGACCTAAAGGTGCAGAACCTAACCGTGCAGGGTACAGGTGCATCGGGCGATGGCTTTTGAGAATTCGTGCACCATCCACCCTCGAGTTATTTTTTACCCTTCCTTTTTTTCATCCTCGCCGCACTTCTTCGCTGTTCACTTTTTTACCTGCGACTTAGTTGCGAGTAACTCGCGCGTTATTCTCTCTCATTCTCTCTTTCTCTTTCTTTATAACCAATAAATTCTTATAAGCATTTTATAATCATTTATTTTTACATATCGAACGTCATTAGTTTTGCTTTAAAAGTTTCTTATTTTTATCGCATTAATTTCATTAATCGTAAAGAACTTCCCCTTGACTTTTGTATATTGTAAAAAAATTTCCGGATTCGATTACCTTAAGAAAACGAAAATCATAAATATTTGATTTTTAAAAATACTTCTATAGTATATAATTCTTAAGCGTACTTTTAATGAAACTCTCTTTGTTCTCGCGATCTTTTGATAGTTTCAATATTTATTTATTATTAACTCATTGTACATTCAACACTGTACATTCGTAGAACTACGTATATTGATCTGTACTGATATTCTGTTCTTTTTATTTTTTTGTAATATTGATTATGATAATTATATCTTTTTGATGTCTTGAAAGAAGTTTAATTTATCTCGATAGAATTTGAAAAGATGATCTAATCGGAAGAGCGAAAGATAGGTACTAACCCGATTTACGAAATTATTAGTCACGAGTGATCTAACTCGTCACTTATAAATATTAAAGAAATGCGTTAAAGTAGAAAAAAGTAAACAAAGAATGACAGAATGAAAGAGAAGGATAAGAGAAATAGATCGTCCTTGCAGAATATTCGTTGTCTTGGCTTAATTGCTCGTGAGTAATCTGGTTCGGGTGTTCGTAACGGCGAACGTCAATCGAACCGGGGCTTATGCAAATTTACACCTAACTAGCACGAGTTAAATCCTTTTATGCGTGTGCATGCTTCCGTACCTATAAGAGATTATACCGGACGAGATAAATCAAAACGATCGGTACGCAGGTTTCAACTATTTTTCAGCCTTATAATTATTGCAGTTAAACAAAAATAAATGAATAAATAAGTAAATATTAATATAATAATTTCTGTACAATGAAAAAGATTATTAATAATGTGATAAAATAATAATTAATAATATTTTCGAAATATGTTTCTATATTAAGATCTATTTTATTTCAATATCTGGATTAATATTAAGAATAAATTGTTAATTTCAAATACAATTGAAAAATGTTCGTCGTTGACGAACTGATAGTTTGACAATAGAATAAGATACATAAATATTTTCTTCTTAAATCGAAGATTTCGAAACGAATTTCGCTTCTTTTCGAAGGACGCAAGATTCGATAATGATCCTAGATCGTAACTATTACGAAACCATCAAAAATGGATTTAACTACGCGGAAATGTAGAGAGTGTGCCATGGGATGGGCGGTTTCCGCTAAAATGACATACCATTTTGCTGTACTATTTTCATTCGAATAACAGGGTCAGTGGTACCATAATGGGAGAATTAATTTGGAATTTCGACTTTTCGAGCTATTTCTACGGGATATATAAGTATCGTTGATTAAAATCTAGAAGATTGGGCGTTACCTAGTCAAGGTTAAAGAAAAAGAAGTCAAATAGAAATGTCTGCTTTTACGAAAGATCGATCAAAGCAATAATATTAAAAAAAAACAAAAGTAATACATTTTCTGGTGAACGTTAATACTAAATTTGTAATTGAACAAAATATGATTGAACAAAATAATTAGACTTTTCTTTTCATTATTTTCACATATCAATTAAATTTTTTAATTATTTTATTATTCACTAAATAAACTATAAATAAACATGAGATATATAAATAGTATTAAGTAAACAGAGTACGTGTTAATTATAATTAAATATCGAACAATAATAATAGTTGTAAAAAATATCATTGACGGGAGTATAAGAATTACGTATTGATGCAATCACATTTCTTTTTCATTTTGTTTTTCCGTTCCAAGTGATTCTCTAATATGTTCACTTTTTTATTTCATTTCGTTCGTTTCCTGCACAGATATTTTCGTGTATTAACTCGAGTATTTTCTTTTACTCGATTTTATGAGAACAATTCGTAAGAATTGCCCTACATCCCTTTTCGAAAGGAACTCCAATTCAGACACAGCTTTATTCGTGTTAATGGCAAAGAAAATAGGATGCCGGTCGAGTACTTTCGCTACTTTTTGCGGTATCGGCACGTCTTAATTATCAATTCTCGATTTCACTTAAAAGAGGACGGTGCAATCTCATGTGGTATATTAAACATAAGTCATGTTTCTGAAGCAATAATAAAACAAAAAGTTATTTGTTGAAATATCTATACTCATGTTCTCGTTAATTAATAAAGATTGATATTAAAAAATTGATTGAATTTTCTAAAAAATCAAATTCGAAATCAAGTATCGTAAAAACTCAACGATTTAAAAGTCATTTGAGTACACATTTTGAAAATTGAACGGACTCCATGTTATCGAAATACCTTATATAGAAAAATTAAATTACTTCATACTGTCATACAAGAGATTATTAAAAGAGAGAACGAGAGAAAAGAATTTGGTGCAAATTTTTGAACTTTTTCATGGAATTTCATTTCGTAATGGGGATTCGAATAAAACATCCCAATAATACACGAGCAAATACAAGACCCCCTTTTGAATGAGAATTGAGTAAGTAAGCGAAATATAAGTGAAGAAACGGAACTGAAAAAAAGTATAAAAGTAACAATAAAATAAGGCAAAACACAAGAGAAAGAAAGAGAGTGAGAAAGAGAGAGGGAAGAGTAAAAGAAAAAGAAGGAGAGGGAAAGAGAGTAGCACAGCGAAACAGAATTCTCGTATACCGTGGGAGATTGGTAATTGCGAGTCGAAATCGCGTGCGCGCGACGATCGCTCGGACAAGAGAACCCGAGAGGGCGTAAGAATGTGCGCTGCACGTGCCTTTATTTATTTTGCATAATTAGCAATGCACTGCTCGAGGGTACCGACAAGCCGGCAGGTTTCCAGACGAGTTTTTTTCTCTTTCTCTTTCTCTCTCTCTCTCTCTCTCTCTCTCTCTCTCTCTCTCTCTCTCTCTAACTCTTTTTCTTTATCTTTTTCTTCATATTCTTTTTCTTTCATCTCCTTTTCGTTCCCTGAGCCTTTCTTGATATCATTTTCTTTATTAACCCTTCTCTACGTACTCTTTCATCTCGATTACCAGTGAGATTTGTGTCTTTATTCCATAAATATATCCATGAAATCGTTGGAGCTTAATGCAGACGATGCAAAAAATTAATCGAATTGACTTTAGAAAGTCGTTAACTCGATATTTTTGTTGAACGTAGAATAAATTAATTTTGATTAATTAAAATTGTAATATACAATTTAAATTTGAAATATGAATCGAGTTTATTTTAACTCGGGAACTTCTAAATCGTATATTAATAAAAAAAAGTTCGTGCCCGTATCTGAAAAGAGTATCTGAAAAGGAATCTTGCAAAACGTTCCTTCCGCATGCGAGATAACTCGGAACCATATATATTTATACGTATACATGGATACATTACGAGCGAGCTGCACGCGTCTGGAAGCTTTCACTTGTCTTCGCTTAATTAAAAGTCCATAAATATAACGGCATCATGGTGGTAAAGAAGGAGAAGTAGAAGGGCCGTTCACCTTCAATGTTGTAACGAACGCATTTATCACCACATTTCTGATCAGAATTATCTAATCTCTACTTTCTGATCATCATGGAATGTAAGAATTCACTTGAAGACTTCTCTAACTCTCTTTTTCCAATTCCATTTCCTTTGAAATATATATATATATATATATATATATATATATATATATACATATACTCAAATATATTTATACAAATGATTCTGTTAACGATAAAGTAAAATGGAATATAACCGTTATGTATTTCTATCTCGAAATATAATTTGCGAATACTAGGAAAATTGGTACGAGCTCGTAATAGCACCATTTCGATCGACGAAAACAAGTTCGATCCACTTACGAGAACGTGACCGATTAAACCGCATTCAAGTTGTATTCTCATGATCCTCGATATAATTCGTCTCGGGAGTATATTTAAAAAGCTTCTCTTCCGCTTCACCTTAATCATACAAGAACATTTGAAATGAAATTAATTTTAATCGAGATAAGAAATAAAAACTCATAAAATATAATTGGTATAAAAGTGGTATATAAAAGTTTATATTTCATTCCCTTTAAAATATTTATGAACTTGCACGTTGTAAATAATCATTAAAATTAAGTTTCTATTTTAAATTCGAATAATATAAGTATTTGCCACCAATGAAGCCTTTTAATTATTAAGTAGGTAAATTTTAGATATTAAAACTATAATTCGTTCAACAAGACAAATCTGGAAATGTGTGCGCTCACACAAATACGTAGCTTAAAGAGATCATAGCTTGAAATAGAAATATCTGTTTTTTTAATCTGAATTTGATTTTTTTGAATTTGAACTTTTCCTCATTTTTAAAACTACTCAACTTATGTCATTGATAAATCTATTCCAACAATATTAATCAAATGTAAAAGAAAAAAATAAATTTTAATCGAAAAGAAACTTCTCATCGATCGTTTTCAACTTTCCTTTCAATTTCTTTCCGAGAGCGAATAAGGAACAGTAACGAGAAGATACATAAGTAATTATACCAAATTTATAAAAATCGTTAACCAGATATGAAAAAATAAGGATATAGAAAATATATTACGAATACGTAAAAACACGATTCGATGTAGTAATTCATGTACGTGTACACTCTTATATGATATTCTACTCGCGTTAATTCAACGAAACACCTTGCGACGAACACCTCGAGATGATGATTGTAACTACCACACGTCCCTAATTTTCGTTCCTGAGCGTGTATATACCGTTAAGCGTTAACGAAGAAACACGAAATTCAATGTCATATTGTCAGCTGTCAGCATGATTATAATGAAATTATGATAATTTATAATACACTTTTGTGATATCACGTTGCATTCGCATAATTCTTTTTTCTTTTTCTTTATTTTTTACAATTAATAGTATAACGGTACCGACACCATTTACGACGTAAGTACTTACATTATTTCCTTGAGCATTTAACGAGGATCGTACGAAATTGTAGCTTTCATTTTTGAAATACTTAAAATAAATAATCTCCATTTCTCGATTAATTATCTATCAGTGAACGAGAAAAATTCATGATCGAAAATGAAAACGATCGAATACTAATTGAAATCTGAACGAACTTACGAAATATGCATATATGTTAAGTCCTTATAGTTATACTTTAAATATTATCTTGGGATGTAAGGAAAGTAGAAAAAGAAGAAAGATAGAACACTGCAGAGATAAAAACGTTCTCTGTACTAAAGAAAACACGAATTGATTTAAAACTAACCCTTTAAAAATTTAACGATTAAAGTTTGTCATTAAATAAAAATGTATAGCGGTTAGATACTTTAATATTTGTAAAATGTTCTCTCACTTTCTCTCTCTCTCTCTCTCTCTTTCTCTTTGTTCAGATATTAGTACTCATTAATTTAGTATTTTACTGAATTTTGTTCTTACTCATTGCGGTACTTTTGGTCGATTTGCATTGACCTCGGAGATAGTGAGCTTTCGTCGGGACTATAAATTTCCACCGATTCGATCTTCGGAATTTGCTGAAACATGTGTCGTACACATGTTGTGTTTAATGTTGCTGTTCAAGAAACGGAGATTCGATAATGAGATAAATGTTGTATAAAAAATATAAAAGATTATATAGAATTTTTTAGATTCTCTTCATATTCTTCATATGCATATTGAAAAACTTTAACAAAATTATTCTTAATTGATTCTTAAGTTCATGTTTTTTAAATACATTTACAATCAACTTCGATTGGAACAACGGAACATTCATTAAATAGAACTAATTAATATATAAATTTAATGTTAGAAAATTTCTAATATTTAAAAAAATCTGATTATATATTATCCCTAATAATATAACAAATTTAATCAATTTGAAAAAAAAGAAAGTAGGAAAAATATTATACTACTTTAAAAAGTGATTGATCGTTCAACGATCAACCCAAACAACTATCACTGACATCGACAAACGAGATTATTAAGCATATTCATTTCTCACTTTTCTTGTTTCCTTTATTTCATATTCTTCTTTCTCTTTCACGTCAAGCGAAAGAAAACAATCGGCGAGAGATAAGAAGCCGAGCTCGAATTTTGCCGTTGTTCAGAAATAAAGGAACCCTGAAATGTAGCCGGTCTCAATTTGAAATTAGTATTCATTAGAGATCCACGTGAGATTTTCGACGAGTCACGTGGAAATAATTAAGGTAAGTGTGGGGTCTGCGGTTGGACTCGGTGCTCGGGGTCTCCCTAATGGCCGACCATTTCGCTCATCTTCCCTCCTTGTCGCTCTCATCGTCCTCCTACCTCTTTAGTTCGCTTATCTTCGATTCTCTTCGCCGATCTTTCTTTTACGAACTTCTTCCAATCCCACGCTCGACATTTTTGCTTCCCATCAAGAAAGAAGTTTATTAGAGAATTTCTTCTTCCCTTGCATTTTTTATTATTATTATTATTATTATTATTATTATTATTATCATCTTTTCAATTATCAACGGATCTCTTTACATAAGACAAGGCTCTGAAAATTCTTAATACATTTTTAACAGGATGTTTTGCGATCAAAACGAACATACAGTCTAGGGTCCAATTATTTTTTCTTTTGATGAAGAAGAATTCATCTAATCGAAATATTATTACTGAACGAATTCGTAACGTTTCAGTAGGAAAACATACGTTCAAAACATACGTCCCCTTCGAATTCCTTTGTGGATGTTTATCTTTCGCTCGGGAAGCATTCCGCAAGATGTTTCTTTGCGTGCAGATAAGCTTGCACGGTTTGCGAGGTAGAGGTAATCGAGTCAAGGACCTTATTGGAACGAACTTGGTTGCGTGCACGCAGGTATCGGTCGTGTGGCCAGCGAATTTCTTCGATGGTCGCTCGTTTGATCTTATTTCGTCGAAATAAAACAACAAAAGCAAGTCGACCGGGGTTCGACTGGGCAGCTATGAAACTGGTTGAATATAAACGGTACCACGGAAGCTTTCATGGGCGCGTGTCCAACTTCGGAGCTGTATCATTATTCCTTGCTAAAACATCTCTATCGGCGTATCTTTCTGTCTCTCTCTTTTTCATTTTTTTTTCTTTGTTTCTTTCCCCTTTGTAAATTCCTCTGAGTCATTTTCTAAGTCCACACTGGGAATTCGCAGGAAATAAGAAAAAGTAGTGAGTTCTAATTAAATAAACTTTCGCTCACGGAGCGGAGACACTGTGGGAAATGTAAGAAAGTTTCGTGGAAAATTTAAAGTCGATTAATACGAAGAAAAGATGAAAAATAACGAGACATTTTTCGATCGTTCGAATTGATTTCTTGTGTTTTTATTGTTCCGTATAGAAAGTAGTACTTAGAAATTCTAATATGTTACATTAAAGTATCGATCGATCTCAAATAATTCAAACAGTGTTCGCGTTTCTTGTTTCGATGATATAATTAATTATACGTACAAGTTTACTTATGCTATTGACTATGACTATGAGCAGCGAAAATTTGGATTTGAAAAATTGTAAAAAAATATCGGGTATTTTGCGTTGCATGATTATCGATCAGAAATAAAATATTTAAATGTCCTAATAATATTTTCAACGATGGCGCACGCGCGGAAAAATTCCATCTCGGGAATTCCGAGATTCTCAGCTCGGTAGGTATGTTGCTGCTAATAAGCCCTAATCATTTCCTTTTGTGTAGAAATCGAGACGTTTTCTGAGAAGGGTGTATGAGAGTAGAAGAAAAAGAGAGAAAGAGAGAGAAATAGGCTCCTCTACCTTAAAAGTGATGTACGACGCAAGACGGCACCTGTCTCTCCGACCTGTTTATGGACACCCGGCCAAAAACCTTCCTTTCGTTTCACAACGAACGAACGAACGAACGAGGAACAGCCGAAAGAACGATAGTAAAGAACGAACGGACGACGAACCAATGAATTTTATGGGTAGTCTAATGAAGTCGTTTCAAAACTCGCCACCCAGGTCCCGCGGTGATCTTATCGCGACTTAATTGGACAAACCGTATTTCATCGAGCCAGATCTGCGGGAACCGAAAGTCTTCCTGTCTACCTCATCGCAACGAATATATGAACCAACCTTGGAAAGCATCAAACTACCCTAAAATTTCCTCGGAATCCACCCGTTCCTTTTCTCTTTTTCATACCATTCGTATGACTCGAACGTTTCCGATATAATCTTCATATTATTCGATAAGAATCATTTTTCGAATCTAAAGACTCAAATGTGCGTTTTATTTGTACTCGATACCGATCACTAATTGGGGTTTTTTCAATAACGATAGGTAAATTTACAGATGTATTATACATATAAATATAAAATTAGGTAAATTTTTTACTCCTTCTCGACGATATTTCTTCGTCGAGAGTAATCCTTTGTCATCTACTATAATTTCCATTTTACTATTTTATTTTTCTTTTTTTTTTTTTATGGTAATATTAAGAATGTCTTCTTTTTATATCTTCGACATCAGTTTCAACGTAAATTTCGAGTTTATTTATCCAAAGCTGAACGTTTGCATAAATATTTACCTCCGGTAGGAATAATTCGTATACAAAAGAAAAAATCGGGAAAAAGGAATGCTCCTTAAGTGACCGCTTCTTTCTTTGGAGTACAACGAAACGTTTGTGCATGAAAACGAAGGACAAAATTGCGAAGAGGCCGGCGCGTACCTTTAGGACTAAAGCGAGGCTGTTCGCCGGAACACCAAATGAAATTCGTGCACCTGCCTCCTTCTTCTGTACTCTCTTATCTCCCCCAACCCTCCTCACCCCTTTCTATCTCTCTCTTTTTCTCTCTTTATCCACAGTACCGTATCTTTTGCGCACCTCACGATAAAGTGTCGATTATTTCCTTGTTCATCCACATTAGAAAAAAGAAAAATAAATAAATAAATAAATCTCCCTTCAATTCAATGACCAAACTTACAAATTTACATGGAAATTTAATGACTTATTCGGTATTTTTTCATTTCTATTTTACATCTAGTACAAAATACAAAAACTTACAGCTTCGATCGGTGCTAATCATAAGATAAAGAAATTATTTCGAAAAGAGAAAGCTAATTTTGTTTCTTATATTAGCCATTTATAGTCTATATCCGATATTAGCATAGTCATTTTTTTATACCTCGTTCATATTGACCTGTTAATGCCATTTTTATCTCTATCCTAAAAAAAAGAAATAGATAAAAGTTAACTGGATATTGAAAATAAAATGTTTAGCAATACTTAATAATGAATTTGTAAAAGGTTACAGGTCGGGTTTCGAAATAGAAATTACATCACTGGACCGATTTTACCCAATGTCGAGCTCTCCCTTTTTCCACCCTAAGCGTTTCAGGCGGTACATAAATATAATCAGAAGAAGAAGAAGAAGAACACGTTGGATTACGTGCGTGCGTTCGGCGCTCGTCTCACAACAGAATAAGTGGCGATCCGAAAGACGGGAGGATTCGAAGATATTGTAGTTCTCCGAGTCCGTAGACCGAATGGTAGGGGTAAAGACGAGAAGAGGCCCCATTTTCTTCCCACTCCCCACTATCGCCACCGTTCGTAGGGCCGCGCGCTTCTCCCCACCAGAAGCGGCATATACGCGTGCCAGAAAACGTGAAACGAGCCTCTCTAAAGTAAAAAAAACACGTGCCAGGAAGATCGTTGGATCGAAACCGCTCACGTACGTTGCTCCAAAGCCGAGGAAGTTGTACTCGCCTTCCAAGAGTTTTAAGACTTCGGCTTCTTTGATCGCAATCGTGCCGAGAGCAAATTGTGAACGTCTTTGAGGATCGCTTAAGATGCTTCTCTTCCTTCTCCTTAATGAGTTTCAACAAGCCCTTGTCCTTTCCTATTTTCCATTCTACGTATTTGTAAATGAGTTACTATGAGATTTGTACAATCCGTGGAAATCATACACGTACTTATAAATATTTCTATTATTCATTTATTAATTTATTAATAATTCATTTATTAATCATTTCGTTTATTAACAATAATAAAAGTTTTAGTTCTCTCTGTGTTAGTATACTAATTTGAACTTATCAAACATCATTATATTAAATAATATTTAGTAGCTATATTATATATGTTTAAAGTAATGAAATTGAGAATTAAACCATATTCCTGTAATAATGAGTCATATAATATATCGGAACGATATCATATTATATGTAATTATTATATAATACTGACATACGCGGTAATTATGCGTTTCTGTCAGTATTTTTTGATATTTACCTGTCATCTTTCTCAACCGTGATACATATTCTATAATTATTTTAATTATATATATATATATCTTCATGAACAGTAATAAGTTATTTCTACTTCATCCACGCTTATGGCAATCGTAGACTGTTATTCGATTTCTTATGTATTCTTTTTTTTTCATAATAAAAACTAATATTTTTTTACCTTTGTCTTTTTTTTTCGACATCTCAGTATATCTTTCCGAGTTATTAATCTTAATGTATTTACAGTTCGATATGACCGGAAACGTCTTTAATAAAAGTCAAAATCATTATAAGAGAACTTGGTACGTTCCGGTCATAACAGGTCCGTATAAGGTAATTCTACATTGTTGCTAGTTACATTCTAGGACAACTTTCTTAAGAACACAAAGGTCTTTGTCATAGTTTTTTCCACTTTTTTTCTTTTGTTAGTTATAAAGCTTTTCAGTATTTTGATATATCTGATCTTGTTTTTGATCTTGCATAGATTTTAAAAAATTACATCAACGGTTATAAAATACAGAACACTTGCTAATATAATTACTATAATTATTATTCGAATGAGGATAATTGTCTGGTTCGTTACTCTACTGATTATCCTATCGATAAGTACATCGAAGTAAATAATGAGTATTTAATCAATTACTTGTTTAATATATATATTTCTTCTTCGAATTCCAAATTTAATTTAACTTTATTATAAATGAAAGTTCCTTTAGTTAAAGGAAATAGAAAATATGGCGAAAAAATAAGATGTTATATAATATTCTATATGCCTTCGTGCACGTGATAAAGAAAATAGAAATGTTTTCCTCTCTAATATCACTAATTGCATTTGAATCTCACGAACATACGATATTACATATATTTAAAAATATAGTATATATATATATATATATATATATATATGTACATGGTGTCTCAAAAACCAATATCTATCTTGAAAAAATAATGAAAATTAAGAAGAACGGGATTGAGATGAAAAAAATATTTATTTTGAAACAATTGTCACAAAGAATTAATGCTATTTACGTATCTGTTTTCACATGGCGAACATCAACGTTTCTACAAACTTTAAAACAATAAATTGTTTTATTGTAATTGTTTTATTGGAATATTTTACATGTAAGATACTTTACGAGTTGATAATTACTAATCCTTTTTAAATGTTTCTCAAACTAATCCAATTCTTTCACCAGATTTTACTCGGGTATTCATTTCTTTTGTCATCATTTACATATCCGGTTTTCTGAAATTTGATTAATAATTCACGAATAATCTAGTGTGTTGAAATTTTTGTATGAAACTTTAATTCAAAATTTTCTTTAACTTTTTTTTATATTAACTTTTTTCATCTTGCATATTGCAACGAAGATTTGATGATTCACTTTCATTAACAATAATATAGAAAATTTATAGATTATAAAAAATTTCTAAACCAATTAATTTTTTTTAATGTTTTTTTTTTTTATAAATTTGTATCAGAAATACATATGTTTATGCCAGCGTAATATTGACTTTTGAAAGGGACTGTATAAACGGCCTGGAGAATACCAAGACACACACGGTCATTCACTTTTCTTTCGTGATTCCTTATCGAAAAGAAAAATCATTTTTGCGTGTAAGAATCCAACTAGCGTGTTATGCAGCTTCGTGAATTTCGTTACTCGAAACGAAACTTTTCTCGCTTTACAATTAATCGCTAATCTTCTTTAAAACGATCTCCTTTAAGAAATTATGTTTGAAAAGAGCGATAAAGAAACAAGAAAATATTTATTTATATATTTGTGTATATTATTTCGTATTATTATTTGTATATAATATTTATATATAATTCACAATTTAAATCGTACACAATTTATTAAGATTATGATATCGTATCATACGAAAAATATAACTAGTGTATGAACCAGTAATATAGCACGAATTACCAATGTATATTCTTCGGTAATGACTATCCTGAAAGGTGGCTATCCAATTTAAAGTAGGAATATGCTATGAATAAGCAGAAAGATAATAAACATACTTACAACTTGACAGTGTAGAAATTTAAATACTTGCCAACCATGTTCTAGGCAGTACCGTATATAGTCTACTTTCCACGTTGCATTTAAAGAACGATTTCTAGTTTTGCAAGATCTTATATGGTCATGCCCATATAAGATTATTTACCTTACCTTAGAATTTCGCAAAATATTTTACTACCGGATTTTTTGAAAGTTCAAATACCCTTATTTATCTCATTCGTAATTTCGCACCTTCTAATGTCTTTCTCGAGCATAATGCAATGAGATAATGTTCTTCTCTTTCGTTATCTTTCTACTGATTTCTCATTCTCTATATGATTTTTTACAAATGATTTTTGTTTACGAAATTATGTTGATTTCTTGAAACATACAAAATATCTATGGATATACAATATTACACACACATTATTATATTATATTATAAATATACAAAATGGTTTTTTTTCATCCTCTCTCCGGATATGTTTTACATAATAGAATTTTAATAAATGGATAATGAAGTATATGCTTCGTGGTAAACTTAAATTCATTTTGTATTATATAATGTCTATACATTATAATATTTATATGTTTCATCGCATATTAAATTAGTATTAACAGAAAAAGTAACATTTCTTTAATTCCTGAAATTCTTTTATAACATAAGGAAAATTATCAATCATTTTCAGAATTATCGCCAAACGTAATATAAATTGAATAAACATAATCTTGTAGGATAAGACTGTAATTTATATTTTAGATCTGGAACAAGATGCGGTAATGAATAGGGTAATGATCTATTCATGAGATAATAAAATAATACAATGCAGTTCCTTAATATAAAGTTACATTATCTAAGGTTGGCAAAGAATTGACCAGGTTTCGTTTGACCAAGGACAACAATGCTACTGTTTTCATCATGATAAAGAAACAATTGACATATCTATTGAAATGTATGTATGCAAAACCATAGAAAAAGTATATACATATTGCATTTCAAGTCGTCGAGATCCATGTCGTAACATGTTATCCAGAAATAAAAGTTACAACTGATTAGATAGTTAAACCCAAGTGAGTATTCGAAATCTGATTGAAGCTATTAGAACAATGACCTAAAGTAGTGATATAGATTATAATCCGCCCAAATTGCGAAATTTTTATGAATTTTACGAATAATAATAGAAAAATTGAAAAATAATAAATATTTCTGTATTCTGAAAATCAAAAATAAAATAATAGTATTACCTATCTTCATATTTATTAATGTCATTAAAATTCTTTAAGAATAAGATAGAATTCCTGTTTAAGTAAGACTGTCACAAATATAAATATTTTACGACCAAATATTCATATATAAATATGAATGGATGTAAAATTTATTATATACATATATATATATATATATTGTAATACCTGTAACCCTATTTTAATCAGCTCTTGTCATTCAATTGAAGGCAAAGAATGCAAAATGGACTTCATTAACTAAAAAGACAGTTCACCTTCTTTTATTTCATTTCTTCTTTGATATCTCCGTAATGTCAGGCGTTTATCTGTTTGATGTTATCGCTGTCTTATAAAACGTACCGCTGATCTTTTCTGTAGATATTGCACAAAAATCTCAAGGCTTGTGTGCAATATTTTCAATTACTCCTTTCGGTTTAACCTATCGATTCAATATACAATAGTTACATATATAGTTTGTTGCATATTATGGAATAAAGAAAATTACCTCATTAAAATTACCTCGTCATTTATTTAATTATAATAAATATTTATAATTTGATAAATATGGAATATTTAATTATATTATAATTAATTGAATATTCTTTTCCTAATTCTCTATTTGTTTTCTCATTTCTAGAACTAATTTATTGATCATGCAATGTACTCAAAAAATATCTTGGAAAATAACTTTTACCAAACGTACCAACATTTATTCCTATATAATTTGACCAATATATTACCTGGTTTGAAAAGAAAAAAAAGAAACGAAAAATGAAATGTTAAGATATTAGAAATGTCTTTTGCAATCCATTGCTTTGCTCTAGCATGACTATCGAGTATCAAACGAGTCTTGGTTGCGTAGGCATTGACCTGTCGAGTTCTATCGAATTGTCAAATCTGTTTATCTGTTTGTAAAAAGGAAAATATATGTCAGAAAAAAAGTGACACTTTTACATGGTGACGTTGGTTAATAGGCGGCCAATAGAAAATAGTTTCACAGGTATTATGCAATGTGATAAATTAAAGGCGATGGACCGTGAAACGCATAAGACGTATATACGAAGCAAAGATTTTTACTATCATGTATGTACGTGTACATGAATAAACACTAATGTAATTGTATCTCCACGACTTAGCATTTTCTTTCGTAAATAGGATTTAGTTTTAAAACGTTAATAATGAAATACCGTAATTGATCGAATCATTTTAAGTAATTGTAAAACAAACTATCTGATTCTGTTAAAAAAAAAAATTGCTCATTATTAAAAGATTTCAGTTTTTATTTCTCAAATAATAATTAGATAATTAACTGAATAGATGTAAGAAATTTTTTCTAACAATCTATAGAAGTAGGATAAATAAAAAGTGTTATAATTTAAAAAGAAGCATAAGGAAACATAATAAATCATGAGATCGTTTTACGACTAACGTGATGTAAATCGATGATAAATATTCCTTGTAACTCTAATTGCCGTTTGTATTTAACGAGCGGATAATAAACCACCTCAATCAATCACTTGATAGATCAATATCATTGTTATGTGAAAGAGAAAAAAGGCTTAGCATCGAATGTGTTTTAGAAATGTTTACGAATAGGTTCATTGTGTCAAGGCAATAAAATAAAGTAAATCATCGAAAGTGATTTAAGAAATTCATCACAATATTACTAATACATGCAAATTTGTATATAAATTTCTTTTTCTCTCTATATTTTCTAAATTATTAAAAAATACTATCTGCCATCCATTAATTTCAACATGTAATCGAAATTCGCTAAATAGAAACTTCGCATCATATCGAATTATAAGTTTTTATCTTATTAATTATTCATATAAAAAAAAAGCAGGAATCGATTGTAATGAATTATACAATAGTGAATCTTTTCAACTAATTTCGAAACAATATTTCCTTATAACTTATTTTTATTTATAGTATGTGGGATAGTTTTGTGATAAGTAAAAGTGGAATCCGTGATGATCTCATATGTAAAACTATTTGTCTTTTGTTATTGTTCCATACGTTTAACGTAAATATTTTAAATTCTTTTAATAGATACTCGTTTTGTATTAATAAGGACTTCTCGGTTTACTAAATAAGACAAAAGCATTACGTTTTATCTCGTATACTTCACCAGTTTCTATTCCGCATACTTTTCTTCTTTATATCTTCTACGGATTCTTCTACTGCTAATCGTAATTAATTTTCTTTTACAAATTAAACGGAACAATGTTTTTCAAAACAATTTCGAATCATTTTCATTGGAAGCCTTCAAACAATTTTCATACAATATTTCATTCCGAAGCTTCTGAAAAATCGAACGATCAGTCCGAAAAAAGCTGTTGGACTAATTATGTTCACGATCTTAAATCGGGATGCTCGTTAACACGGACGTAATCAAAAGGGTAGTAATAATAAATTAAACCGAAATTACAGGTTTAAAGTGTTCTTTGACTTTTCGTTAAATTGTCAAGCTTTGATTACTCTTTAAAAGAATGTGCTTTCTCGACGATTAATAAAAAATCGCGGAAGAAAAGGGGGTTTTGTTTCTCTGTGTGCGGTTCTTTACCGGTTCATAATAGAGTGCATGCATGTATATGTGTTCATTCTCCGTAACCGATCATCCATGAGACATAAAGCAATTTTTTGTCGTCAACTCATTACTCTTAATGAATAGTCTTTTTGTCCCTTGAAACGTATTCATTAAATGTTTCCGCATTCAATATACTTCCTACGCACACTTTCAATTTACTATTGCATCAAACTCTAATAAATTAGAAATTCGTTTGAAATCATAACACAAATACAGAAACATAGAAACATAATTAGGTTGCAGGTATACACCGAAGTGTTACGGTTTTCTGTATTTTATATTGCAATCAATATAAAATAAAATTTATTACAATTAACAATTTCCAAAATATCGATATTTCTCTGATTACTTTGTTTCTAATTATATTTTTGTATCGTAGTAAATTATTTTTTGTATAGTAGGAAATTATATATTGTATTGTAGGAATTTATATAGTAATGGTGATAATAAAATAGCAACATAATACAGTTGTATTTGATAGACACTTTTACTTTAACTCTTTATATTTTGTTCTTACTTTTCTCTTTTTAACATTTTTTGAAAACTTTATACTAAACTTTATCACTTTCTTATTGAATGTTTTCTTTCGATCTTGAACATCGTATCATCTAGTCATTTATTTGTCATACATCCGTCCTCACTTTCACATACTTTCGCCACATACTAGTTTTATCAAATTTGCAATTCAAAATTCAACATATTATAATTAATTGAAACATTTTTAATACAGAATAAGTGATATGTTAATAGCAATCGAATAATACACCTACGTAAAACTACAAATAAAATTAAATGAAGTAAATGTAATTTAAACGAAGTATAGACATTTGCGAAATTATTTCATATATCAGTCGTATAATCCTAGAATTTAATGAATATATTTATGAATATATATGATATGATAAAAAACGAAAACATACGAATAAAATATACAAATGTTTAAATCCATTACGCAGCCAGTATAAGAATTAAATTAAGATAATAAAAGACCACCCCAAGTCAGAATTAAAAATCTATACCGAATAACTACCAATTCGTATTTGATATAAATCATATGTAATAAGGATATTATAATTGAGCGATAAAATAAAAATGGGAAATGTCCTTGATACCTTTCTTTCATTTTAGGATTTATGTAAAATTTATAATAAAAGATGAGCAATACCATTACCAAAAACTAAAATATATGCTCATTGGCGAAACAGTCAACTATCATACATCGAGATACGTTTCTCTCGAGATGCGTGACGTAAAATAAAGTGAAATGATTCCGCTAGGGATCTCCTTCTCCTTGGCTATATATATACCCGCTTTCTATTACGGAAAGCTACAGTTTATCTGCATTATTCGTCAGTGATAGTTTAATAGTGTCTTCTCACTTTATTTCGCGAAACTTAGAACAGCACCCTCAAATATACACTCTTTGATAAGTGCGTTTTCACGAATTTAATCGTCTTTTTATTTATTCACTAATATTCCATAATCATTTGTGCTAAGAAAAGCATGAATAAGAAAATGAATGCGAATTGTTTGGTCAGATTTGTTGCATAAAACAAAACAGGTTATTCTGAATTTTTTATATCGTCGAATTTAATGTTCATATTAACATTTATTATCGGTTGTGTAAATTTGATCGTTTAATGAATTTTGTAAAACTGTATTTGTATCGATGATTTTATACTATTATATAAATATTCTTCAAAAGGTTTTATGTTTAATATACAAAGACTTATTTTTTTATTATCTTATTTACAGCAATTTACAATATAGAGATTATACTATTAAAAATATGAGAATACGTTTTTTTTAAATTTGTTACTTGAAGAGAAATTAATATAAAAATTATGATTCGCCTTATTAATTCATATAATATTATTTCGTCAATTAACATTTGGAAGATTCTAAACGCTATGAATTATAACAGAAGAAAAATTTTACATAAAGGAAAAATAAATTTGAAATGATTAGTTTCTGAAAAACACCGAAAAGTTTTCAACTTTACCAAGAATCAAAAGATTTCTTCGACTTCCATCCTGATCAACGAGATCTTTATTGCATCGATTACTTATCGAAGTATTTAAAAATGAGAATGGAAGAAATTTTCATATTATATTTCCGCGTCGTTCTTAATACGTAAAAAATGTAAACCTATTTCTAAATAGGAATGATATATACGAGCACGAGGAAAAATAAAACTTTCTCTTACGATTTATATTTCTAAGCATACTTTTTTTTGATTTTCATATGATCAATAAATAATTCTCTCTTACTATATTTTTCCTTTTTAGGAACGCCATTGTTTATTAGTTTTTATTAATTTCTCTCCAATTGCCTAAAGAAATAAAAAAAAATCTTTCATTTTCATTAAAACATCGTATCTAATAACAAGAATGTTGTTATCGAAAATATATATTTTTTTTATTCATATACATGTTATAAAAAGAACCGTAATATCACGAATCCAGAATAACCTGTTTTGTTTTATGCCATAAATCTGACCAAACACTTCGCATTCATTTTCTTATTCATGCTTTTCTCCATTTAATCTTCGTTTTATTAGTCATTTATGTACATGTATTCATATATATGTTGTTAATTAGGCTATCTTTTTTTATTAATTTTTTTCTCATTCGTTCGTTGTCATATATAATTTTTTTAAATGACAGTGTGACGATAAAAGAGAAAGAATATTTATGAGCGAATGTAAAAATTAATCTCGCATAAAAAAAAACATAATTATATGATATTAGTAAAAATGGAGTGGTTAAATTTGTTTCCATGCTAGTTTTGAACCTAAAATGGATCCTTTAAATAAATATTTATTAATTGCATTCATGTATACCAAAGAATTCATCAATTCAATATTCATTGATTCAGTTCATTGATTTCATTTTTTTCCAGCTAAAGGACGACGAAAAAAGAAAATTAGTCTGAGACAAAAAAAAATGAATCTGTTGATACGATTCGTCGTTTCTATTTACCTATTATCCACCGTTTTAATCACAATTTATGCCAGTAATACACTTAGAGGATGGAATTCTCACTTTGGACGAGCTCCACTTCTCGAACGATATTCCTGGAAGATTCTTGATTTTGCTTATCCCGACGAAGCGAGTAGAAAGCTCGCTTTATCAATGGGAGAATTCATACCGGAGAATGCATTACCAGTGGGTATAGAAATATGGCGTAATAAGCTCTTCATCACGGTTCCAAGATGGCGAAACGGTAACTTATCTTTCACTTTCGGTAACTTCTTCATTAGTCTTATTAATATATTCGTACTACTCATTTTATTACATTTTTTATATCAATCTAATAAATATCGATCAAGGATTCATTACAAAAATAATATGATTCATTTTAACGTTCGTTTTTTCTTTACGGATAGATATTTAATTTATCAATTTATAGAAATAAAATAATAAACCTTCATTTATGTCATCACTACTGACATAATTTTTCGCGTATAAAAAAATATTCTATCGATTTAATGGAAATTATGATAATTGATAGGGCAGAAATTGAAAGTAACAAATACGAAACGTCTGTCTTTTTCATCTCATTGTTGAAAAAAAGACATAAAAAGGTAGGACCGTCTCTTCCGCGCTTTTAGTTCACTGATGATCATATGTGTCTCAAGTCAGGAACCGGAAGTCCGTGAGAGAACTATAGAGGGAGGCAAGGGCAGTGTCGCAGGAGGTATACATTCAAATCTTGTCTGGACGACTTCCGGTTCGCGACAAAAAATGCCGAAAACCGCGAGAGCAACTTGAATGGATCTCTCTTTCTTTCTCTCTCTCTCTCTCTCTCTCTCTCTCTCTCTCTCTCTCTCTCTCTCTCTCTCTCTCTCTGTCTTTCTCTATTTCACTCACTCACTCATTCTGCTCCTCTTCTCTAAAGCTCCATCTTCTCTAAGGCATACGAAATCCAGCCCTCTTCTTCCTGGGTTTATTCACTCCCGTGTCCTTTATCAGACTTCTCCATCCCCTCCATACCCTTTCCCCTACGTGTTTTATATTTATTATATGCATTGGCGCACGCCAGGCCATTGTACCAAGCACGGATGGTCAATGATGGCGGCACGCTGTGTACGATCCTTCTATGTTCCATCCTTTTGCTCCTCTCTCTCTCTCTCTCTCTCTCTCTCTCTCTCTCACTCTCTCTCACTCTCTTCTTCTGCTTCTCTATATCTCTGTTTCTGTTTCTGCCTTTAAATCACTATAATTATAATTAACATGTAATTTTCTTGATATTTTAGTGTTTCTAAATTGAACATATATATTTCAATTAATTCTTATTCTTGTTGATCCTATTAAAATACATTCGTCGTGAATTTTTTATGGTTGAAGGCAAAGTGATTTAAAGAGTGAAAGAGAAAGAAGAAAAAAAATAAAATGGTGAAAGAAACATGTTCGAGTAATAAATTCGAGGATAAAAAGGAAGCTAAAGGTGAGAATAAGTTGCTGGTATTTTGGGATGTAGATTTGCGGTGAAACAATAGATATCGGGTACAGCGCTGGCTTTTCTTCTTTCTTCTCTTTCGATCCTCCTCGTTCCGTTTCTAGGAGCTTTCGAAACGAGCCACAAACCGCTCCCTGTGATCGCCATTGTCTTTAGGGCAGGTTTTTATGCGCCCTCGGTGTTTGTCCCATTCTTTCGCGTAACTTCAGATTCACCGTGGGCTCCAAACTTGCTGAGAGAGCTCCGAAGGGGAAAGAAGGAAGAAAGGAAAGAGGAAACGAGAGGCAAAAAAAGAAGAAAGAGAAAGAGACTTTGTCGGACCCTTCTGGGTACTTTTGTGTTCAATGAACTCCTCCGCGACAAAATAATGGTCGTGTCAACGATTTGCTCGAATCGAAATAAGCGATTTTGTAAAGTCGAATGAGTTCCGTACAGGTTCGATATGTATATTTATTTATTACATGAAGAATTCAATTCAAAATGAACTTCTCAATCTTTTACTCTCGTAACATTTGATCGCAAATAGCCAAAATGACAGTAATATATCGACCAACACGAAGATATAATTTATATAGATTAAAATTTTGGCTAATATCGCTTATAAGAAAACGAATCTGTTGAGATGCATGTATTTGATAATCTTTGACGAAAGAATTTTACTTATGAATCATTATTCTGTTTATTTATAAAGCATAAGAGTAATTTGTCATAAAGTGAAAATAAACTTGTCTACTCAAATATAATAGTTTGATTGTTAAACTTCTATCGATCAAATACGTGAATTACATATATTAAATGATGTTTTTAATTAAATTAATTCTCAGGTGCAATAATCTGAATAACATTGATAGAACATACAATGCAGATTACATACATATCTTTCTATAAATTTTTATAGTATACAAATCTTTGAAGGTATACCAGCGACACTGAATTACATTTCGTTGGATGCAAATCGTGGAGGTTCACCTAAACTCATTCCATATCCAAATTGGGCTCAGAATAAGGCTGGTGCTTGCGGATCTGGATTAACTACTGTATATAGGTAATTACTAATAATAATCGGCGAATAAAAAAAATTTAAGAATTATTTAATGATCGATGGATTTAATTTACAGAATACACGCTGACGTATGCGATAGATTGTGGGTTTTGGATACTGGTACTATTGGATATGAAGATACAACTGTGCAAGCATGTCCTTACACATTAAATATTTTCGACTTGAACACAGATAAAATTCTGAGACAGTACAGGCTCCGTCCAGACGATATCAATCAAGTATGACTATATGTTTATAAAAGATACGACAATAATTTATTTATCATATTATCCAAAGAAAGATATTTAAATTATAAATAAATAAGCTCACACAAAACTATTAAAAAATTTTTAAATATTTGCAATATATCTTTTTTTGGAATTTAGAATCAAAATTCTTATAAATTCACTGACACGAATATTGATTATCAAGAACTTAAGAACTCTCGTTTTCCATACAATTACAATCTATCCAAACTATTAATACTGATGTAAAGATATTAATCTCTCGGACATTTTTCACAGAATACTTTCATCGCGAACATAGCCGTAGATCTTGGAAAGGGTGGCTGTAATGATGCCTTTGCCTACATGTCAGATGAACTCGGTTACGGACTGATAGTTTATTCTTGGGAACAAAACAAATCTTGGCGAATAACTCATAGCTATTTCATGCCTGATCCACTTGCTGGTGACTACAATATTGCTGGTCTTAACTTCCAATGGGGTGAAGAGGGTATTTTTGGTATGAGTCTTTCTCCAATAGCCTTCGATGGCTACAGAACGCTTTTCTTTCATCCATTGAGTAGTTATCGAGAGTTTGCCATCTCTACGAGAATCTTGAGGAACGAGGAACTTGCAAAGAACAGCTATCATGAGTTCCAGGTGAATAAAAGAACGATTTCTCTCACTTTCTCTCTTTCTTCTTCTCTTCCTTCTTCTTTCGACATCACAAGCGATTCTTAAACCGGTTTTCATTATTACGATTTACGTTTCTACGCCTACGAAACATAACGGAATGACATAATGCAAAGCGGGAGGTAAATTGATCAAGTTTATAAAAAGGCAATCGATGACGTTCGTTGATCGAATAAGAAACAATGTCTTGATAATGACAAAGGCATGTCTCTGAGAACTTAATCCGAAAAGAATCACGATGATCTCATAGTTTAATTATACTTTCATTCTTTAAAATTATTAATGCAAAAATTAAGATTATTATTCTTTCATTTTATTATTATTCTTCTATTTATTATTATTATATATCTTTATATTTTTTCAAAGTAATAAATTAGCAATGTTACCATTGAACATAATTTTTTGTTTTCTTTTTGTACAGGCACTCGAAGAGAGAGGACCTAACTCACACTGTACTGCATCGATTATGGACGAGAATGGATTGCAATTCTTCAATTTGGTCGATCAAAATGCAGTGGGATGTTGGAACTCTCAGTTGCCTTATATTTCCGCTAATCACGCATTAGTCGCAAAACACGACGAGGCTTTAATATTCCCAGCGGACGTCAAGGTATGATTAAAATTCAAAGAAAATAGGGAACATTTGGGATCGAAATAATATAAGAAAGAAAATGTTCAAATGTTTCAGGTGAATAGAGGCATGCTTTGGATAATATCGGATAAGATGCCCGTTTTCCTACTTTCAACCTTAAATTATACTGACATAAACTTCAGAATATTAACTACACCAGTTCAGGAAGCTATCTCTGGCACAGTTTGCGAAAACACACCTTGGCGATACGCCAGTAATCACATTTGGTGGGACCGATGATACCGATATAATCGAAATAAAGTATAAAAAAAGTGTAAAATCTATTTTGAAAAAAGATGAAAGCACGTGTTTACCCGCTCAAGGTTTCAAGCGGTCTCCTGTTGGCCTCGAGAGTTCCGGTCATCTAAATACAATTGGTCGTTTGTACGATCGGCAACTTCGTTTTCTTATTCTTCTTATTCTTTTTCTTCTTCCTTTTTCTTGTTCATCTTTTAAAGAAAAGAAAAAAACGAGATAAAGAAAAGAAGGTAGAAATGGAAAAGAAATGTATATCGACTACCTTTCGTCTCCTTTCTCTTCCTCCCACTACTCTAAAACTTGGTCGTTAACACTGCTTCTATGCGGAGACTTTACAAGTCCTTTAGGGTCCTTTCGAGCGATTTACCAGGACGACTAGCCGCCTCATCAATAATTCATGATAGCGGGAGGCTCCTAGGAAATAATAATATCCCTATTCCGATGGAGATTCGTTGTGGATACTTCCTTTTTTCTTCCTTCTTTTTTTAAGAAAGATTTTATCCCTTTTTTCGCGATTCCATCCTTTGGGAGAGTTTATAGTACAGATAAAGTATACTCATAAATTTTGTAGAAATATTTGAATAGCACAAATGTAATATTCTCGATAATATATAGTATTAAAATAAATATAGATTTCTACACATATGTTAATTATATTAGATCTTTAATTATATTATTTCGTTATTTTTAATTCATTTGATTGATATGATTAGTTAACCATGAACTAATTTTAATATTTCAAAGATCATTTATCTTGTGTACTCCGAAAAAAAAATATTTCTTCTCTAATTTCGATTTTGAACAAAGATTTAAAGCAAGTCTCAAAGGTTATAGACCGTCGCAAAAATCGTAGGAAGTAAATCAAAGTGTCTTAGAATGGCGGCAGTAGTGGTAAGAACTAGGCGAGACATCCTAACACTTGGGCCAATTTCGAACGTTTATACGGCGTGAAAACGGTTATCGAATTGGCGTGAATCAGCCAGCCCGCAGGAGCCAGATGGCCCGACGTGCCCCATTAGTTTGGCCCTCGTTTCCGATAATTTTAAGGCGACCAGCCATTTCGTGCTCTGATATACGATCGGATATCGCTCGCACGATTCTTACAAAATTATCCGTTTCACGCCCCCGCCAGTAAAATATGATCTTGCCGGAGAACGCAAGTTCATCATCTTTCTTTCTTTCAAATTTCAAGTTTAGAACTCTTTGATATTTCGTTATTGTCATTATTAAGTATATTAAGTAAATCAAAAAACTATAGTAGAATATTTTGTATGTGACTCATGTAATAAAATAATCTTGTGTAAAAGTTAACTTAAAAATACTTTAATAGTTTAAATAAATAAATAACACAAAAATAGAGCATATTCTATCTAGAGAAAAAATTTATCTAAGAATTTTTAAGACGGATAAGGTACGAAAAAGAGAAAAAACAATAAGAATCGAGGTTCGTGTAGGAAGATTCTCGCTTCAAATGCTAATTCTTGCGATCTATGGATCGTAGATCGTAGCATTTGGCGCAACTAACTGGCGATTAGAAGAGGCCGAACGAGATATGTGCATGAGATTGCTGTAGATGATAACAAAGGTGTTTTCAATTTGGAAAGCAGCCCTTCATTCCCCTCTTTCTCTCTCATTCTCTCTCATTCTCTCTCTCTCTCTCTCTCTCTCTTTCTCTTTCTCTCTCTTTCTCCCTTTTTTATCTCTTTTTTCCCTCTTGCCATCTTTCTTCGATCGATAAAAGAAGTTTCAAAGGTTCTAAGTCTGTCTCGTTAACATGTCGATCCTGATCAGACACGATGTGCATTATGGGCATCGGCATGGATTATAATCTTAAGATCAGAAAAGATCAAGAATCTTTTCTCATGAGGCCTTCCTTTTCACTATCGTTCGAACAAAACTTTTTAATTTAAATTATTTATAGGTATATTTTCCATTAGAGAAAGTATTATTATTATTATTTTTATTATATGTATATTAAATAAAATGAATAAAAGTTTAAATTTCTCAAAATTAGATGAATTGTAATAACACGATCAATGCTCGTTTTAAAATCCAGATTCAATCTTTAAACGTGTATTGTATATATATATATATATATATATATATATATATATATATATATATATCATTAGTCGCCGAAACTTTCTGTACAATGTTAAAAACAAAACAAATATTCAACGAATACTTATTAAAAATTTTAAGCAGTCTACAATTCCTTCTAATCTCTTTTTTTATTCTCTTTTTACTTGAGACCGATTCCAATTTACGAGGAATTAAGAAAGAAGAAAGAACGAACGTTTCTCGATCAAATTTTATTTCAGAAGGCAACATGAGTACTCGGTGCTTGGTCTTTTGGATTTCGTATCAGCTTACTATCCTTAGGTTTGTTTTAAATTAACACCTACCCACGCCCGCGGCACGCTTTAACACCTTTTTAAAAGGTGCCTGCTTCAGGCCGACCCTCGGCTTTTTTTTACCATCGGCGCCGGTAATTATGGGTTGGTTGGCTCGAGCCAACTCGCGCCCCCCTTAAAGACGACGATATATTTCTGGTAACGAGTTATTCGCACGGCAACTTTTGCATCGAAACGCTTTCTCGTCGTTCTTTTCGTCATCTTGTTCGTTTCTCTTTCTCTTTTTCTTTTTCCCCTCTATCTCTTGCTCCTTGTTTCTCTTTCTCCTTCATTATCAATCTTTTGTCTTATTTTCCATTCCAATCCTTCCTTTCCCACGAAGTAATAACGAACAACACGTTTTGCCTTTATTAACCGTCGTGTTTCATTTTCATGGAAACTGAGCTGTCCGATTTGAGACGATCAGATCTTATTCAAAAATACTAATTATAGGTGCTGTTACTCAGCGCGAACGGTCAGTTGATTAAACCTATGTCTTATTCGGTGATTATTAAAATAGATTCGATGATTTTTAATTTGTACGCTTTGCATTTTTATTAGCAAGGGACATATATTGTCCGTTTTTAAATTACTTGTATTAAATTTCATTATATTAAATTGTATGTTAATTTTTTTATAATCGACATAATTTTTTTATAATCTATATTTTTTTACGACTGTGTAAATAAGGTTGCAGATATACAGGTGTTATAGATTTAAGAATAAAAATAAATGAATAATATAATATTTGTATTTATCAGCAAATTATCGATCTAAGTAATTTAATATAAAATTAATTGTTTAATTATTAAATAATAGCAACTACCGTGCACATATATTCAAATTTTCCTTGAATCAAGATCAATAGATATCTACTTTATCTACCTCTGTTTTATCGACAGTTTTTCTAAAAACAGTCTTCATGGTAATTCTACACCTTTCGTCCATAGCATATGTGACAGCTATGAAAGAACAACTAAGAAAATACTATCCTCATCATGGACATATATATGGTGTATAAGCTTATATAGAATATATCCCTTTTAGATATGCTTAAGTATAATTCAATTAATACGTGACAATAATTTTGATATGTAGTATAAATAGTAATACATTTGACAAAAGCAAGAAAAAACTATATGCCAGATTATAATTCTTTAAAGGTAGATTGATTGAAAAAAGTTTGATATTAATATAAACCTTATATTTTTATATTCTAATTAATTATTTATACAAATAATTAAATCGTATTTAAGCAACCACTAGCTTGATATCACTACCGATGAAATATATAACACATAACATAAAAAATAATACAAGAGGCTAACGTTAACTTTATTCTTTTATACTATTAACTATTACAATTACTTTAAAAATTACTAAAAAAATTAAAAAAAAAATCTAAGTCTTCAATAATAGAGAAAAAAAATTTGTGTTTTTCTTATTAAAATCTTATACCTATTTAAATTAGAAATCAGAATTTTTCAGTGTATTTCTTGAAGACATTATTTTAGAATTCTATTTATCAATCGAAGTGTCATTAACGATGTAAAATATAAATACTTTAATGGTTGATTAGAAATAGAAAGAAGATATTTTGGAAACGTACCGAAATAAGTAGCCATTCGCCCGATAGTACTTCCTTTATAAAATCTAGATTTAGATTTCGATTTATCGCAAGCAATAGTACCGATCCAGGTCTAACCACGTGGAGGTTGCTACATCTGGAGACACACGAGCTAACGATGATTCTACTTTAACATTCGCGTTCTCGATTTTCTAATCGATATTTCGAATAATAAAACAAAATTCTCGATAGGACTTTTAATCACGCCTGCGAATACTCACGTGAGTATTAGAATAATGATAACTCTACTCTAGAAACCGCGTTTCCGGCATTCCCGATGTACTCTGTTCTCTTATTTACATTGTTATTCTCTTACTATGCTTGAACTCGTTTGAAATAGCATTTTTATATACTCATAACAAATGTTGATTAGATAGTGAAATTAATTTGCTTTATAAAGTAATTCTGCTTTCATAGTTTTAGATTATTAATATGAAAAAAAGAGAAAAAGAGAAAGAGATGATGAAAATGGTTAAATATCTCTTTCTTTTAAAAAAAAAATACATGTAAACAAAATTTACAAAAAGAAATAAAATATAATTACTAAAATGCTCATCATTAGGAAGACACTAATTGAAAATGTAAATTACAATATAAACGAGCAAGACGTTAACTAAACTTACGTGAAAGTTGTTTAATTTAAATAACAAACATTCATAATAATCGACCATCGTTTAAACTGTAATTCTTCGTATAATTAAAACTTTTTGCATAAATGAAATGAAAAAGAAGTCAACGATATAAGAAAATATCATACAAAATCTATTTCAAAAAATTTAATTCTATATGCATGCATATATAGCCGTATGAAATTTGAATTCTAAGATTCAATTGGTATAATCACATTCGAATTTTAGTACTAATTCAAATTTCATTTTTGAATAATTCTCGCGTGATACCGTGAAACGAGCTACGAATGAGAAAAGAAGAAGTGAAGAAACAGTAGAAGTCGAGAAGGCGATGCTCGACTATTCTCTCGAGAGTCCAGCCACGGTAAATTAGATGAAGAAGGTTCGGCTTTGCGTGACTAAGCGTATTGCTAGATTTTATGCAACAAATAAGAACTAGACTTGGGGAATAAATTGCGGGAGTGGAAGCAGGAGCAACTAAAAAAGGAAGGAAAATAGAAGAAACAAAGAAGGAGAGAAACAAGGAAGAAAGGAAGGATATTCTTCCTCTTCCCGTGTCCTTCTCCATTAATTCTCCTTTAACAGGAATGAGCGATATCCACCGACGTCTTGACAATCAAATTAAAAAGACAAATCAACGTGAGAATGTCTCATCGATCGATGATAAGAATCAAGAAAATCTGAATAAATCCGAGTATCTCGATGAAGATTTCAACGAAGAAAACAGAATAGAAGAGAATAGGACTGAAAGAGTAAACTACAATCCATTTGATCAAGGTAATTGCTAAATGTAAGTAGGATAAAGAAAAGAAGGATATACATTTTGGACTGAAAGAATGATCTACAATCCATTTAATCAAGATAATAACTAATTATAACTAGGATAAAGAAAAGGCGGATATATATTTTTTCTTCTTTTATTCATTTATCTTGAATGAGATACCTAAATAAATTCATTTTTATCGCCTTTCTATATGATCAAATTATGTTCTTATATATGGGATGATAAAAAGTTTTAAATAAACACTTTCAAATCAATTGTTAATTCAATAAAAAATTTTTTCGATCGAAATGTCCGCATAAATTCAGCGATACCGTTCAATATATCCACATGTTTACTTAAGAAAAAAAAATATTTCTAGAAGATAACTCAAGACTATCATCGATCACAACGCAAGGTGAAATATCTCAAAAAGATAAAGACGATAAATTGTTTTGCAAGTTTGAAAAGAACTCCAATAGCTTCATCATTAACACCATTCAGAATAAAGTTAAAGAAGAAGGAAACATGCAAACAACGCAAATCGAAGAGGTATATGAAACTACTTTTATTATACTTACTCTTGTTTTTAACTCGAGTAAATGTAATAACATAAGAAAGTCTATTATAGTCATATATTTTAGAAGGGCATCCCTTTTTTATATAACTAATTTACGATTTATAGTAATCTTTATACGACTACGATTACTTAGTTCATTTTGGTTCTTCCTAAAGAGGAAAAAAAAATATGGACAACGAAATGGAGAATGTAAATTAAAACAAAAATAAAAAGAAAATATCCTTACTAGATTGCAGTTGGCGAAATTAGTTATGGTAAAGATGACGGTACATCTCGAACGAAAGAAGTAATTAAGGAAGCTGTGCCAATAACGACACATAAACTTTCCAGTGAGTCAACTAATTTACGTTAATTAAAATACTAGACGTTTCTCTAACTTAATACTTTCTGAACAAACTGTACTAAAACACGAATATATACTTTTAAATTTATCACAAGAGTAGCTCGTGTTAAAATGTGTATGTATGCGAGTCCTGTGTCGTCAACAAAGAGAAAACGCTAATCAATTTTGTTATACACTTTCTATTATCCAAGCTCAAAAATTTTACCGGAAAAAAGATTAACGATCCTCCTTAAACATAGTTTCGTATACTTGTCCTAATCAAGTATTTACTCTTAATCATTCAGAGATTTTTTTTTGCGATCAAATGTATATTGAAAAAATTAGAACGATCGAATGTAAATTTACTGGATTTAAATTAAATTTTTCAAATACTTTCGAGATATTTACAATTGTGAAAAAAGAAAGAAATAAATGTTCCCTTAATTAGTGAGTCGAATAAAAAAGAGAGAAAAAAGAAATCTTGTTAAAAAGTCGTTGACTCTCTCTTTTCTTATGTATGGAAATTAATCTAAATCAATGTAGACATTTATGCACGCACATACACGCATACACACATATACGCATTTTTCATAATTCTGAAGGTAACTGACGATGACCTCATACGTAATCGCAGCAAACGTGAACAATGATGAAGTTATTAGAAAACCATTGAGAAATGATACCATAAAAGCAGATACAAGGAGGCTTAAAACCGTAACACTCGATAGAGTTGGTAGGATTTTTAAATCCCGAGGACAGACATGCGAGATGGATAAAGCCGAAATGAACTTGGACAATGCAATGGTTAGGAATTTCGTAACATATGATTCTATTATTCAATTATTAACTTATGGTATAATTACGAATATATTAACAAAAAAGAATTAGTAAATAACAGAGCACACAAATAAAGTAATAATAATTGTTGATATGTATCAATTATTTGCTTTAAGACATTATTATTTATTACGATATAACGTTATATTTTTGAACATTTTACAACATTTTTGAATATTTTAATGTTCTTGGAAAAACATTAATTATCTGGAAACACACAAATTTCTACGGATAGAGTATAACAGAATCTGAGGAAAAATACGACGAGCAAACTTCGAGGAAGGACAAAACCAATTCTTTGGGAAGAATGTTAAAGTTGGTGGACAAAGATGGCGCACCAAAGAAGCTTTTCCCTCATCCACGTGCTGGATCCTTGAGTAGGATTTTTCGTAAACATTCGACTAATGTGAACATCGAAACCGTTGACAAGACAGAGGAAGAATCCCCCGGAATTTTTTCAAGAATGTTTAATCATCTAAGAGGTACTAAGTAACTATGTTAAACATTTTTATAAGTCTCAAAAAATAAAAAAAATAAATGAGACTTGTTAAAATAAAGAAAAGAAAAAACCTATACTATTCCTAAATTTTACATATTTTTAACAAATTTTTTCATGAAGTAGAACATGTTTTTTTTTTTTATGAATTTTCTTTATGTCATAACTTCGGTATAATTTACATTCATTAATACGAAAGTGATTAAAAATTAATACAAATTAATAATTCATGAAAAGAAAGAAAGGAGCAAGGTTAATTTATCTGAGAGAAAGAAATTCAAAAAAGTTTCTTCTTTTCATCGTTTTCCAAATTAACTCTCATTGTACAAAATATATTTGTTAAAAACAACGATGAAAGCATTAAAAAATTCTTTATTTTTTTTTTAGGTCGTTCCGCAAATAGCAGAAATAGGAGCAATTCAAACAACTTACGCGAAACAATGGAAAAAGAAAAGTCCTCGTTACCTCCGAAATTACCAATGAGTTCGAAAATATTGTCCCAAAAATCTTCAAAACCACCATTATCGGTATCATCCTCATCGTCATCGGCGGCTGAAAAGCAGCAACCAACGAGATCATCCCAAAGAACTTTTAATCTAGCATACAAATCTTAAATTTCTCGTTGATCGATCCATTCAAATTTATAGCTTATAATTGTGAAAACGAACAAAAGAACAGAAAAAAGCAATAACAAAAAAGACAACATTATACAGTACACAGAATGTCAACTTTAAGTGCAATATCTTTCTTTCTTTCTTTTTTGTTTTCTTTTATGCAAGAATCGATCAAAAGAAAATCGTTGGGCGATATTTTGTTGAGAAAATATTAAATAGAGTAATAAATTTATTTGTAAGTTCAAAAAACGATTGTGCAAGACAAAATGTCCAAAGATAAAAAATACGCATCAATTATCAGAATCAGCATCGTTTATTTGATGAACGTGCATTTTACCATACCACATTTTTTTTTATTTTTTCTCTGCATAGTCGTATTGATTATGCAAAATACGTGGAACAATTTGTCTCTATCTCTCTTTCACGCACGCACATATACACATACACACACCACATTTGCGCAAATTTTTTCCATATAATTTTTCCATGCCACAGCACACGTATGTATATCTCATTCATAATAATAAACCTACGAACTTTTTGTAATTACGCTGGTATAGAGAAGTGACTGCAAAAATGAATCGATAAGAAGAAAAAGTTAATGAAAAAAAAAAAAAAAAAAAAAAAAACAAACGAAATATGCGCAAAGAAAATCGATGATATGAGAGTTCTTCTCTTTTCTTTTTTATTCGCAGGTTCATTCTCCGTTTTAAATCGCATCGTGCTGTTATCGCAATAATCTCGTAAAAAAATGTTTATATACAAAACAGTTCGGCATCCATATTTACTTTTATTTCATCTTTATACGGATACCTTGTGTTTAAAATATATATACATACATATATATATATATATATATATATATATATGTATATGTATATATAAGTGTAGATCCTTAACATCAAGCTTATTATCATTAATATTTACAACGTCATAATAAATTCAAAACATACCACGAATCATTAATATTAATATTATTATCATCACTATTATTATTATTATCATTATTATTATCTATCACCTTGTTGTCTTTCGCCTATGTAAATTTCATCTTTCCTTCGTATTTGATTCTTCTCTTCTTCTTTTTCGACTATTTTCTACCTGCACGGAAAATGAATGAAAAAATTATTGTATTCAATGTCCCTTATCTTTCATTTTCTCTCTCTCTCTCTCTCTCTCTCTCTCTCTTTCTATTTCTATCTACATATATATATATATATATATATATATATATATATATATATATATATGTAGATCTTTCTCCGCGAACCACATATCGTGATTTATCACAGAATAACATAAAATTATTAATGGTAATGCTCGCGGCTAAAGTCGCGTATTATTTTTTTCAGTAGCGCTATAAATGTTATTGACTTATAAGAAAAATGTTTCTTTCCTTCTTATATATATATATATATATATATATATATATATATATATATATATATATAATACATTTTCCTTTCTCGTTCACACTTTGATATGGTCACCGAAATCTATAAAATTTTAAACGTCGAATTGCATAAATATCCCTCGAATATATTACTTAATTACATACGAAGATACTTCTAAGAATATATTTCGACGATAATACGAGCATTGGCAAATAAAAAATAACGTTGGAAGCAATTAGAAAGTACTCTATTATCGAGTAACGAGAAGTGTATGAAAGCATTTGCAAATTTTTTGTATTTTACATGCTCACGACTTCATTATTTGAGATTAGACTAACGAACATATGCCTGTATCTATGAATGAGTTTCACATGAATGAACGCAAGTACTTCTCATTGGGAGGAAAAAATGTCATTACCGAAAATAATTTTTCAAGAATATCGACCGTTTCGTTTCTTCATCAATTAATCTTCTAAAATTCAGAAATTTTAGAAGATTAATTGATGATAAGCATGATGTTTCTTTTAAATCGTAAAGCTTACAAATGAAAATGATATTTAGCGATGTTAGAGAAGTAAAAAAAGCATTGTCCTTGCATCCATCCGAGGAAACATTTGTATACATATATATTCATATATTTATAATTATTTACAATGGCCCGATTACCCAAAGATAGAAAAATTAAACATAAGGAGGAATACTGTAGAGAGGGAGGGGCACCTTAGATTAGATTATTTGCACCTAAGAACACTGCGGTAGAAACTACGAATTAGCGAGATTCGTTTCCTCCTTTTCTTTTCATTTTTATCATTAAAAAATATCAACAAGTACGATTATTGATTGCACATACATATACATACGCGTACACAAAAGTTAGCGCTTTTATTATGGAAAACAGTATCATTCTACATATTTTCTCCTTTTTTCTTTTTTTAATCTATTTTGTCTCGTTTCGTTTTTCGTTTTCTTTTTCATTTTTTTTTATTTTTTTATTTTTTTTTTTTTTTGATAGACATGTGCAAAATGCATTTACCGAGTCTAAGATTTCGTTCCTACGATGCTTCGTTGATTTTTCCGGTTTTTGAACATTCTTGATTCATATTGAACGTAAGAAAATTTTTCATTCAGCAATTCGCTATTAGATAATAAAAGTTTTCCAAAAATACGCGATGTCCCTTCTATTCCAAAATTTCCTCACTTTTGAAAACTTCTTTTTTTCTATCTAATCGGAAAAATATCGCAAAAAAATGTTTCGATTGGACCTCGTTGTTTATCGTTTCGAATGTTGCTTTCTCTCTCTCTCTCTCTCTCTCTCGCTTTCTCTCTCTCTCTCTCGCTTTCTCTCTCTCTCTCTCTCTCTCTCTCTCTCTCTCTCTCTCTCTCTCTCTCTCTTTCTCTCCCTCGCTCTCTCGCTTTCGTCGTTTTACGAAAAATTAAGTACTCTCTCGTACCTTCTTTAATTGCATTAAAAAATCGAACTTAAATACTGAAAGCAATATATTAAACGTTTCACAAGATATTCATCTGAAATAGTTCGATAACCATAAAGACACGTTATCGGTTAGTGATTTATCCATGAAAAAGTGATATGGCTTCTACGAAGATGCGAGTTTCTTGTTCCCACTTGTTTGGCCTAACTCGAGAGTAATGATTCAAAAAACAGTATCTTCACATTTTTTCCCGCTTCGTCCACATCTTTTACTTCTTTCTTCATTTAATTAATTCTTTAACACTTAATTGGCACGTCTAGAACGGCTCTTGGACGGATGGTTGTCATTTTTGATAACAGCTAGATGAAATAGCAAATTTCGACGTCGCACTCGTCACAAATCCACGTTCGAACGTTTTGTTATTAAATTCATCATAGATTTGTAATCTTAAAGAAGAATGTTCGAATTATAAAAATTTTTATTTAATTTTTAAACAATTGGACAAAATGTTTTGTCAATAATTTCAAATTTCCAAATGTTCATACGTGCATTTAAAACGAAAGCGAATCGATCGTGACAACCCAATTGAATTTGTTCACTTGGTAATTCATTATGATATGCAAATCTGTATCTATCTAAGGGATCAACGCGAGCACGTACGATAATTACTATGCACAGAAAATGGCAGCTACGCGTATACGATATATTACGACTTCTCTTTCTCTCTCTCTCTCTCTCTCTCTCTCTCTCTCTCTCTCTCTCTCTCTTTCTCTCTCTCTCTCTCTCTCTCTCTCTCTCTCTCTCTCTTTTATTCTTTTTTTTCAAGCAACAACGATCATACAGCGTTGTATTCCTTTGTCATTCGATGAATGCACTTGACAGCTTCAAATTCAATCTTTTCCTCTTGTCTTCAAGATTGACAAGGCTGTCTTAATAACAGCATTAGAGCAAAAATTGTTTGCAATAAGAGTAAATCGATGAGATCAAACTCCCTTTAAAGTGGAAGTTTTCGGGTCGGATGAAACTGAATATGGACAACGTTATTGAGTCGAACAAGTCCTCTGACTGATTATACTTATCGTCGATGAGTAACTAAACATCCGACAACGTGAAAGATTCCAAATGGGATTATAAAATTGATCGTACTATCTCTCTTTCTCTTTCTCTTTCTCATTTCAAACTCTCATAATCTGTTCCATTTGTTATCTGCTTTTATCTTTTCTAAATGTCTTCCCTAAATTCCTCTGACTTTTCTCTGATCTTTCCTTCGGCGAGATTCAGAAAACCCTGAAGAATCAGACGTACGTCAGATACTAAAATATTTTAGAAATAGGACGTCCATGCTCGCAAGTCGATATCCTTAATAACCAGTAATCGGATCATCACATTCCCGACTCGGCTATTCCTTCGTCATCTGCAAAGATATACAAGGAAAGGAATGATTATTTTGTTACCAAAAACTTTTGTAAATTCATCGTATCAAAATCATGCTTCGATTAGAAATTATGCGTTCAATGAAACGCGCATCGATGAAAAGCGAATATCAATACAGCATTAATTCAGTAAGAAAACAATGCTTTTACTATTTCTACACGAATATACAACTCGTGTTGGCACAATGTTTTACGGTTAATGAGATTATTCATAATTTCTTCATTTTCTTTTTTTTTTTTCGTTTTCTTAACCATAATAGTTATTTGGAAATGAGAATTTTAGTTTGCACAGAATAAAAGATTTTTGCACTAAAGCTGTTAATACGTAGGCAGGCAAATCTTTTGGCGAACATCGCACCAATGCAGAGGCGGCAGCAACGTTGTTGAAAACTTCTTTCTTTCTACTTTTTTTTTTGCTTTTCATTTATATGCCTATTAATGCAAACAATGAATTTTTTATTACGCAAAATTCTAACGATCAGCGGACTTTTTCCACGGCCAAGTTCCTCCGCCTTCTTTCGTGTTTTATCGTCATGATCATCTTGCATGCATCACTATGCGCGTCATATAGGTGTATATACATATATACACATATATTATATATACGTTGATTTATGTGTATAATGATATCATGTTAACAGATGCAACACATTCAAGTTCGTGCACGGAGAGAAAAAGCGACGGTCGAAATTACCATCGACGCAGGATTCGGAGTTTGAAGGTCACCTCTCCTTTTCATCCTCGGCAGGACTCTTAGCGTTTTCGACCGAGCTTCGATTCTTTCCTGGATTCAAATGTTATAAAAGGTAGCAAAAGGTGTGGTCAGTGACTATACAACGAGGCGATACGATTTTGATTACCAAAAAGCGAAACACCGACTTTCTCTTCCTTCTTTTCTTCTACTCTCAAAACTGGCCTCCGTTACCACACTACTCATTATTTTATTTACCGCCACCATTATAAAAATGATCTTATTTTCATCGATATTAGACAAATGCTTCAACGAACTTTTGTATCAAATTTTCATATCAGGCGACAAGAAAAAAAATTCGTGTTCGTGTCTCATATTTGACAGCGAATAGAAGTATTTTTAAATTATACGAAAGAAAAAGAAAATCGTATCTTCGAAAGATTAATCATGAAATTCAAATGTGAAACACGAATACAAATTTGAGATAGTTTCCCAAACATTATCGAGATTCTATCGCTTCTCCTGTTTCCATGCACCGCAAATTACACGACTCGACGTATATCTGACATAGAAATAGAAATACTTGTAAGTACTGAGACAAAACAAAGATGTGAACTCACCTTCGAACCCTTGATTGTCATGAATCTCACGAGGTGGTCCTGTAGTGTCTTGTCCTTCTAAGACAGCAAGAAGACACTGGTGTATGCAGATGTATTGTTGCTCAGTCTGTACCATCCAAACTCTCTCCTTTCTCATAGCCCAAACAATTCCAAAAATATCAACGTATTTCGATACCAAGATCTGTTGAAGTATCCTATCTAACGTGATAAATGTACCACTACGTCCTACACCAGCGCTACAATGAACGACTATTGGTCGTTGATCTGGTCTTACTCGTTCTCGGAAAGCTCGAACAAATCTTGCTAATGTTTGGGGTGGACTTGGAACGCCAAAATCTGGCCATGTTGTGAAGTGGAAATGTTGTATCACCCTTTTCACGTCCCCCTGATAAAGACGATAGATTGATTTCTAACATTCGATTAACGTGAGACAAAAAAAAATAAAAATTCCAAAATACCCTGCACAACATGAATTCCGTTATACTCCAATCTGGATAATGCGCCTCGTTTAATATCGTTACGCAAATATCACCATAGTAAACCGGCAAAGTATCCATGGGCCAATAATGATCGCACTTCTCCCTACCCTTTTCGATACATCGTGTGAGCATCACGATAGCTCTGCTATTACTCTCCCACACCATTCTCCAGAAATCATCACGCGTCGAGTGTAAAGGACCTTGCGTTACGATAAACTCTCTTGGTGAATTATGACCCTGATACAATGTAAAATGCATCGTATTAAGTCAAAACGATGATTAAGATATCCATCACAATAATTATATGTATATGCATACGCTTAAGTATTAAAATTATTCTTCGATTAATTCTTCGATTATTATCAAAGATCATTATTATTATGATCTTCGATTAAACTAAAAATATTTTATTTTTTTGTTTTACTTACAGGGACATAATTAGCGTTTATATAATCCGAGCCCTCTTCATCGTCTACCGGTTGTAATTTGAATCTGCTGTGATCGTAAGGTAATATATTCGTAAAACGATTTTTTGGTCTGTTACATGGTAAGTCAGCAGCAGTACAAGGTTGATCCCTCCCAACGTGCTTAAGCTCCTCGAATTCTTCCGAAAAGCGAAAATCTGAATCCGCCGACATATTTCTATAGTGTTCAGAAAAATCTTCTACTTTAATGGGACGACTGTAAAGAAATAATTCGAATTAAAAGAAAAATCGCACATCATTAAGCCGGGTTTCATAAGTATAATGATCTAGACGTTTTACCATCTACAAAGCATTTCTATCGACATAACCTACATCAACTACGTTTTCTATACTCCTTTATATTGATTTGAATGATTAACGATTAAAAGCCTACTTGGAAATCGATTAAAAGAAATGAATAAACAAAAGACTCATTTTAACGAAATAAAAAAAAAACAAGTAATGACAGTTGATATCGGACAGTGAGAAATTATATACGATATTGCTATTCATCATTTACGTCATCATAAAAATGAAAATATTTCCCTTCTAGATATCTTTAGACATAAACTGAACAGTTTACCTCGTTTCTATAACACTATCTGGTAAAGATAAATTATCTGTAGCTCTGGTCTCAGTAGTCTTTCTTCCTTGGCTTCGTCTTCTCCTTACGAGCAAGCCGATACCCAATAAAGACAGTAGAAGAACAATCGGGACAGTTACTCCAACTATGATAGCTGTGTTATCCTTATCTGTTCGACAAACACGGCGAATACCGAATATTATTTATCTTGCATCAAATGTATCATGGAAAACAATTTGCATAAGTTACACAACCATAATTACCTGCCAGCAGCAATCCTTGGACAGACATGTACACGAAATAACGAGGCATGAATTTAGTGATGTTTTTACTAATATGCTCACTTTTGTAATATATATTAATAATATGAAACACGCGATGATATCGAATTTTATGAGAATAAGAGATAAACATTTTGATTGGAATCATTAAATTAATAAAATAAATTAGATCATGCTATTTCTATTTGTTTCAATATTTGTTATCTCTATTATAAACAATTGAGAGAAAATATTGAAATTATTGAAAATAAATAAATGAAAAGCAATCAATGTGAATTTTATTTTAATCAACTCAATTATTTCAAGTTATTTTTAGTATCGTATCTATCATAGACAAATGGTACAAATTTAATATATTTTCGCTCGATCGCTCTCACCTGTTTGAATTGGAAAACTATAGCTGGTATCCGTGAACATGTCAGGAGCTGTAAAAGCTCGTACTTTTACTCTGTAGGTTGAACCAGATTTTAGGGGTCCGTTGCAATAGCCAATTTTGTTGTCACAATTTTCTGATCCGATCGTAAAGTCTTCTACCGATCCATTTTTAAAAGGATAATAAGGCTCCATGACCTAAAAAAATGAAAATGAATTGTTATATATAAGAAAGATATATCCACTATCATTAAATAACCTACATGCAAATCTGATGTAAGTTTTTCATTCATGATATTATTCATTCGTGATTATACTATTAATAAAATCGCATTAACAACTAGATTATAACAGTGTACATTGCGCAATAAGCTAGCAAAGGCACGAAGAGTTAAGTTAAATTATCACCAAGTGCATGAGTCATATTTTGCATATATAATGATTAAAACGAATCAAGTCTATTTTCGATGTCAAAGTAATTTCACGTTATACACGAAATATAATTTCCTTGGAATTTTTATCAGATGAATTAATTCATTATTTTAAATCCATATTATATAGTATAATAATATTACCATTCATCTGTATTTTCGTATAACAAAGATTTCAAGAAATCATTTGTTGAGTTAAAAATAAAAAGTTCTCTCAATTTTCAAGTTCATTTTTCAATTCGCAAGAAACATCGTGATATTAATTTTCTATTCATAATTGTACATATAATCAGATTATAAAAACACTACTTCAATCTCCGCGTTCGTCAAATTAAGAACAAACGTACAAATCACGTAATCACTTCAAACTTACAAGCTGTTGGACTTTCGTAAGTCATAAGTCTTTGACAGAAGGATAACAAGATTTTATCAAAGAAACTTCACCTGAACGATTAATCTACTAGTATTCACGATAAGATTCTTCAAAGTGTCCATCTCTTTCATACGTGTTCTCGATTAGAAGTTCCGATAGCTACTACAGTATTGTTGAGTATTTCTATCGTTTCGTATAGCATTGCACATATCGCGTTAGAGACGAAGGAGATTCAAAGTTACATGGTTGTCCGTGATGCAAGTGTAATAGTGAGTCGTTTATGCGACACGTCCGTGATCTTACAAGTTAATGAGCCATTTGGAATAATTTGTTGAATTGATTATTCACATCTGCTATCTCGCGATATAGCAACGTCAATACGTTTGACATTAGTTTAAATGGTAAAGTGAAGTCTATATCGAAGAAGAATTCGTTATTTCTTTACTCGATGTATCGTTAAAAAATCAATGATGAACCGGATATAGCAATTTCCATGGACTATTAACTCCTACATTGAGATATATACAAAAAAGGATTACGCACAGTCATCCAATCATGTCGAACGCATTGTTTTACGTAATCATACGTGCTAAGATATTACAGTGGAAAATTATCCTCGTGATAGTGGCACAATTTTGCTTTGAATAAAAATTACAATATGGTAATCGATTCGTGAAAATAATTAACGAATATTTTCGTTTTTTCTTTCATTGCTTTTTTTCTTTTTTAATAAAAAAAAGAATATCAAAAGTGATGTTTACCTGATAAGGAGGCCAAATGCTATAAGCCTGAACGTCTCTCCAGCTAGGCATTTCAAGACCAGATGCATTTTTGCTGTCATCTTCAGCAACGATGATAGTATACGAAATTACAGCACCATTTTGTTCGCTGAAGTAATTCTTTCTAAACCGTATTTGTATCGTAGTACTGCTCCTACAGACCTCGGTTGGTACAACTTGAGTGGGCGGTTTTGGTGGTGCCCTTATTGGCATCTTTTGTTTCCAAACTACCTCAGGCCCGTAACCGACCTTCGTCTCGGCTTGAATGCGAAAGAGGTACGTCTTGCCAGGTATGAGGGATTTTATGACACCACGAAATTCAATTGGCCTGAAGTCTTGCATCTGCGTGTGCGTTGAGCCCTGTGGGAATGCGAAGAAACAATTAACGCAATGATCGATTAACAATGACGCATTAAGATTCCTAAAATGTTGTCACGCGCCTCTCCTTTATGTTATTTGTCCTGTTACTTAGTCATTGATGGATATCAATTTTCAATCTCAATAAACATAAACATAGAATATTTAATAATCATGATAAAATTTTATTTCAAGAAACTAACCTCCAAGCCATAAGTGATGCTATACTTTCTGATGATACCATTATGCTCCTGACTCGGCAAGTACCATTCGAAGCTGATCTCACTAGGTTGTATATCCGTTGGATAGAACTTGTCCACTCTACCAGGATAAGATTCGCTCGTGGTGAAACTGGCACTAAGCGGATTCGACACCCTCAAATAGGATGATTCAGTTCCTGAGCGAACGACCAACGTGAACGTGTAATTTCTATATGGCTTCAAGTCGGATATGGTTATCGTGTTAACAGATGTTAAATTTTGGATGTAGTTGCCTTCGGTGTTTATATACTGCACTTCGAAAGTGTCATATTCTCCTCGTGGCACGTCCCAAGTCAACGTAATCCTGGTATCGTTAACGTCGGTCGCATTTATCGTAGTGATCGGTTCAGGATCTGAAAACGAGATCCTCGCTTTTGAGTTTTCTTGAATTTATTCCGAAGGTATACTGTAATGCGATATGTCGTTTGGATCCGAACCGTTCACCGAATTTGCAATTATCCTTCTTGCTAACAATGAAATTAAGCTTATCAAGCAAAAATGTAAACACGCGATAAAATGAATATACCACGTTTCGATGTGGCATTATAAGCGTACTGTCTCACGGTACGTTAAAAGAAAAATGAGGAACACAAATCAAATACATAGTCGTACGTACGCGCTAATCGAGAAAAGTAAGACTCGTCTTTTTCGATCCCATTTCAAAGAAAAATACTTACAGAGTCTATCCTGTCTAATTAATGGTCGACTTTCCACGTTGTCACTGACAGTCCACACGGTCACTTGGTAAAGCCTACCGGGCGTAAGGCCAGTAAAGGTGACCTTCGTATCAGTATCATCTACACGACGCTCCTTAGTCGTATTGTTCTCGTCGTTGATCCGAAAGCGATAAAGATCGAATTTCGATGATTGAATCGGTGTTGGGGTGTACCTTAGCGTTAAAGAGCCCGGTTGATCGCGATCTACCACCACCACGACTTCGGACTGGATCAGCGGCACTGGATTCGACAGAGTCGTTTTCTTTTATCCGGATTAATTTTAATTCGCCTATTTATGAGTAAACATCGGCGCGTACATCCTGTACTGTCCTGTCTCTTTTATCTCAAAAGCGACGTAGTAAGCGAGGAAATGCGAAAGAAAAACATAAGATTCGTCTGTTTACAGATTAGTCGTGAGAGACAAAAAGAGATAAGAATAAACGATGAATTGAGTCACATAATATTCTATTAGCACATATGCACGTACAGAATTCGTTAAGCATTGCGTCAAACAAAGATAGTTTACTCACTTGAAATGAAAACACAAAAATCAAATTTCATTCGTTTGACCTCGGGAGACTGACTACTCACTTGTTCTTGTCGTTAAATTGGTGATTTCACTGACTAGATCATAAGATATGGTATAGACGATGAAGGAATACTGCATCCCTGGCATCAGATCGCCAACGAGTACTCTTTCCGTATGAACGGTGTTCTCGTCGAAGATAAGAGCAGAAATTTCGGGGCTTTCCGTGACATTTTTTGCTCTTATATCTTGTGGATTCTCGACAGGCCACCATCTTATCACGTAGGTTTCAATCCTACCTTCGGGTCTTGGCCACTCTAATGTCACGTTCGTTGAATCCACGATCGGATGAATGTTTAATACTGGATTTGGTCCTAAGAAATAATCGTTGTACATGAGAACATTGTTATAAAGTACAAGAAATATACGTAAAGAAGTATTCGTAAAGAAATATACTTACGAATTGTATGATTTACTTGTAAGGGATGTAAACTTTCTACTCCATAGCTTACAGTATTCACTTGTATCGTGTATCTCTCTCCTGGTGTCATATCGGCGACTTCCGCTTCGCCAATTTCTCGAACACTTGGAAGCTTCACCCATCTTGGTTCGTCTTCCGTACGATATCTAATAGAATATTCAGAAAATATTGAATCCGTTGGTGCCTCCCAATGGACGAGTACTGTGTTACTGGTAACTTTTTCAATGCTCAAATTCTTTGGTGGATGAGGCACTGGAAAATTGAAAAGTTTAAACGTAACCATCGTTGTCTTCATTTCTCATGGACACATGTAAATATTGCATATTTAAAGGTTCACTCACGGACTGCTTGAAAGTGTGCATGCGGCTCGCTCCTAAGGCCATGACTAATAGCGAAAACCTTGACCTCGTATCCCGCACCAGGATAAAGATCTTCTAAAACAATGTGCGACTCTGTGGTCAAGGTGGTCGCACTTTCGCCTGTATCGTTTCTGTTGTGCGTCACCTCGAACTTTTCTTGCCTGGAGTTTACGTCACTCTTCCAGGATATATTCAAACCTTTCTCGATCGATTTCAAATCTTCGATTATCGGACTAGACGGACGTGTTACTTGATAAAGTACTGTCTCATTTGATTCAACTTTACTGCTGATCGCTTGGATGATTATGGAATAATTTCGACCTGGCAGCAGAGCTTCTAATGTGACCTGTAATAAAAAATGATGATATAAAAAAGTGATCTTTTTTAATTATTTTTTTTTTCCTTTTTTCTTTTTTTCTTTCTTTTTGGAATAAAATGTCTTACTCTGGTTTTATCAGTTGTTAAAGTGTTGCTATCACCACCGATAGTCGTTTCCACTTCATGATACTGAAGCTTATAACTATCTTGCGTACTACTATTTTCTGGATTCCACGATACTTCAACCATACCTGTTCTCTCATCGATGTCTGCTCGAAGATCTCGGACCGGTAATGGTTCTGAACAAAAAATGGCAATATAAATATTTGTATGACACAAATGTAAAAAATAATAATACATTGTGTTTATTGAAAAAAGAAAAAAAAAGAAAAAAAAAGAAAAAAAAAGAAAATAAAAAGAACTTACTGAGAGTAACGTCACCACTAGCTGGCCAACTGGTGACCTTGCCAGAGACCGTTTTTACAACAACCTGATATGTTTTTCCAGGTTCCAAGTCCTTAAATTCCAATCTACTCTCATCATCCCGGTTTTTAGTAACAGGTGCGAGTCTTCGATTACCGCCGAGAGATATCTGATATTTGTCGAACTCGGATGTTCCATTCGGTGGTTTCCAGAAAACTCTAAATGAAGTAGATGTTATAGAAGATTTGTCAAAAGTTACGTTCAAAGGTCGCAATGGTACGGTGCGATATTGAGCAGTCGTTGGAGTCGAGGTCTCATCTTCAGAAACTGTTTGTACCGAAATGTTGTAAGCTCGACCTGTATGAATAATAAAAAAAAGAAATTATATCGGTCATCATGAATTATTCACACTCTTTTACAATTTCAACCAGAAAAATTATACGTTCGCTGTCTCTTTCACTTTTTACGAGAATAATACCGCTTTTAGGCAAGGAATATTTAACCCATAATTTTATTTAAATCATAGACACGTACCAGGGACGAGTCCTTTGAACGCAGCCTGAGCTGGTCCAGGTGGTTCACCTTCTTTCTCCACATAAAGGACCGATTCGATCGCATCCTTGGGATCAATGCTAACTTTGTAGTGGGTATAAATACCAGCAGGATAAGGTGGCTGCCAGAGTACCAATAATGTAGTCTCATTTCTAAACCACACGATGAACTTCCCTGGCGTATTTGGTTCTAACGAAGGAAAGCAAATTAAATAAATTATCACGAATATTCCATTAAAATGTCTATGTTAATCGATGAGTAATAAAAGAGAAACGTTACTGGTTGTAAAGTTCCTGCTTGTGTAGGCAACGCTCTCTTTGGTGTCCAGCACCGTGAAGAGTTGAAGGGAGTATGTCGCCCCGGGCGTCAGATCACGAAGTGTATAGGGCACGGCATCGGCGGGTATCACACTCGTCCTTGGATTTCCGGTGTCGCTGAAGCTTTGTACCCTCAGGCGGAAACCAGAATAATTGCCCTGGGCTGGCGGCGACCAATATACGATCGCGGTTTTCCCATTGCGAACAGATACGGTCAAATTGGAGGGTGGATCCGGTGCTGAAGCGCGAACAATTATCATGAATTATGTGACACGTCTGTCACATCCATCAATTTGTATTCTTTCCAATAAAATACGTTTTCTTTATCATTCTCAACGAACGTTTATTCGAATCGTTGAAAATATTCGTGATTGAACATACATATTCGGAAAAAACTTCCACGGAACGTGGCTCGGCTCGTTTTCATTAAAATGCATGTCAGAACGTGTTTGAAATATATACAGCCTGAATATCAGGAGTATATTTTCGAACTTCGTATACGTATACGTTTATGTTCTAAGAATTTTAGAAAGGTATTAATGTTATTTACACTTTATACCTGTCGTGATCGAAGCAGCCCACGTGAGCCAATCGTGAAGAGTGCCGTTACTGTAGTATAGCCAAAACTCATATTTTGTACCCGGAAGACCATCCCTGAACTTGATAACATCACCGATGTCTGTTGCGGCTATAGTAGTGTTTGGCTGTGGATAACCAACAGCAGGACTGTAATCCAGTCGGTACCAAGACCCGCCTTGACTCAAATTACCTGGAATTTCGATCGCTAGATCGGCCGAATAGGAGACCTAAGAAAAAAAAAAATAGAACAAAAAATCAATGCGACGAGACTTTCGTATCTATTTTTGAAGTGATAAATTAAAATAGTTAATTAGATTTCCAGCAAATAAAGTAAATCAAAACCACGAGTGATCAACTGCATATTCGTTAATAAAAAATCTTCTGAATCTTATGCACGAAGCAAACAATGTTTCGATGAAATCTCGATAAATAAGAATTTCACTGCAAGACAATAGAATCTCGTATCATATTATCATAGGATCATAGTCCTCGTCTTTGCGAGAAACAAAAAGAAAGGAAGAAAAAGAGAGATTTGCTTTATGTTTCAAGATCATCGTTCGCGCTTGATGATTCTCACGACTTTATCGTAGCGCTATTGTAACCCTGACTTGTGAAACGAGTCAGTGTATACACGCTAAGTCCGTTAGAAATCATCAAGAGCATGCACCTCACTAATCAAGGTTCATACGCGGAAAAGACGAATCGACTAAATCTTATTTCATTTGGAAAATATTTCTTTCCTATCATAGATACCATAGTCCAATTTTGGTGTAGCTTTTTTTAAAATTAATCACCAACGAGCACGTTTTTTCGCGGAAAAATGTTTACTCAATAATGTGTACACGTTTATACTACGATCGTGCGTTTGCTTGTTTTAACGAGAGAGGCGTGACCTCCCGGCGCGCTTCGAGAAGACTCGCTTTCTCCCCCACGAAAACTCGTAACAAATGGCGAGTCGGTCGATAGTGAGCTCTCTTCCGCATGTAGGTATGTACGTCCGTTTATCGTACTATACTCTTCGTAATTTCCTCGATTCTAACGAATCTAACATTGGATTCAAACGTAATTACATCCTTTTTTCTTCGAATTTCATCGGTAACGTCACGGTTCATCGTAAATCACAAAAAGATTTATAGATATAGTAGTTCACTTGAATAGCACATTATTCTAACAGATATAATAACGTAATTAGTAGTGATAGATATTGCGAAAACGTATAAATATACTATGACAAAACCGCAAGTAACGAGAATCATATATAAGTTAAATAATCAAACAGGATCTTCTATTTCTTTTTATGATAATATAAAAGTGTAAATGTAATTAGTTTTGCACTGTTGTATTCGTTTAATTAAAATTCTGCTATTCTAAGTATTTTCCATGTAATTACATAAATCATATATTGTATAAGTAATGCTTCTTTAAATATTTGTAAAAAGTATATAAAATTAATAAAAAATAAATGAAGTTCAAAAAGTTTCATCAATGCTTTCCTAATCCAATCGCAAAGGGAAGTGTTGAAGCGTATATGGCACACCCTTGTAGGTTGAACGTTGAACTAAAGGTTTTTTAATGCAACACCAGATGCTTGTCCTTGAAATTTCTTTAGACACTCGCTACATAGATCCCATAGAAAAACGCGACTAAGAGACCATGGCCAATGCTTATTTATATTTAGATATTTCCCTGAATGCTCAATTTTCTGGAATATCTTCGATCGAGCAACCGAAGTTTTCTAGGCCAAACAATTTATAACGCTCATCATAAACTTACTCTTGAAATATTTATTTTTTTAATCGCAGTAGTACGACCACTTGGTATCAATAACTGCATATAAGAATGTTTAAACAACCTCGAAAGTAATAATCCGGACAAAATCCCAATTAATCAAAGATAACTCTTTCCCTTACTCATTCTTTTCACAAAAAACTCCTCGTATTTTTATCTATTCCTTTCCCTTTTTCTAATTTTCTCCGAGCATTTTTTCGGATAATTAATCGATATCATTCAATATTCTCAATTCACTATATAAAAATCTACATAAAACATTAAAACACAGTTAATCTCGTTTATAAAATATACTATATAAAATATACTATAATATTTTATATACTATATAAAATATACTATATAGCAATTGTATATTTAACAGTATATTTCTAAAATATATCCATTTGTTACAATTCGGCTATATTCATTTAAAAATAACTCCCAACTCCAGTTCGGCGCGTGTGATTAATTTTGGTGCGAGGATACAATGCGCGTATCTCGATGATAATATATGATTTTTGAAACAAGCTACGCCATTAATGAATACAAGGAAAGTCGAGGAGAATGATCGTACCTTACAAGCGTAATTGGCAGACTCAACAGGAAGGAAAAAGAGAAATACAAAATGCATACGTATTCCGACGAACTACAGCCATTCTAAACATCTGGCTACATGACGTACCGGAAGTAACATAGCGGGCGTAAAACGAGGCCCACCCTGATTCTATGAAAGTCGTTATTGAAGCGTGACGAGGACAACATACTGACTGGAAAGCAAAACGTTTTTTTCGAAAACGGCTGCTCTTTTGAAAAATCTATTTTTTTGTTCTTTTCTTATACGGATGAATAATTCCGAATAATACTTTGACACATAGGAAAAGAGGATTTTCCACTCTTTCAGGTGTTCTTTCCCGACGACATCCGGTCGTGTTGGTAAGAGAGATGCATATTGATCTTTCTTCCCTCTTTCTCTTTCACTCTTTCAATTTCTTTCCTTCTAACCTCTCCCTTGCTCAGCAACCCTTTTCGTCGTTTGCAACGACTGAGACTTCTAATTGTACAAAGAAGGTTTGAATGGTCGAATAGCGACGGTATGAGGAAGAAGGTAGTGAACTAAAAGCGGGAAAAGAAAAGTAAAAAAAAAAAAAAGAGGAGAAGATAGAAAACGGCAGGGTAGAAATTTATGCATATGTATATACATGTATTGCCGTTGTACATATAATATAGGTAGGGTGTTGTAATAACTACTACGCTTTAAATATTTCCGAATCTACGAGAAGAGAAAAAAATTTTAAACAATACTTAAGCCAATACAAAAATATCTTTATCACAGTATTATCAATTTTTTTTTTTAATTTCCATTATTTCTGTAATATTTAATAATTAAAATGATAATACTTATTTTGGAACATCCTGTACACATACGTATATGTATATAAATAAATGTACATATGTGAAAGTTCTACAAGAATCCCATTTGCTCTGGTAAATTCAATTCGTGGTAGAAAATTTTTTCTGCTTGCGTCAATGATGATTAAAACGTGGCTAACGTCAAAGTCAAAGAGAGACGCGGTCAGGGCGTCTGCGATTACATATAAAAAAAAAAAAAATATGATACATTTTCAGAAAGGGCGGATTTTAAAAAGCACATTAGCAACGTACAGCTTCGTTAACGACCGTAATTAGAATGGGCGACGAATGAAAATTCTGAACATTCCTTCAATGAATTTTCGTTCTTGGATAAAAAAATTACGCAACTTTGGTTACAATTATATCACTGGTAACATTTGAAAATATAATTAATTAAAATATTTGTTCAAAGTGAAAAATGACGAAAATTTTCATGACAAGAAGAAATCGCTACTTACAAATTGAAGATAAGTATATTCCAATAATAGTTTCTTATACACTTATACGCTTATACACTTGTTATATTTTAATCTTATCATATTTGAATGCAAATCTATAATTCCTTATAGAAATATGAAACATCAAAAATTTTAGATATTTACCAATTATAGTCACATCATTATTTTGATCTTAAATTTCACCATAAAGAAAGTAAATGATTCACTAATTTTATTTCGTGATAATAATTATAATAAAAAAATCATATTGAAATTTGCCTAAAATCTATCAAGTTTTTATAAACTTTGATAAGAGAAGGACATATTGTTAAATAAATAAATTAATCAATGAAGTGGAATTTTAATTAAGATTATTGATAAATACTTTCTAGTTCGAACAACTAGTAAAGGATAAAATCGCAAGAAAACGATATATACGTATCGTTTAACACACAATGAAAGAACTTTCGCTGGTGGGCAAAAGGAATCGTAAGGCTCACGTCGATACGTACTAAAAATATTACGAGAGTTACACCTTGTTGCCATTGACTGGCCGTCAGGCTCTTCTTCGTACGACTGTCATTACATCGAGTTGCACTCACGGTATGTTGGAATGCGGGAATGCCTCGACGCGTATCTCCTCTCTTTTTCTCTCTTCTTGTTGAACGAACGAAGGGACGTTCCCCTTGCTTTGCACGCGTCGTTCGATCGTACAGCCGTCGACGAGGACGATGATGCTACTTCCTGTTGACCCCCGTCACGCACTCTGCGAGCGTTTCCTTTTATCCCAAGCTCCCTCCCTCTCTCTCTTTCTCTCTCTCTCTCTCTCTCTCTCTCTCTCTCTCTCTCTTTCTCTCTCCCTCTTTCTCCTCGATATATTGTACGAACAACTCTCTTCTCTTTAGCTCTTCAAAACTCGCAAAGCCAGTTCTTCTTGAAGTATGCATACAAGCGCGTTCACGTTTAACATGTGGAAAGTGTCGCTAGGTAAGTTGATAAAACTTGGTCATGTTTAAAAAGTCCTACATAAAGTTTACAAGGATGTATGATATTGGTCATGTTTAAATAGTCCTACATAAAGTTTACAAAGATGTATGATATTGGTCATGTTTAAATAGTCCTACATAAAGTTTACAAGGATGTACGATATTAAACATTTATTTTAATATCACATCGGACAAATCACTAACATTGTCAATTTAGATCATAATACTCTTGATTGATAATTTGGTAAAATATTTGTTCTATTATTGTAACGATCCGTGAGCATGATCTAGTTTCAAAACGATCATAGTAATATATTCTCATCGTAGAGCGTCCAATACGACTTTCAATTAACACGTTGAATGTCAAAGGGGGTTCTCTCCGGTAAATAATGATCAATTTTGCAGATCTTATAAATGTTTCTAAAATTTTTTTGTGACGTTTAAAAAATTAAAAGTATATTTTCTAATAAAAATAAAGTCTCCTTAATGTAAAAAATATAATAATCAATTTTCCTATATCTTTCCCATATCTCTACAAAAATCTATGAAAGTTATTAGATGATTATATTAATTTATACAAAATCGATTAAACACCTAATGTACTAAAAACTATGTCGAAACAATCAAGTCACAATTCATGAACGCGATAATAATTTATTCTTAAACAGATTTGTAATATTATTTTTGATTTACTTTTAAGACTTACATAGATTTTTCAATCGAGACAAAGTTTTGTTCGACAAAGTTATCTCGATTCTCTCTATTCCATTCTTTGTTTGTTCTACCTTGTCGCTTTTCAAGTCGCAGTTCCTCGATGTTGCTTGTTATATCAAAAATGCACAGTCGACTTTGTAACTCTCGTGACACGAATAAAAATCATCTCACGCACAAAAGTGGTGTATGTATGAAGTACGTTAATCTTTCCGAATGCATATGGCTTCTTCAATCTTCTTGTCACCGTCTCTTTTTTCTCTCTTCGATCGATGACGACTTCATAAATCACAGAGCATTGCTCCGAGCATCCTTTTTATCTTTCCAATAAACGTATATCTCCATCGAATGACATATGATTCGAACGAAAGCGAGAAAATAAATTCAAAAATCGCGTAGAATGTCAAGAAAACAAGCAAGAATGATCATAATGATAAATATTACGAGTAATACAATTCCATAGAAAAACATTATCATTTTATGAATTCCAAAGAAAATAAAGAAGTCTGATTTAATCATAAACGCCAAGATGATCATTCTACATTATTAATGATGACGATAACATTTTGACTCGTCTAGTAATACAAATAATAAAAAATTAAATTTTGATCATGTCATTTTTTTTTTTCATCACTAAACGGAAAAAAATTTCTCATATAACGTTTAACGCGATGAATATCAAGGAATTCTATCGAGATTCTTTGGAAGCGCCAGCACGAGATTAAAGAAAATTTGGCACGAGACGAAAGATACGACGTTGGAAGATTTTTGCGGGCTTCGAACTTGCGTCATAGGCAGTCTCAGTTCGGGTGCGTGTCGCTGACACTTATCGTTGCAACGTTTAATACCAGAATCTGGCAATTTGCCAGAAATCCAGGAAGAGAAAAAAAATATGACGTCTAACTAATAAAAAATGGAATATAGTAGTGGTGAAAATAATCGGCATGAGATCAATTCGAAAAAAATGTATGGCATGACGAAAGTAGAAAAGTGTCGTGGGTAACACGCTCACTTGCGTGCTTCCTGGCAAGTTAATTGGCATGTACCATAAATGGATTTTCTGATATAACTTTTTAATAAGAATTACCATTGGAATATATCGAGATTTTCTTAATAGAAAAATTAGAGAGTTTAATACGTTTTTCTTAAATTAGAAAGTTAATTTCTATTTTACAGTAATTCTAATTTTATTTAAATTCCATTTTATAATTTTATAGAAAGATCTTTAGTCGACTTCTATCGAAAGTTTTATTATTTCGCGATATGAATTTTAATTTCTATATATCTTTCTCAAAAAAAAAAAAAAAAAAAAAAAAAAAAAAAACTTTTTTTATTTTAAAACAATCCGTTCGATCATGTATCGAGTTCTGGGATAAGTGCATCTCTCCAAAGAGTCTAAAATTCTCCCCACTCCATAAATACATCTCTTATCGTTAGCTTTTAAACCTTTTCACAAAGCATCGATGATGTCTCGTTATCGTTCTCGTATATGCATCTTTAGACGACCGACAACAAAATGTCGAGTTTCCTGTCGTCACCTCGAAATCATAGTATCCTTGCACTAAAAAGCGCTAGGAAATCTTTCAATATCGACTCAAATTGGCGTCGGACCTAGTATCCGATAACAGAAACAAATTGCCAGCTATAGCTTACTTTTTGATAGGTTCTAAGCCGTTAATTGCGTTGATTTTTATACGTGACATTCTCTTAAAACAATATGACGTTAACATATTGATAATATCACTATGTATATACATATATAAACTTGTTTAGAATAGAAATTCATTTGTCCTATATACATATGTTTTATATTATTCGCATATCCTGTATGAATATATAGAAACTTTTTTAGTAATTAAATTTATTAAATTAGATTATATATGGTCGAAGCAGCGATCTATTTTTTTATAATGATATATCTTTCACATAAAATTACACGGATCGTAATGGATTTACTTAATCCATTACGTGAAAAAATAAATCGATAGAGAATGATAATAAACTCTCCATAAATTTTGCATAAATGAATACACAACAAACACATGAAGGGAATCAGAAATTTCCTTTGTTTCTTGATATACTGAGAAGGAAAGAAACGAAGGAACAAACACGCACTTGTCGCGGTCTGGATTATGGACGAGTTCCGAATCTCTAAATAAGAGAAGAGAATCGTCGTGCCGGGCATACTGGAACTTTCGTAAAATAAGGCACAAATAATCCAACGAAGGGATTCCAAACTCGTCAAAGACAAACAGGATGTAAAGGGACGACGTCGAGGGAGAGTAAAAATAAGAAGAAAAAATTACTTTGAAAAAGGAAAGCAAAGTATAGCTATCGACGAAGTAACGAACTTCAAAGTAGAAAAAAGATACTTTCTATTTTTTCTTGATGCAAAGAATTTCAGCAGTCTTTCGTCTCTCGCTTGTATGAAAAAAGAAAATATGTACAGAATATATACAATACCTTTCTATAAATAATTGACTTAGAAGTCATTGATTATTAGAAGAAGAAAAAAAAAAGAAAAAAATTATCAAAATATAATTTATTAATTAAAAACAAATAATTGCCTATGACTTGATCAAAAGTTCAAATAAATAATCGACTATTGCACAAATATAAATGAGATCAGAATTTTCACAAAGTTTTACGATAATAGAAAGAATTGATAGAAAGAAGAAATACATCAGCGATATTTCCGTGCTACAATCGAACGTGACGAACAAAATTCGATTAAAGGCTCAAAGACAATTCAAAATTTCGCTTAACAATCTGGACGACCTAATAATGAACATTGTACACGGAAATTTTAACAAATTCAAATCACGCTCCGTTACCACCTGTACTAGGTTCTTTTCGAACAGGATACTTGCGCGATTCTAAGTTAGTAACTCGCGTGCTTTATTTTCTTTACATCAGCAAAACCTGTTGCTTGGCTCACTAAAACTCGTGCCAAGCTGTTCACCACGCCATCCGCCGCCAACAGCGTGCATGCGAGCACATCTTGCACTCAAGAAATCAATTACTCTTTTGCCTTATTTACCTCCATCCTCCCTCTTTTCAAACGAACTCCTTCCTTGTGTTTTTCAACAACCATCGACCTTATTTGTAGTACGATCACGTAGATAGTTGGTATATAGACAAGATTAACGCTTCTTCGACAAGATTTTGACCCTTCAATCTGATCTTTTGAAAAAAGTGAAATTCAATTCATGCTTTACCAAGAATTATCGTTTCGTTATCATAAATGTAATTATTTTCCTAACCATTCTACCGTAAAAATATTGAAACGTACGATGACACATCTCGAAACAATGCCTTTCGATTTAAGTAGAGAAAGTTTGAACTGTACGATACGATAAAAAGTAAACTACGATGTGTAAAAAGATACTCAACGATACTCCTAATAGCGTGAAAGCGTAATAAATTTTAATGCTAGATTTTTAAATCTCGAATAATGCCGCGTGACTTAATATTTTTGACGTTGGTTCGAGGACAACTATTTTCCGTACACGAAATTTCTCAGCTCGAATAGATTTTAACGTTGTTCCTCGTGTAGAACAACTTTTACTCGAAAACAAGTTAGTTTTACATTCCACGCCACTTACATATTAACACTTTTACTCGAAGTAAGTTGCAACAGATACGAATGTTATTTAATTGCGCAATACTATTTACTTACTTAAGACTAATCGCCGATCGACAATCAAACAGATTTCACTCGAGCAACGCGCTACGAACGTCCCATTATTCCAAGTGAAAATTTCATGACACGAAATTCGTTTCCTCCTTTCCTCACGCTTCTTTTCGAATACATTATTCGTTCGTTCTAGATTCGTCCAGAAGAATTTGCCTCAGAAATCGTCGAGTCACATTTTGCATTAGGAATGCATCAGAAAATCCTATTTACATATTTCTCTCTTTCTCTCTCTCTCTCTCTCTTTCTCTTTCGAAAAAAAGAAAGAAAGAAAGACTGCACCATCGAGACTGTACATTATAGATACATACATACGTACGATAGTTATTCGTAATTGTTCATACCGGACGTGTTCAATTCGCAACGAAACCGGATATTCGTCCGGTTTTGATTCTATATACCTCGAACAAACACATGCATAGATATATGTGTACGCCTAAACATTACGTATTCAAATTACCATAATTTTACGTTAAATGATTCTTATCTTTAATTGCATTTTGTTTGATCCTACCTTTGTTCCTCTTCACTCCTTCCCATGTACATACCTTGAATTGCTTTCAAAAAGACGATGCATCGATATAAAGTATGTTCCTATAATCGAGTGATTCAATAGGTAGTAAAATGGAGCAGCGTGTTAACCGATCGATATGCGCTGGCAGCGTTAAAATCACCCGTGTAATTGTATATTCCATGCTTCAAAAGGCTAATTGTAAGTAGATTATTATATGTTAGTTTTGTTTAACGATATTTATAGATTAGGGAAAACTATATAGATTTTTGATTGTTTCATATCAAATAAAAGTATGAATAAATTAAAACCATCTATTTGTACTAGAAAGCAAATCAATTTTTTTATAATATTGTCCTACGTTAAACAGTGTCATAAAAATGTTTAATAAATTAATCTGAAACTGACACTAAATGAAATTGAGAATAAACCAAAGTAACTGAATCGTATAAGTAGGTATATATATACGTTGATATGTATATATATATATATATATATATATATATATATATATATATATATATATATATTTCACATTCTACAATAAAAATATATGAGTAAAAGCTAAAAAAACATGACGAAAAAGTTTTCGTTAACATTGTTAGGCACCTGAAACAATCGTAAAAATACAATGGTAAGGAATGTTACGCATTAATCATCCGCAACGACTCAAACCATAACGAACTACCTCAAGATAACATGGTTTACATTCTATTGTTACCGGCTTTGTTTTTCATATTACTCAGCCTGCACCTCGTTAAATAAAGCTCACTTGTATGTCTCCTAATTATAATTCACTTTATTTTGTCAATTGTAATATGTCGAATCGGCTTTTTTATAACATTAAAATCTCCTTCATCCTTTCACGTGACAAGATAGTATCTACGATTCCAAAACCACCTATATATCAATCTTATCGGAAATGTAAATGACAATATTCTAAATTTTCCGTCTTTGTACACTTATTTTCCTTAAAATTAGATATGTCAAACGTAAAGATTACAAACAATGACGAAAATATCAGAGATCTTAGACGTGATGTTTAATTTTATTAATCGTAAAATATGAGGATATCTATAAAGAATAATTAAAACAAGATAAATTAAAAAATCTGTTCGAACATTTTTCTTTTTACAATTAATATTAATCTAAATTAATATTATACTGAAGAGGATATAGAACGATAAACTCTAGTAATTAAACTCTAATTGGTATGTAGAAGTCATAAAACGACTTATAAAATACTAAATTTTTATCTAATAATAAGTTCTAGTACGTAATACACGTAAGTTTCAATAGTTCGAACATAAGTGTTAATAGTGGTATTTACAATTATTTAAATTCAAAATAATGTTCAAATGCCTTTGGAAACTGAATTTCTTTCCAAATTAAACAAAGTACTCTGAATTGTCGATTAAATGTGGAGAAATTATTTTATTATATGAAATATAATATATGTAAAGAGTTTAAATAAAATTGATTTTAGTTGTAGTAATATAAAAATAGTAAGTAGGATGAAAAATACATAAATAAGATTTTTTTTTTAATTCAAATATAAATTAATGGTAATATGAAATCATTCAATAAGAATTACTGAATTTTCTTTTAAAATAAAATATAAAATAAAATATTTTTTTTTTTCATTTTTATTATAACATATAATATGATCAATTACAATTCGATATATAGGAAACATAATATTGACCAAATGGTAACCATCGCTTTCATTACACATAATACCGATTCAATTTCGTTAATGACCGGTTGAATTTTGTTTTGAAGGTGTTCAATTATTTGTAGATTGTTAGCGTAAACTTGTTCTTTGAAATAATCCATCTAGTGGCAACAAATTGTACGATCTTGATAAAAGGTTAATTAATATGATTTCATGAAAAAATTTTGCATATGATAGTCATTTAACCGATATCATATTTCATATATAATTGTAATTGATCATACTATATATTACAATGAAGATTTTAAATAATTATTTTAATTTAAATGTTTTATTGAAAAAAAAAATTAGCTTTTATTGAATAACCTTATATATACTAGCAATACTAAAATCTTATTTCAATTTATTTTGGATTTGAATTTCTCCGAATTTATCAAAAATACCTTTTTGTATTGTTTATTTAGATATAAAATACTGAAAATTCCAGTTCGACATTACTAATTGGCCGACTCAATATAATAGATTGTTTCATAATTTCTATTATATTTTGTCACCTTATAACAAAATTGTGAATAAGCTATTCATTAAATAGAGACAAATAGTAGATAACACAATGGATAATATAGATATTATTAGTTATTTTACATCAATTTTAATTTTATTCAAAAATACGATAGAAATTATGCAACTTAACTTGCTTTAGGATTGTTTGATTTTGATGATATATACAGGATAGAGCAACCATATTTACAAAATGCATGTATCCATTTTTTAAAAATGTACAAAGAATTCGTATTTTTTATTACTGCTACTTAAAATCATTGCTTTAGCTTCTTTAATTCTTCATGCACTTCATATACAAGTAAAATATTAATTTTTCTATATCTATACAAGAATTCAGAACACTCTTTTTGACCAATCCAGAAAAATTTATTGAGTTTCCAAATGTGTCAAAAAATTTTTGTAATTCATCCTATATCCGAGTTCTCCTAAAAACGAAAAAAAGAAAAAACTATAGATACATACATATGAATAAAGAAAAAAATAATCAACATGACTCATCTTGAAATGGTAAACCACAAGGCACGCTCCGACAAACCGGAGATGGATGCACAAGCGTCTCGACGCTCGTATTACTTGAGCGACCTCGGTGTACCTCGATTAATAACAACATTACGGAGGACTACTCCTTAACTTGTTAGATATATCCGTACGCAACTAACGATTCCTTACAGCGATTCGTTCGACGCTTTCAGCGTCGGCTTACATAGCTTCACTGGAACGCAACGAGTATCATGTAACCAACCGGCTAGGAATGATTACTAAACGAACCTGTCTGTACATATGTTGCATGTATATAAATACGTATTACAGATATCTATAGATCCATCGAAGAAATTGAATTTATATTATATTTGGAGTACAAAGATCGATAATACTGTATTCAGAAAAGTAACGATGTGATCCGTCTCAATGACGATCTTTGTTTGTTCCAGGAACATAGAGATCCGGTACACGTTAAACCTGTTTGTTTCGTGTTCAAGGTGGACCAAACTCCTCTGATCATTCATCCTCAGCATATTTTTATGATTTTATCAATCGATCCAACTCATCCGACGAAAAATGAATACCTATCAGTACTTGGCAGTTATAAATCATGTCAGAACTGATCGTAAAATTTACATCAATGACAAGACATATGACTGTTCACCTTTCTTTTAGTTTTTTTCTTCGATAAGATAACGTTACCTCTTTACTTTAAAAAGGAGTACAATTATTCCTTTTCGAACGAGTTTTTCTGTTTTTTTTTTTTAAGTAAAACGTTACAATTAACTATAATCTTTAAAAAAGAAATATTTAAACAAAATCGAGCTTAAACAGACATTGATATCATTTCTTGTATTATTTTAATACCAGGAACTATTTATTATGAATAACACATATCAACTATCGCACAACAATATGAGCACGACTTACGAACCCACGCGTACTTCTAAAACGTAAGTATGCATGCATAACGGAACTTCGTATACTTGACTTTAACCGCAACGAATTACGGAGGTTGCGGCAACGGTTTTGCATCCTAAGCGAAATGTGCTCGCTATTATAGAGATACAGTCGATTATTCTTCATATATCAGCTCTTAGATTTACTAGATTTTTATACTATTCTATTTACATTAATACATAAGTAACAAAACTAATATATAAATACTAATAGGAATAAATATTGGAATAATACTAACAGGAATAAATATTGGAATAATAAATACATATAGGAATAAATATAAATAGGATACTAATAGGAAAAAAATTTCAAACGTATTTTAATATCAATATAGTGAGTTAACATTAAAATTTTTAAAAGATCTTTATCATACATCATTTGTTGATATTGAAAAATTATATAAATTGTAAAACTATAATTATTGATTTGATAAACAAGTATAATTACAATGTAAAATAATTTCTCTTCATGCACTATACACGTATTCCATTAAAAATATGAAATACGTATATCGTATTCGCTTCATGACGATGACCCATTTTCAGGACCAAAAAGCGTGAACGCAAAGTATACCACTATGAATATCATGTTCTCGAAATACTGTACAACCGAAAGTTTTTCCGTGATTCATGGAATAGTGCGTGCGTTCAATTAGTTTTATTCTTTGTATGTACATAAATAAGCAAGTTCAATTAGAATCTCATTAATTCGGAGAAATTGTGTTTCATTTTGATTGTACATGCGTACATGTGGCCATTAATTTAACGACAAGAAAAAAAAGAAGAAGAAGGAGATTGTCTTGTTTTGCTTGGGAATGACAAAAAAGAGTCGAAACGAGTAAATAGACAAACGAGTCACATTCTCACCAACGGAACGTTCTCACACTCCTAGTAACAACGTCGGTCATTATGTTGCAACTCAATTTTATGCACCATAATGAATTTTTAATCGAATATATGTACATTGTGCAGAATATCGAGTCGATATTTTCAGAGAAAGCGATAATTAACGAAGAGTGATTTGAATGACTTATTTTCTTTAAAGACTTCCTTCCGAGCAACTAACAGAACTAATGTGATGTTATCGGGGTTTTAGTATTAACTCAATGAGGGAAGAACGTCGGCTTCTTTCATTAATCATCACTTTTATAATTGCACTGTATAGCCGCTCAGAAAAGAGATGATGGAGACAAAAAAAAATGTTAAATTACTTATTTGACAAAATCAATTTAAAATATAAGTAATTAGGTACTAATAAGAGTACTCAATATCGTTTCAACGTATTATGATGATTACACGTATATGATCAGATAATAAATTTTAACATTCCGTATAATTAAAATTATTTATGATGATCAAATGTGCCAAGAAATAATCATTGTAATGCTTAAAGTTGAATTCCACATTCTTACCGAGCATATTAATGTAAGCGTCGTTATTTAAGACGTGCGACAGAGAAGAGATAAAGAAAGAACCAAGGAAGAAGCGAGAGTAAAACAGCAAATGTGTGAAAGCGGATATGCTGTTGTATATGGTGAAAAAGATGGAGAGAGAAAGAAAAAGAGAGAGAGAGGGAGAGAGAAGGAGAGAGAGAAGGAAATGAAAAAAAAGAACTGAGCAAGCTGCTTCGTCTCTTCGCTACTTCGTTCGCACACATGACGTTAGTAGTGTCGTTGTGTCCTACACGTGGTTCACTCCAATTTCTAGCATGCCTATATTTATCGTTCCCTTTTGGTCATTCCAATCCTTTGGTTTTTCAATCCTTTTTCTTTCCCTATCGATTTACGATAGACAATTTTTTTCTTTCACCGTTGATATTGAAACGCCATCCTTTTTGTTCGAACAAAACTTCCTATATTCAAAATGTCTATATTTTTCGTATACCTTGTAAATTCGTGTATATTCAGAAGCTCCTCCATTTTTCATGTTTACTAGAATCATAATCTTTTCATTATATTCATATTTATAGCGATAGAAATAAGCAGACGAAGGATAAATCGATAAAATTGTTTTTCAATTTGCTATTGTAAATGTCAACGTTTAAAAAGAGAATGGTAGAACAAAAAGTAATTGTTTCCGCGATGATTCCAAAGAGAAAGTTATTAATGTAAATGGTAGGAACGTTCTTTAAGATTTCTTTCTCTCTTTTATCAAATCGTCTACAGAAATGTAGGATTTTATATAAGAAAATAAATTAATATAAAACATATTTTAAATCAGTCACGCATAAGTTTTCGTGTAATATTTATGGAATATCCTTTTGTCATCTCTATGCCTAAATATGGTAATTTACATCGCCGTTCAATGCAAAATAAAGTGAATTTACCATTATTTAAATATTCATATATTTCCAATCGCTCATGACATATATATTCATATCTTCCATATATTCATACTTTTTATACTGTGCCATTCCTACTCATTCTTATATACTAAATAACTTCATAAAAAAATTTATCACAATCGAATCCGCAAAACATCTCTTTTTTGCTTTACAAGTTGTCCCGATGTTTTTTGTGATACAACTGAGAAACGAAAGACACGATCTTATCTTTTTAGTAGACGAAACACGTGAACAAAGGGAGGCACCGAATTCTCAATGATTTATATCTCCTGTCTACTCTATTTTTGTCGGGATGCAGACGCATCCTCCTCCCTTTGGCTAGACCAGGATACAACATCCGAATGTAGACCCACCGGGGCCGAGTGATCCTCCGCAGACGAGTACGCTTGGCTCCATTTAGTCTACGCTACTTGCTACAAAAATATTCGAGGAGAACTGTCTTCGGTCGAATGAATCAAAATACGTCAACATTCTTTTGCGATTAAATATAATTTCAAAAATGCATACTATATAAGACATGAATCAATTTGTACATACTAAATTTTTAAAATAAATAATATTAAAATAAAATCGTTTGTTTTTATTTTTTAATTATATTTTATTGCTATAGATATTACCTAAATATGTTACCTGTTTACTATTTTAATAAAATTCTAACGATGCCATACATTAACATTAATTAAATCAATTTCTTACGCACAAACATTAATTAATCTACCTGTATACGATAGTTTAATAAGAAGATGTATCTGTGAATAAGATCGAATAGTTTTGCGTTACGTTGATTAATGAAACGCCTACGCGTCAAAGTTAACACGTTTATTGTCAGTACTAACGAAATTAATGTACACTCGTAGAGATAGAATGAAAGCAATCTTTTCTTACACTATACATACAACACTTTATATCAAAATATTTTATTTCTGATATCGAAAATATTTTTTTTTTTTAATGTAACTATCTATGAAATATATACCTAGAAATTCAGTCTCATTGATATTCTATGAAGTAGTCTCACAATCAGTAGTAAGAGCTTAATCTAGTCCGCGGTCATGAGCTCCGAATTCTGGGCCAATAATGTCACGGTTCTTCTCTTTCGTCGTTGCTTTTGTTAACTTCAGATCTTTTTCTTTTTATATGAACCATAAAGACGCACCAAATACATATATATTTCTATTACTATAAAAATAAACAAATATTTAAAGAATTTGTAATTAATATATGAATAAAAATTATATTAACAGTCTACGATTAATTGATAATTGAATTTTCCACTTCATCCAAAATTCTCGTCAACCTTAATTTCATCAAAATTTCGAATCCTACAAAAGATATTACACAGATTTATCTTATTTGTTCTTTTTCAATTTATAACGTAACACTACGCATGTAAATGACTTTATAACTTACAATGCATGAGCGAAAGAAGCATTGCAGGCAATCCGCAATATTAAAGTTACACCGTCCATTGTGTCCATCATCCGGAAATGGTGTTTCGTGATATAACTATAAAATACATGTAGTATGTACATATATAACGGATACGTATTTTTTTTTTTTATCATCAATTGACAAGCCAACGCGTAATACAATTGATGAAAAGTAACGAGGATACAAGTATTTCCGTTTGGCATACGGGCACGTTACTGATGTTGAAAAAATTCTGAACATATCCCTTGAATACTGACGGATCCACGAATTTGCGAATTCGCTTTCGCCATCGATAAGAAGTGGTGTAAGAGATTTTTCAAGTCGATTAGGGGAACGAGAAGAAGAAAAGGAAGAGAACGAGAAAGAAAAAGAAAGAGGGAGAGAGAGAGAGAGAAAAAAAGGTAAAGGAAGTAGTAGATATTGTGCAAGTCTCGCCTTGCGGCGACCTTACATAATGTTAATCTTACGTAAGAAGAAACGAACGTTCGTTAGAATCCCGAAAGACAAAAGCATCGGATGATGCTTCGTCATGATGGTTCGGTCGTTGAGCGAAGAAATATACATTTTTCCTTATCGAAGTACATAACTAACTCTTGGCTTCGTAACGCTTTCTATCAAGGCACCTTTTTATCTATCGAGTTTGGATAATAATTGCAAGAATATATAAAGAAGTTTTATTAAAAAGAATCATACTTTATTACTGCGTATGAGAAAGAAAAATGCAATAATAATATGCAATAATTGGCATGCAAAAGGAAATAAGGATAAAATAGAGAAACGAATGAATCATTCCAAAAGTCCTCGATAACATCTATTTGTTCGTCTCTTTAATAAACATATGATATTATTTTTCTTTTTGAAAATCTTTGAAAAATAAAAGTCTCGAGGCTTTGAATATTGCATTTACGATATGGCCATCTGTTGTATATATCATTTATACATGCATATATATATATATATATATATATATATATATATATATAATCATTATAGTCGATTACGTTCCATAGCTACACAAGCCAGAGGAGAGAAAGGAGGTAGACCCGCAATAAAGGCGTTCCGGACCGTCTGAAAACCATTTTCATTGTTCGCCATACGTTCGGGACACGACGTGACGAATCGAAACAAATGGCCGACTCACTTTCATGCTCTATCTTCGTGCAAAATATCAGGAAATCTTGCGAGACTATGAGATTTTACTCCTAGGGGAAAAACGAGAAGAAAAGCGGAAAAAGGATCAAACAGCTGTCAGATCAGACATTAGTTTTCCAACTGCGAGCACTGCTTCTCTTTTTCTCTCTCTCTTTCTCTCTTTCGCACGTGCCTATTATTGTTCAAAGATCTCTAATGACTCGAAGTTCGCCGCAAATCGATTTTCGCTTCGCGTGAAATCCTCGACGTCGTCGAACAGATTCTACTGCAAACTCGAGAATTAATCGAATATATGATAAAAGAAAAAAAAAGAAAAAACGATTCATCATCGTTTAATCGCCAATTAAACTTCGACGAAGTAATCGAAGGACGATGCCTGAGCAATTTAACGTCATTAAATATGCTTTTTCAATTCGGAAATTATACTTCATTACAATACCAAATATTTTTAATATATGCACGTATTCATATACGTCTACGTATTTTATGTAAAAATATCGCATTGAAACGAGTAAAAAATAATGTAAAACGATCGATTAGCAACACTTTACGTGCATTCGTAGTGGATAAAAAATTTTACAATCTGATTAACTCAAAAAATTTAAGAGATGAAGTCTCGTGAACGGACTCGATATAATCCAGCATACGTACATTATTTATAGCGAAGCATTATTGTTTACAAAAGACAATTAATGATCTTCCGGATGATTCGCACGTGACGGATCAATGATTTCATGTTTGTAGATCATTGATCTCCGTCCTATCCTGATCGAGCTGGTGTTTCCGAATAAGAAGTTGATTTATTATCATTCCTACGAATGTATGTATATATTGAAGATTATATATATATATATATGCGCCATAATAAATCATAAATTACGTATAAACGATGATACGTCATATGTACCGGACAATCAGAACGATTATGAAACAAAGAAACTATTGAATGTATCGATGAGAATACCTGTCAAAAGAATTTTTATTCTAATACCACTAATTTTTCACATCTAACATAGTTGTTAACAAGTTCACATAGTTTAAAATAGATAAATTATATAGTTTATTTAATTTTAATTTATTATTATTTTAAGTGAATATAGACTTCAAAAATTGTAATGACATATTCTGATAATGAGATGTATTTAAAATGTATGAAATAAATATCGAAATGGCAGTAACCGTAACAGTGCTAGCGACTGTATACTCAATGAAACATCATGATCATTTAAATGGGGTAAATCGTAAATGGGAACTTCGTATAATATTGATGGAAGCTATCTCTAACGCAGATGCAAAGCAACGTACTTTCGCCGAACTTTCCTTTGGTCGATAAACAGCAATTCTATCATTATTACTACCACACTGAGGATCCCTTCATATTTGATTTGCGAAGTTCTTACCGCATTGAAATTGCAATTAAAATCTGTCAAGATTCATTTCAGTCATCGTCTCAACCATCTAAATGATTAACGACATTAAAAATTTCTTAGAGAACTATCACAGAACTTTTAGTAATTCTACGTTAAACACTTTTTAATTTCAAATCGTTCTTTTTGAAATAAATTAAATAAAGTATTGATTAACGAAATATACATTTTATATTACTATTTTTAATAGTTATCTATAATCATATCTTCGTTTTAATTTAGAATTATTTTTGGCACGGATTTTAAAGATTTTTTATGTTTCATCTTAAATGTAAAACAGATATTTCATTCGATTTTACAAGGAAATAGTCGAGATACGAATGTATCGTTCGTATAGAACGTTAGAAATTATGATCTATTCTTTACACAAATAATCACTTTATGCAAAGTAACTCGCATATATATTGTTCTCAGATAACTGAAGACCTTCCTTTCGAAAGAGCAAGTGTTGTAACATAAGACAAAGAGAGAAAAAAATATAGAAAGGAGAAAAGAGATGTAGAAAAAAAGAGACATAAATCAGAAATAAAAACTAAATTACAAAACACCATGTATATAATTCCTGTTGACTGCGGTGGATTAAATATTTAAATTACCCGAAGGATAACACAAAGAAATGTTGTAACTCAAAATATCGAATCGATACGAAACGAAACGAAACGCAAGATTATTTGGTTAATCTTCTTCGACAATCAAGAGAGATCGCTTGCTGATTAATTCCAAAGATTATGTTCGTTGCGATTTTCCCGCGTTTCGATCGTTCCCAATATTTCTCTCTCATTACCAACATTAATCGCTAGTAAGATATATATACACTACCCACGATAACACGCCTCTATTCGTAGTTTTAGTCTCGAACAAGAAAGTCAAAAATTACGATCGTTTTCTAAATCATTCTCTGTCGTTCGATATTTAACATTTTCCGTAATTAAACGGACGAACTACAAATGATTCCAATAGTCCGAGTGAACTATTATGGTCTCAACTTTTTTCTAGGCTGGTGGCACACCTATTTCCTTTTAAGAACATCCACGCCTCGTACTTTGGCCAATATGTTTCGAAATAGATTAGTACAAGACATCTAAGACGTACATACGTTTATAAAATAATAGTTTTCTCAGAATATCGTATACGTATTAGAAGGTTTTTTTTTTAGTCTCGGAGAGAGAATAATTAATAAATGAAGCATAATTAAGCCGAGACTATGTGCAATGACGTAAGTGCAATTTACTATACGATTTACTTGTGCGATTTTTTGTTTTCGTACTCGATAGAATGAACTCCTACGAAGTGAAATAGAAAAGATGTATTATTAGTTGCCTAAAATTTTGTTGATCAAATATTGAAAAAAATATTCCAAGTATACACATTCATGTCAACAAGTACGCTCTACTACGTGTCTTAACTTTTGTACTCATTGCAAAATAACAAACACTTATTACAAATACATCGTCTATCTTTCATTGTACATCACGAATGTCATTTACTCTTATAGGCCACAGGACAAACCCCCTAAGAAATCATAATGAGAGAAAAAAAGGAAATCAGTCGTTTCGTCCGTATCTTTTTTTAACAATTTGAGTACAACGAAACAAACAAACGAGTACACCATTTTCGATCCGATTCGGGGTCAGTCGCGACGTCGGTATTCAAAACATCGTATTTGCACTCGAACGTTGAGAAAGTCAAGGAGGTTTCGCAACCTGGAGACACGAATCGACCGAGCAAAGAAGACTGGATGTCGGTCGCGTTCCCCTTCACCGATCGCTGACCACGAATCGTGCCATCGACTATCCACTGTTGTCTATCGTAAAAATTTTCAGGAGGCTCGTTCCACTTCTTGTTCAATGATTCAATTCAGTTCATATGTCACCCGTACTTCCGCGTTAAATCATCTTTGAATTTTCATTAAAGATTTTCTCGATCGATTACCAATATTTCTGTCTCTAATATTGTTTTGCATTGACAACATAAGAATGTCGACAAAGTGGATAACCATAATTGTGGATAATCGAAAGCGAGTGAACGTACGTTTTATTCTAGTGCACTTACATATTCCCACATACCGTGTCACAGAAGGACACGTTGCTACGAAATGTCCCAGATAGCCGACATCGTCGAGCCATTCTATTCGCCATCATTATGATATTCTATCGAACCAAAAATTATCTTAAATGTATTATAGATATCCATCCATTCGAGGATGCTACGCTTTAAAAAAATATTGTCAACCATACTTAGAACTCAAGAGTTTAATCTTTAAACAAAACTTAAATGCTTTTGATATCAAACTTAAAGCGTGACTTATAAAGTAAATTGAACTTTTATGCAAGATCAGGAAGTAATAATCAAGAAGGAAGTGTGTCTCCTTGATCGTGACATTACGAAGGAAAAAATGGTAAGATTTTCAAGAAAAAAAAAACAACCTAAACGCGTCACGTTTTTATCGCTAATTGAATTAATGATGTAACGCGTTAAATAGAAACCATAGAACTTCTTATCGATACGATAGGTGATTTGCACCTCAAATTATAAAAAATAATCAGAATAAAAGTAAAAGTTTTTTATATAATATATATTTTACAATACAAAATCTGATGATTAGTTCGAAAATATCGGATTGTCATCGAGTGTTATCATTCTTACCTCGGTGAGTAGTATCAGTAACAAAAGAAGAGTCCCACAGATCCGTGAAATCGGTCGCGGACAGTCGACCCTTCGCATGCTCGTCATCCTCCGGCGAGAAGGCCAGACGCGCGCAGTGACGTCGATGGTCCTTCTCCTGTGTATGTTATCTTTTTTCTTCTTCTTTTTTCTCCCTTTAATTCTTTTCCCCTTCTTCTTCTACTTCTTCGTTTTCAACTTCTTCACCCTCCTCAATCTCTTTCTCGTGGCGCACTTGCACACGCACTACACTATATAATATATACACCAAGAAGATGAAAACGAGGAGAATGACAAAGAGGATAAGGGAGTAAAAAAAAGAGAAAGGGAAAGAGAAAGAAAGAGAAAGAGAAATGGACACCTACGCCACTAAGAATAGCGGGAATGCGCGCGGAATGTGCGTGGCCTGACAAATCGATCGACAACTACGTTTGACGAAGAGAAGAACAAGCAACAGAGAAATCGTTCCGTAGCTCGAGACTCGTGTGTCCGCTATCACGAGAGGTCTCGCCGAATCCTATCCTGAACGACGACGCAGAAGGTAGAAGAGGAGGTGGAGGAGATAGAGGAGGAGGAGGAGGTGGAGGAGGAGAAGGAGGGTAGGAGCAGCAGCAGCAGCAGCAGTAGCAGCACCTGTTCGCCTGACTCGCTACTACACGGCTGACGACGTAGTACCTGGTAGTGGTGGCGACGTGTGCTGCGATGACGATGGTGATGGAAAAGCCGAGGAACAGCACCAGCAGCAACAGCACCGGTGGAAGGAACAACAGTAGCCATATCCGTCTAGACTCCGACCGGCTCGACGAGCTTTATCGACCGAATAGACGACAAATTCTTTTCTTTTGTCTTTCCTTTTCTTCTTTCCTGCTTTCCCGAAAGATTCTTTCTTTCAAAAGATTCTTTCGAAGAAGACCCCAGTCGGTCTTTCTTCTCACGACACCTCAAACTCCATCATCCTGATACCGTTGTTCAGTGTCCAAGTATACTTTACAAATTCATGGACTTTCACTTTAAATCTCCGCTCCTACTTGCTTTCGACACTCTTTGATAACAAGCTTTGTTCTTCTTGACACAAAGTATCGTCATCTTGTGTTCCAAATACAATACTTCTTTCTTTTAATGATTTAATGATAATTTCTTGCTAGATCACTTTAGGATCAATTAAAACTTTCGAGAAACATGACTTGATCCGTCCCTCGCTCGAACTGTCACGATTAAAGAGGGCACGGCTCGCGTAGGTGGTGCTGATGGTAGGAAATTGGAATGAGCAGGTGACTGGGAGGAAGACAAATTATCAGACTACCTGAATTAGACAAGGACGCGAAAGAGATTGGAAAGAGGGTAGAAGAAAAAACTTGGAAGATAGTAGAACGGTGATTAAAAAAAAAAAAAAAAAAAAAAAAAAATGAAATTTCAAAAAAGAAAGAAAGACACAGGAATATACTTCGTCTATCCTTTCATTTTTTAATAGGATTCCTAAATACTTGAGAAAGGACACTTCAGTTCGCAAACGTTCTTTTCTGTTACGAAAGAAACGAAAAATGACACTTTTTTTAATGACACGTGACGATAACAATGATGACGACGACGAAGACGAGCGTGCCGTGCCTCGACCGAGGAAAGCGCCGGGCAAACAGCGCTCTTGGCTTTGCCGCGATGTTCGCTCCCTCGTCTGTTCACTCGTCTCTTCGACTCGACGACCCCGCTGACTGCCTTTCCATTCCACTCGTTTCACCGTCTCCCCATCTCTCCTCATCCTCCACCAACAGACCTGGGGCTAGCCCCAGCCGGATACCACTCTAACTCCCCACCATTGCCGATCCTCGCCATTACTGTCCCCTCTTTTCTCTCTATACTTCTCCCCACTATCATTCTTGGCACCTCATAGGCGTAGATTTTGCATCGTCTCGACGCCATCTACTCCGAACTAAACTTGACGGTACCTTGAAGGAGTAATAAAAATGATTATTTTCTCTTTTCTCATATATTTAAAACATTAGTATTCTGAAAGTGATCCTTTTGATATTTGAATAATGTTCACAAATCTAAATGACAAATGTTTGTATTAATACCTACAAGTTCTGAAAGAAAAAATTCATTTCCTTTTCTAATTAATCCGTTCTATAATACATTCGAGATTCATTATAAAATTATAATAAATTCTTTAATTTAATTTAATTTAGAATCATTCCACATGTTTAAGTTACGCCAATGTTCGCTCCTATTTGTCTGCCTTCACCGGCGCACGTTCTTCTCCCCACTATTTCTCTACCCGCCCACAGCCGACTAGTAAGCGAGAGTATTCTTAACGCGTACACACACGCGCGGTCCACGACGCACGCGCGCTTCTTCCAGTAGCGTATATGTGCCTGGACAACACTTTCGAGCGGTCAAAAATAATTCTTGTTGGACAAGAGGAGAGACACTTTCGACGCTCTCAAAACGAGATCTCACTTTCTCTGCTGGTCGTTTCATCGAATCTCATTACTAAGAACAGATTAATCATATTTTAAACAATGACCCATTTTTAATATGTTTGGTATTTTAAAGATAAAATTGATGATTAAAGAAATACAGACATCCTACAGGTGTATCTCGAGATTTACAAGCTGTTCACCCTCCTTTTTATCACCCCTCCTTCGTTACTCAAATTATCCACACCATGCGATCACCCTTTCGTAACTCCATTGATGTGAATCGCATGTATAAACTTGATGCCCGTGGCGATAATTACCGACCACATAATTCCAAATTGAATAGCCTTGTGACGTACACCTCCAAATTATCTCTATGTCATTCATCATAATGTTATATACGTGCTGTTCAAAACCAATTATATATTTCATTTGAAAATATTCTATAATCGTTGAAAAGAAAAAATACTAGAAAGAATATTTTCGATCGTTTATCTAAACTATTTAAAACTCTCGCTGTAATTCTGATTTTCCATAGTCTTACAAATGTCTATTATTAATTCAAGATACAAGAGTTTATTTACAAATATCACTTAATTTATACTATCCTTTATTTATGTTACGATATTTACGATAAAATATGTTTTGGATCGCTTATGGATCTACACCATCAATACGATGAAAAAAAAATAACAGCAGCTATCGTCCTTTTCAAACAGGGTATACGATTCGAATGACACGTTACTGTTGAAGCGTCTTGCGCATGCTCATTCGAATAACGGTGCGAAGAAAGTCCGAGATATTAGACAATGGATAGGTTTGCTCGGGATAGCTTTGAAAGTTGCCGACGTGAAATATAAATGAGATTACGTCATATGTTTATGATAATTTGCTTTTTCTCTGTGTGTCGAGTTTCCCGACGTTGTGAAAAAAAAATTTGCTTTGGTTAACCTACGAATATAAAAAAAAAGCTTAATTTCGAAAGCTATCGTTTCAAAAACCGACAAATATATTTAATTTATTATCGAATTCGATAGAGAAAGAGAAAACATGAGTGACATATTTCAGTTACGATTTACATTCTACAAGACGATAATACCTATCGCGTATGGTGGTAAAGTGTATGTAGCTTGCTTTTCATAGCTTTACCAGAACGTGTATAATTCTTCTGTTTATCGTTTGAATTCATAATAAAATTGAAAAGGAGAAGGAGAAATTGATAATCGTTCTTTAAATCACACAACATTTGTGTAAATAAATATTCTACTCGCGTTATCAAAAAATTCCTTCGTCGAAAGAGATATGTCTGACTCGGTGTCTATGAACTTATAAAATTATGAGATAACACGATGTCATTTTATATTGAGTAATATTTCAATAGGAAAATAATACCTCTTTTATTTTTAAATTTCTTGTTTTTTCTTCTTTGTCGAAGATATCAATGTCGATAATAGAATTTTCTGTCGCGACGATGGCTGGTACACTCATTCGGAGAGCAAAGAGAAAGCCATTTTCAGTGTTCAACAACGACCTCTAGCGCGATATTTTTAAAAGTATACGCGCCATTTATTTTAAGATTCGAATGTGTACTTTTGGCGCCATCTTTTTATCACATTTAAAATGCTTGAATAGGAAATAAAAAAAATGTCGATTTTTTTTTTATATATATATATAAACAATTTTATCAAGCTATTAAAAATAACTCGTAAAAAACCATTTATCTTAGATAAAATATAAAAATAGATAATTCACATTAAGCTTTAATTCTAATGCCTTTTTCTTATAGGAGAAAAATAACAAAAGAATTAAAAAGAAGCATTTTATTTTATCTCTGATCGTGAGACATTGAAGATAGTTGTTCATTAAAAATAAGAAAACGTGGAGGCTGTCCGTTGCCTCGAACGATCAGAAAAATGATGTCAGCGATAAGTCAGGTTACTGCTTTTTTCTCTCATTTTATTTACGATGACGTCACCGTCGAAACGGTCGATTATTCGTATGCAGCGTGAGTCGGAATGATCGTGGTCTTTCGTGCTAAGCAAAATCAAGTTTCAACGACATCAGAATTTGTATACGAATGGTCTGTTCTCGATCTATCAAATGATCTTTTTACTTCACGCTTATATCCTTTATCGATATGTAGATTAATCGGACATTAAAGGAGGAAATCTTCGAAGTCAAATCAATCAAGCGGAAATAGTCAAGATTAAACTATTTCTATACATAAGCGGCATAGAACGTCGTCATCGATGCATCCGCCATACTAAGTTATTACCATAAACAACGATTCTTGCGGTGAAGCTGTTGGCAATCATCATGGTAACGTGGGCGACAGGAAAGAAATAAAAGGTACGAACCGACGAGAAGATTTCATCGATAATAATTCCACGAAATCGTGACTTACAATTTAAATATTTTTAACGATGTTACATTAATTTTTATATATAATATGATAAGAAAAAGATAACAAATAATAAATCAAAAACAAACTGCCTTATCTTATTTCATTCCATAATAATAAAAGAAAAAAGTGTTTCGATATAATTTTTAATCAGTTTGAGACAACACAAAAATTCATTTTAAACACGTTCGAATAAGCGTCCTTGATTTTGAATCGTAAGCGTCACAAGGATCATGCCTTGATTGTATGCAAGACGTAAATGGATGCGTCCCTGCATATAGAAGTACGACTTCCGTGAATGCACTGACCAGGCAGACTGTGCCCGCGCTTTTTCGATAGGTTCTTTAAGCGCACCTGCGTTTACGCGACAAAATATTTTCACGAAAAGAAAAAAAAAAAGAAAAGGAAATATCAAATCTATTTACATGACTGTTATATCTTTGTCCGCGTCAAAGTAAACTGAAAGTTAAGTTTGCAAGTGAAGGGTGTTAAATTTTACATTCAATGGCTAATTATCTTACGCGTAGATAGTTTGGGTTCTTCAAACAGGGATAACAGACTTCGAACAGATATAGGTAGATTCATCAAATCTGTGTATAAATTTTTAAACGTGCGAGAATACATTATAAAGTTAATGAACATTAAATTTAATTAGATATTTAAAGTTGTATGTGTATATCTCTGTATCTACCTATGTATATACATATGATACTTAATTTATCGATATAACAAAGACTATAGTTATTAATTAATATGATATCGTTACTGATACTATAATCTAAAGATTATTAAAGATTCACTGACAATTAAAGTATATCATTATTATCATTGGTTTAATTAAATTTTTTTACATTATAACTACCATAATAAAAAAATTTTCATTAATAATTCTCATTAATGATGTATTACTAAAATAATACATTTGTATAACTAAAGATTATGCCAAATTTAAACGTAATAGATTAAAAAATAATAACAAAAAACGAGGGAAAATAAAGATGAAGAGTCTTGCTCAAATTTTGAGGATGAAAGAAGAGAATAAAATCAAAGAAAAAGGCAATGAGCGAACACCTGACGGGCGCTTATGCTACACTCGCGTTCGCGCATGCGTGCATGCGTGCGTTTCGTGGCGTGTATCGGCGAACTCCCGCGAACGTAGGCTCAAGTGGATACAACCAGTTCTAGACTGACGGCCACTGCGGTGTCTCTCAGTGAAACGTCTTCTTGATCGCGATCCATCGATCCGTCGATCCGATCTTACTTAATTTATCTTGTGACACGCGATCAAGAGGAAAAACGAAAAAAAAACGAAACGAAAAAATTAGTCGAATCGTCGGTGTGTCATTTCAACAAAATCAAATTGGGATTAGTTCCTTTCTCGCGAGGTGAGAAATAATCTTAGATTCATAAATCTATAAGTAATTAATCTGCAAGATTCGATTCATTGCTATACTATCTTTGATTTATCATTTATATCATTAATCGTATTCCTTTGCCACAAGGAACTCATTATCTTTCATTATTTTATAAATTTGTCTAATTTTTATTTAGTACGAAGCAATATGCGTAAAATTGAAATCAATTCTGTCTGTTCATCGTTCATTTAATGAATTTTTAATCGATTTTATGATCTTTGTCAAATTAAAAAGGAAATACATATAATTCGGAAGATCGGCCAATTCTTTCGAATGCCATGACTTATCAACTATCTGGTATTGTCATTATTATCATAATTATTAATTAATACTTTAGAAATTAATTATATTCTCAGAAAAATCTTCGATGTTTTTAATTTGAAATGAAGTATTTAAATATCAATTCAACGTATATTGACGTGGTCTGTCAATGTACACTGTACAGTGATTAGTCTCTTCACGATCAAAAAAGAACATCTTAGCGGTTTCAAGTACTCGTAAACAGTAGATGGCATTATGCTACATGTGTCATTATTTAACGCGTGGTGATCCTTTTTTTATATTTAAATCCAACTAAGCATATAACCGGTATCTATAGTTGATTTCTGTAGCTTCGTTATTTCATATAATTTAAAAATAATTCATTAACAAACATAAAAGTATAGAAAATAAATATATCACACGTATGGTAGCTTCACGACGATAAGTATCAAACATTCTTATTGGAATACGTAATCCGAAGACCAAACGATCCAATCGATCCAAACGATTCTTTTTCTTGGATAGGTGGAAGGTCAAATCTCTCTTTGTATTTTTATAGAAGTTTTACCTATGTATAGCTCGTTCCACAGGTTTTCGTAACTATGAACGCGTGCCCATCAAAACGGCAACTATTTACGTTTCTCTTTATCGTCTTTGACTTTTTTTTTTTTTTTAATAGAAATATTAAATATAACAAAGTTCGTACATTACACAATAAATCATCGAATCGCTACAAACACATACTGATATAAGATAGAAAAGAAAAGTTTTTTGGTTTCAATATAATAATGAAAATGAATAATGTAAACTTTTGTGTAGCGGGGTAAATGGGACGTTGAAGGACGAAAGCAAGAGCAAAAATAGGCATAACGCCAAAAAGCTGCTGGTACGAAACTTTGTGCGACTACTACCACTAGCTAACAAGACAAGAATAGATTCAGGTTCGCCGATGTAGTTTCGTGATTTTATACGATTCTACGTCTTTTTTTCACGAAATATGAACGAACGAAATATGCGCGTAGAATTTTTTTTAAATGTAATTATCTTAAAAAATATTTACATTTACATATGTGAACATAAACATGTATTATATATAGAGAACTCGATTATTAAACAAGCAAATATCTTACAAAATAATTAAATAATGCCATATTTCGTGGATATATCAACAAATAAATAATTAATTAATTGATAATAGTACATTAAATTATAAATATGAAAAATAATAGAATGACAAGTAGCTCCCTTAAGATTCTGTGAATTTTATCAATTTTATGATTTGATAATTCTACGAATAACTACGCAAAACACAGAAAATCTCTAACTTATGTTAGGTGAGAGTGTTATATTTATGCGGATCAAACAAAGAACGAAGATCGGTGGCCAACGGTTGGAGGAGGGTAAGATGGCGGCGCGAGAGAAGAAAAAGATAAAAAGGAGATGAGACGAGATTCCGGGCGCCGCCGGTTGGTCAGGCAGCTCGTCACCCACGTAATGTCATACGTTATATATATACATATATATATATATACATATATATTTATATATATATATATATATATATATATATATATATATATATATATATTTATACCTATATAGTTAGTTCTCGTTTTACGAATGATCAGCTTCAAGATTTCTCTTATATGACATAATATCAAAAATATTTATCTTTTATTTAACACAATTAAACTTTTTAATAAAAAAAAATATAGTATAAAAAATAAAAGACACGTTTACAGAATTAGGTCTGTAGGAAATGTAAATTTTCATTTTGTTGTATGTTTATTTACTTTACAGAAAATGTTTATTTTACAGAAAAAAAATAGTAAAAAATTAATTCCTAAAGTCTCGAATTATCTATATTCTATAGTACATTCGTAGAATTATTACATATTATTTTTCCCTGAAAGTAGAAATTGAAGTAGTAATATTTCCAGACTTTACATTTGAAAACTATTTCTCAATAGTTATTATTCGTTTGCTAATTTTAACTGTACTTTTGCAATTTTTTCGGAATCACGTTTTTTTCAAATTTATTTTTATAAAATCATTTAAATCGTTAACTTTCTATTTTGTAAAAAAGAACTAAAAACAGATATTTTATCATATTAAATTGTTAATTAAATTAAAGCAAACGATAATTCTAATCTTCATTTTCATCTGATGAAAGATGCCAACTATCTTTATCTTATCAAATAAATAAGAAGGAACCAAAAGAAAAAAATCGTACTGTCTTCTATTCATGTAATAGAGTATTTATTCACTTAAAAGAATATTAAGGATTTCTTTCCGTCTGAGTTGCTATGGGATCAACAGGGGAACGAAGTCGCGTTTTGACAAAGTTCGCCATACTAACCTTGGGATCTCTTAGGTTCTCTTCCCTTCGGGCATTGAGGAAATTCGATATAGGAGAATGTTAACAGAGAGAAAGCTAAGGTTATACATGCTCGATCTATTAGTAACCAAACGCAAGGTCGTCTTTCGAAAACGACGTTCAAGTTACGCGTGTGAAGTAACTTAAATGGGGCGTATCGTAATTATATTTATTAAGGAATAGAAAGGTCGACGATTAAAGTTCATTACAAGACCAACAGAAATTTAATAAATTGCTTAACAAACCACCTAACGACTTTATTAGACGAATATAGAAAGATTTTGTAATGATTTTTAATGAATTTAATTAATTGTAGTCGTTCGATACGATTTATAATTAAAACTTGTTCAATTATTTTAATTATTTAAGCTACAATGTATTATATCAAGAATGTATTACTAATAGACGATCGTTGTCAAATATACAAAGATTAAATTGAACTAAATAAATATAACAGTGTTAATCATCAATGAAGACTATCTATTAGTTCTTCATGATCATCGGACATGTGTTCTCTCGAACGTCACCCGAAATTTAATTAGCTCGATCGAACGGCTATGTGATCGTTCGTATTCCATGTAATTCTCCTACTCGTGCCGTTGTTCACACTTCCATATTGGATAATCGCTTCCTTTATGAGAACATAAATTTTTTTTTGACTTAAAGAAATATTTCTAACGAATATTTGTCTATTGGTTACTCTTCGGAAAATTTTAATAGCAAGATTTTATTATCTATGATTCATTAAATTGTATCATTAAATTAAATTATTTTAAAATACATGTAATCTATTGCACGATCGTTATCGTAAAACGTTTTATCTGTGCATAAATTATCGATATCGCAAACCGAAGTTGGAACTGTTTTATACTTTCATTAGTTTTAAATTCTCAAGATATGTTTAAATTTCTGAATTCATGAAAAAACCAGTGGTATATAAACATAACTCATACCGTCTCTTTTATATCATATAAAATTAACAAACGTTCTGATGCTGCAGAAAAATTAACGATGAAACTAAAGAAGACAGAATGAAAATAATACAATGAAGTGAATACTATTGATTTTGTTGTACGTTTCCATTTTCCATTGGTGATAACAACCTTGTCAACGTAACTATCGAGAAGGTTGTATATACTATGTAAATACTAAAGATTGCAAAAGAACGAAGGTTCATTTTTATCAAATGCGTGACGAATAGAGCCTTGATTACATTTGCAAATATAAATTGCAAAAGCATGTCGATATTATAAATGGCGTAGAATAATAATTTTAAATGTCTATCGTGTTTCTAGTCTCGCGATCCTAAATACGATATACCTACGCTTTTATCTTTCTTGTATATCATTCGAAGTCTGAGATCGAAAGAAAAGATAGAGGTGCAATTTGGCAGTCTCTTTTGAACGAAAACAAGCCATAAATCCATTGAATCATTGGCCAATTCCCCGAAGAACAAAGAATATAATTTAACCAAAAAAAGAATATAACTATTAAACACTTTTTGCCAAAACTTATAATGACGAATATATCCTCGAAACAAACGCAATCACAGTCATCGTCATTTTGATTAACGCGCAGACCTTGAGTCACAATTCACAATGTCACCAAGACTGTAACTCGTTGTTAACGATGTGCTTAAAAGCGGTTACATCGTAGTTGACAATGGCGTAATCACGGAGACTCTTCAATTTACCATATTTGTTAATGTCTAATAGCTAATCGATCAATTCTGCTTAAATCTATACTGGATGATTGTTTCTTTATAAAATAATCGTAAACGATATTTCCAATCCGAGATATTAATAAACATATTTAAATATTTTCTTGTTATAAAAAATGCTCATTAAATTAATAATTTATTAGTAAATTGAATTCGATGTTGAAATATTAAATAATTTCACCTTGCGTTCGGAATTTAAAAAAAAAAAAAAAAAAAAAAAAAAAAACAAATTGCATAAGAATATTTTTTAATAAAATAATATGAAAAACTTCGCTTATGAAAATTTAATCTTTTCTTCATAATGATTACGCCACTGTATTGTAAATATCATTCAAATGAGTGAGGGAGAGTGATCGAATAATTACGTATATTCTATATTTGTACATATTTACATATATATGCATACACATGTATAACGTGCGTACAAAACATCATCGGTCGACTTTGAATGAGAGTTTAATCTCGAGATGATCTACGAAGAAATTTTCGGAGATAACCTTTGCAACGTCAGGCCTTTAAGTGGTCACGAGGACGATTTGTCTATCTTTCTCGTTCTCCTAACAGTGGCGTATAGGAGGATTAAAGTGTTTTTAACGATCTACTGTGAACGCGTGTACATACTCAAACATTCTCTTGTTAACAACTCGTTAACTACTCGTAAATCTTCGTCAAAAAAGAAGACAGACTGAGAAGGACCTCCTCTCAATACCACGAAAGAATATCTTGATCCCCCAATGACCTCGGATCAACATAGACAACATGACTTATTCTAATCTTTTGGTTCGTTCACCATCTCCTACAAATTAAATCTATCGTGTTATCTAATTAGATTCAAAAGATTAGTAGATCGTTTGGATGATTACGAAAAATAAAATATTATATAACTTTTTGAGCGAACTTCTTTCGATGTTCAAAGAATAAATGAGAAAAATTACAACGAGATTTTATTCAGGAAAATAAATCCGAATTAATAGAAACGAGATATTATCGAAGAGAGAGATCAGAAAAGCACAATGATCTTTCGCGATTTTATGGCGACAACGAAATAGAAAAAAAAAAAAAAATAAACAAGAAAGGTGATTGAAAAAATCATGGATTTCGTGAGGAAATTTCGTCGTTTGTTCACATCTATAACGAGCTCGTTGATTATTACGAGTTCCGTCCAGCTTTTAGGCCAATTCGTAGTAAGAAGTCGTTTCAGCGGAGATCGTAGGAGCTCGTTCAAGCGAACGATTCTTAGTGGTCGATTCTCGGAAAGGCTCCTTGGCCCCTTGGCCCCATTCGTATCGGTGCCTCAGCCGGAATAAACAAGACGTTTGGCGTTTCTCGAGGAAATAGCATCCAGTCAGCTAAATTCTCTCGCATCGCTGCCCAATATCAGATGCTTTATTTTCGTGGAGAAAGTCGATCATCATTTACACTTAGGTGGAAAATCATAATATGATCCTCTTGAAATTTGTAAAAATATGCCATATACTTTCTATATAACACGGTACATGTTATTTTATTTAGAAATTAATAATTTGTTACTTTTACTAATGAATTTCTACTAATGAATTTACGTACAAAAGAATAAAGGTATATAAGATAGAAAAAAGTATTTTAATATAGCTATAAAATCACGAATTACCATGTAAAATGGAAATATTAATTTAATTAATGTGGCAGATTAAAAATTAACTTTGAAATTTGATCTAGGTTGATATCAAAATTTTATTAAAACTTGGCAAACAATTCGAAATAGTGCGAGGATTACGTTTCAAAGTGTAATATAGATTCTAGGAACGATATTTTTATACTTTATAGAAATACAGATATTTGTTAAACGACAATGACATTACATTAAGAGAAAAGATTACAGTAATGTACAATTACATTAATAGAAAACAAGCTACGAATCGACTTGCTTAGGTAAATTGTAAATAATTATGTGAATACTTGCAAATTTTGTTGGAGCTGGAAAAATGTTATTACGACCCACACGAATGTCGATGTCCTGCGTTACGAACACAACGTGCTATAGGTAAACCGGCTCCGAACTAAAGTTCCTGCACCACACCCGTAGATCCAATTCCTATGCATTTATCGTTTTGAACATATGCAAGCTTCTATAAATAGATAAAGCTTTCTATTGAACGCTTATATCTATAAAATATTAAAGAGAGATTATCCAAGATAATCTACATTACTAATAAATTAAAACTACGAGGCTTGATAAAATTTATTAAAACTTTCAAATATTTTTGTATATCTTAATCTAATTTATTCTTAAATATTATATATAATAATGATTATTATATTCTTACATCTTGAATATTATATTTAATAAATTTATGATTTAAAAATATTTAATGTTGATTTCATTAAATAAATCTATCAATGTTAATTTAGGTATCGTGAGGTAGGGCTACAAGGAACGCGATGTCAACGGCTGTAAGGGAGAGGACGAGCACGCACACCAGTAGAAAGATCGTGAGTCATGGCGGTCCTATATCTGGCCAAAGCCACGGCGCAGTCACGGCCGGCAGTCTCGAAAACAATTTAGGTAACAATTTAAACATGACACTAGACAATGTAATTCTATCTGTTTAGTTTTTAATCGAGTGATCGACATTTCTTAAAAATCGCCATCCATACGGCAAATTTGATCGGCCATTTTCGAAATTGCATTGAAATCTCTACCGTCGAAGAAATGTCTTGCTTCTATGCATTACCAATCGTAGTCGTTATCGTCATCGTCCGCCTTTCTAATCTCGTAGCGTCGAGCATGCACCAATAATAGCAACGCTCGACATTTTATTCTCGTCGTTTACTTTTGTCATCCCACTCACTTTTCCTTCTTTGTGAAATACGTATAAGAACCAATGTAAATCAGTCACTTTACTAATGTATTTTATATACTAATGTACATTAATATTAATAATTATACTTATTAATCATTTGAAAGTATTAGCATAAATCATTCTTTCGACGATTCTATCGAAATCGAAATACGAGAATAATATTTTTTAATTAGATGAACTAACGAAAATAATTTCACTTTGAATAAGATAATACCTTTTAATGAAGTTAGTCACGTCCAGAGTGTCTTCCTACGTTTCTAGAGAAGTAACGAAATTTCTTTCTCTTTCTCTCTCTCGTGCCATATTAAACGACACTTTTCGAACAATTTCAGATGCACTTCTCGAGGATCTTCAGACTAGCGTCTCGAGAAGTGCCACTCCAAGTCGAAGTGGAAGAGCTCTCTCGCCTCAAGTCGAATACCGTGTGGCTGCGAATCCAACCAGAGTGGTCACCGAGGGCAGGTGAGTCTTTTCATAAAAGATTACATTTCTTTCCTAACACAACGCAAGATATGTGATATCAAAAACAATAATTGAAGAAACCCTAAAAAAACTTTTTTAAGAATAATAATTTTTATTCAATTAATAATGTATAAATTCTAAATCCGTTTATCATCGATTCTACGATTTTGCGTTTAACAATATAAGAATGAAACTAGTAAAAGAAATTAGAAGTATAGAATGTAATAATTATTACAACAAAAAATAATTATAAAAAATAAACTTTCAGGACCGTATCACCAACACGCTCTACCAAAACAACCACTGAAAAATTTGTGAGTACAGTTCCTAGTGGTGTGCCCAGTAATATACCAGGATTAGAACTTCTCGATGCAGAACTCCAAAATGTAAGAATTAATATTTTATGATTGATAACGATATTAATCATATTAGTAAGATCGATTATGCAATATTAAAAAAAAAAAATTTTGACCTTTTCAAAACTTGCACAACGATCATTCATTTTAAACGTTTCGTTAGAATGAAATCAAATGTATCATCTAACGACGACAAAAAAAGGAAAGAAAGAAAACAGCAAGAAACGCGTATGGTAACTACAAATTAACATACTGGTATCCACTATTTCCTCGTCTCCATAAAACTCTAGAGATATTAATATAAATTAAAGCGAAAAAAGAAACTTCAAGAGCATCGAATATTATTAAATTCATATATTACATTTAAACGAAGTAATGCGTACTTAAACGAAAATTAAAAAAATGATTATCCACAAATTTTCATTCAATTCAGAAATATTTATTTCAAAGATGAACATCATTGTCAAAAATTTAATTATTTTATTGCAATAAAAATAGAACTGAACTTAAGCTCATAATAAACGAATGATCTAATTATCCAATATTAATTTTTGTATCTAAAAAATTATATTATATAATGTAAAACTAATAATATAACGTATATTAGTGTAAATAAGTAAAAGTATAACTTACATTTAACAAATATTAAACTTCGAATATTAAGAAATATTTAATTTTGTGTTAGAAAAAAAATAAGACTTAAAAAAATACACATATATGAATGTGTAACTTTAAAATTGCATGGACATTATAGAGCAACTTTTCTCAACCTTTTTACAATGGGCCCCAATACATTATTAATCTCTAATGGTGCCGTTATCCAAACACATACAATATACATATAATTTTTAAGAATTTAGTAGATTGGAGTCACTTGAGTCACTTTAAAAGATGCAGTATTCTCACGAACTCCCAAAGAACATTTTATGGAAAATTTTTTGGAAATCACTTAGAAATTAATCACTTCTCTCGCTTTGCTATAAGGTAGCAATTATTATTTTATGGTCGATTAAAAATTTAAGACCCATAAGTTGAGATAAGCTGTTATAGAGAGTTAAGTTTGGTCGCAAGTGATCGCATCTCTTCTCTTCGCTTCCAGCACCTAATGTGAGAATCGTTCGTCATTTCTTCGCGTGGCTGCTCTTTCAAACCTTTTAATCAACGATTACCAGTTCGAAACGCGTCACTTTACGATTTTACGTCCTGAATAATAGACACGGAAGATTACGTTGCTTGGTGCGTTTGCCCTCGAGCTACGTGTCGACAAAATCTCTATACGAGAGTACTTACGTATACACATGCATATACACACGTATATATATATATATATATATATACATAGGTGTGTACATAAGTACATCGACATGCGCTTAATGCGATCCCTTGGCTAGAAACGTTAGAGAGTGATATCACGCCTATACTTGAGACTAAGATAATCGCAGCTCCTGCGGCCTCCGATCTAACGTTCAACGAAAATAAATCGACCGTACGTGTAATTTGCTCGTCCGTTCTCACACCGCCACAAACGGGACACGATTTCTTCCTTTAAAATATCTCCTTAAGGCATCTAAGAGAAACTCAGAAATCTTTTTTCATGCTGAAACATGTTTGAAAAATCGCTACGATTATTATACCATTTGTTTCTTATCTCTTTTCTTTTTTTTTCCTTTTTTATTTTAATCTACCAATCGTAAGTTCATAGTTCAATGTAAATATATATACTCGGCTTTAACAATTATTGATACAGATTATTTGCGTAACGTTTTATTCTAATAAGTATTTTATTCTAATAAGTATTCTAATAGTATCTTGTAAGCTTGAACAGAATCGTTGATCGACTAATCGGAATGCTTCGCAAGTATCTTTCATAAACAACTATCAAAATAATATTTTATAGCACGATACGAAGAACGAATTGCGAATATCTAAAAAATTTCTGTAAATGAAATATTTCATTAATTCGTTAACAATCAATACGCCAACGTCAATTACGATGAATACTCTTAATCAGGGTCATATAAGGAAAGTCTATGTATTCAAAAGACGACCCACGTATTCGTATTAATTCAAACTAATTGCTCTTTCAAAGAATGTAACGAGAACAAACGAATAGTTTATATTTTTAAATTATTTCTCGATCGATGAATAGAAGATTAACATGTTCGTCATTCTTCGAATTTAAGACTTTCTTTAATTTAAATTCGATCAATCACCGGATGTAAAAATTAATTAAAATATAATTTCTTTTTCCTGTGTAGGTTCAACCGGGGCAAAGCAAAACCGTTGCTTATAAACAGGTGTCCTATCAATATAACAAGAGCATCGATGGAAAACCAGTCGGTAAGCGATGTTCATTCTAATTTATCAAATATTACATTAGATCATAATTATTTTTAGTATCGAATAAACAATTTGTTTATACTTAACAATGGATTATCATTCGTGATAAATGTTCGTACAAAATAATTTAAGAAAAATATACATAGATCAACTTGATTCATCTTGAGCTTTGTGAGCGAACTCTAGAGTTCGGTAAGACTTCGATTCTTGGTATAAACTGGCCGTATGTGTCCGCGACGAATCATGTTGCGTGCGAGCGCGTTTTAAGCGATCGTAGAAGGAAGGGGAGGCCGGTCTCTCGTGTCGCTCCTTTTAAGGCGTGCAACGGCCTTGCAGGTATACGGTTAATTGACAATGAATACGATAAAACGAAAAAGATTCGACGTTTTAATACAATATAGACAGGTAAATCTTGATAATGTAAATCTTCGAAAAAAATTTCTTCTATCTTTTCGTAAATATTTTATCTCATTGATTGTCTCTTTAAAGAACAAAAAAGATAATAAAGAAAATAATGATGCGAATGTATGAATCATACGCAAACACTATGACGATAATTTTATTTAGAAATTTATACGAAATTTATTTAGAAATGTGCTACGAAGAAATCATTATAATGAGTCTTACAATTACATAAATGGTAATCACAAATATCACGAAATACGTGCAATATCTAATGTCTCAATTAGTTGTTTAGTTTTTATGTGAAATACAGATTGAAGATGGTGACAAAACAAAACCATTAAGTAGCGACACTTTTCACGGTGTTCGGTTAAATCGAGATAACTGGAGATCGCTGGCGTTTCCCTTGCAATAACGCGTACATGTATACGATACTCGAGCCTATCCATATTAGGATCGCGTATAGCTGAACGCTGACCCAATTTTTGCGTGGCTCCTTCTCCTCCTACTCCTCGTTTAAAAGAAAGAAGGAGAGAAAGATGACCGTGAGAGAGAAGTGGCCTGTTGAATTATGGAAGGTTACGCTTACCAAATAAGAATTTTATAAATCTTGATGTTTCGATTTCGAAGACGTTAATGTATTTTAAATTTGCAGACTCATGGGCAATGGCAGATAATGCGATGATGAATACTGCTACACCAATGATGTAAGTTTACACACTATGTCATTGAGGATAATGTTTTATAAAAATAAAGAAACAATATTACATGAAAATATTTCCAGTGATAATATCCATGAGACTACTTACGAAGAGAGCAAAACGCAAACAGGTCACCGTAGTCCTGAACCTACCGCTAAAAAGTCTACGGTTAATAGAGAACTAGTGAGTATTGTAATAAGATAAATAATCTATTCAGTAGTCAATTTATTTATAATATCTAACGTTAAACATTTCTGATATTTTAGGTATTCTCCGATAGTTCGGCATCTCGCTCCATGGAAACTTCACCTCCTCCAGGAACTCAATATCGAGATGTAAAATATGTACACGATTCATCTAGTACGTAAATCTTTAAGTATCATTATCCTTCTAATATTTAAAACGACAATAACACAATTTTTTTTCATAATAAAAAATACTGTATTAAGGACAATTAAATAATCAAAAGAAGTACTGGTAAGTGCACGTAGGACCTTTTTCCATTATTAAAGTACAAAAAAACCCGCAATAACAATCTAAAAGACATAAGAACTCAATTGACAATTTTCGTCATATAATTCTAAAAACTAAATTAGAAAAACTTAAACTACGGTCATGTTCATTCTTCAGCGCCATTTAATAATCTTGCCGTAAGTTTAAGTCAATAATCGTTTAATATCTCAGGTTACCAAACTGAATCACGTCCCACTCCAAGTACAGTGACTACCGTGCATACGAACACCGGCCAGGAATACGGAAACGTGGAATACGTCCCAGTACCGTCGCCAACTCCAGCGATACCGATCAATTTGGCACCCGGTCCCAACACGAAAGTAACAACAACTATAAAAACATACACCTATGAGTTACCAGGAGCACCAGAGACATATCTACCGGGTGGCACGTTGCCAGGAGGAGCCGTACTTCCCGGCGATCAGACTATTACCTATACTCTGCCCAGAACTGGTACTTCCACCACAGACAAAACGGTCACTTATCAAACTGTAACCGAGAATATACAAGGTGGACCAGGCGGACCAATCAAATACAGCAGTCAACCACCCATAGAAATGACGAAAAAATCAACGGCACTTCACAAAGAGACCAAATTTTATCGCGAAGACCATCATGGTTTGCCACCTTCGTCAGGTGGAACACTTCCACAAAATTATCATCCAAGTCCGCCACCCCAGACGAATATCGATTCCAGAACAACAGTCACTAGAAATGAGAAGTATTATCACGTAGATGGCAATTTTCCTAATGGACAACCACCGTCTGATAGACCAGATTATCCTGGTAACACTACTACCATCGTTTATCAAAATCAACCGCCTGTAATAAATGAAACTCACATGACGACGATAAATCGACTCGAGGAGCACTATCCAAGCAGACCACCTTCTGCTGGACGACATCCGACACCAGATAAACCAGGAACACCTACAAGAACAAATTACTATCCAGTACCTTCTCAAGGAACACCACCTGGTACCACTACTGTTTATAAATTCTCTAACACTACAACGACAGTACCTCCAAATAAAAATGCCGAAGATCATGAGGTACTTCTACCTAAGCCTTTCCCAACCCCAGGAGGAGTACAAGTTTATCCTGTTAATGCGAAACCTTCAGGACCAAACGATCAACAAGGACCACCGGCAAGACTCGAAGATCTTATGGCGTCGTTCTCCGATTCCGAGGTAACGTACAATCAAAATACATGATACCGATTGATGGGAACTTGTCCCTTCACACTATGATTAATATCAATCATTAATGATTGATCTATTATATTATTTATTATGTATGTTACATTTAAGCGTGAGGTATTGGAAGATATTGAGAAAAAAGAGAAAGAACAACAAAAGAAAGACTCACCAGCCGTAAAAAAAGAAGTTGATTTTCTGCCTCATACTCCGCCTAAGGTGAAGAGCAAGAACGTTGCTGGACCACCAGTATATTATCCTCCTGGTTCAGCTGAGTTTACTAAGAAAGAAGAATTTGGTGCAGCTATGTCACAATCTAGTGTAAGTATCATTTCACAATACTTTCAATTTTCAATTTTTTCAGCTATTCTAAGTATCTGCTTTTAATTTCTTAGGGAGGATGGCAGAAGGGAAGTGCAAAATACGAATATGAGGCGTCTAGCAAGAGTAAAAGTAAATCTTCCAGTGGGGCAGCGGTTGTACCTGTTTGCCTACCACTCTGTTGTGCCTTACCATGTGTCATTATGTAATTTAGTTGAAAAATAATTATATTGATAGGGTATGTTAACAAAACAAGAGAGATAATATTGTTATTTGCGTCTTCCACTATATGTCCAAATTTCAAGTCAAGGCTTTTTGGTACATAATTAAGTAGATTATATTTGTTCTTCTTGCCAATATTTTGAATATCTAATAATTTTAATATAAATAAAATACACTTGCTATTCTGTTTAATAAACAGTTAATCGATAGATTACATGATTATGCATATTAAGAAATCAAATTTAGTTCTCTTAATATACAAGTATACTTTCATGTGTCATTAGATAAGACGAAAAATTAGATAATCATAAACTATTTATTTCTATTTCCATTATATAAATACTTTCATTAATAATTATAAGTTTCTTATACTTTCTTACAATATCATATTTGATATAATAATATATAATATAGAAAGTATTTACTTTAGTGTATAATTGACCAATTTATTAGCTCCATGCTATATATGTGAAGATATTGTCATATGTTCATTGACTTTAATCTTTGTACAAATTACTTGCTTATAACAAGATTACATATGCTCTCTTTAATAGAAGTAATATATAGTACTATCTATATATAAAGAAATTAGAAATTATCTATATAAAAAATTAATCTACGATTATGTGCTACTTAAAACCATGCACATATGATTTGTATTATTGTAAAGCAATCATAAAGGACAAATAAATATATGGATTGACGTATAAGTGAAAAAATCATATCATAAAATAATCTTTGTGTGCTTAACTAATTTTTTCAATTTATATATTTTAAATTTATAGAATCTCATTAAATATTTCTAACAATTAGTATGTAAGAGACTCTTTAACCATAGTGCAATGCCGTGAATTATGGTGCTATAATAATTTTAGTATATTAATGTCATATATAAATCTAATAAGAATTGTGTATAGATGTAATGCTATATTACAACTATATTACATACATAAGTATATTGATAAGCATTGCAAAATAATAAAAATAATTACTACTCATTATTGTATATAAAAACTGTGCCATGTTTTGCATGCGTCATGTGTATAGTAATAATAAGTTGCATTTTAATAAATTACATGCTGTTTCTAAAATATAATTTGTTTACTATTTCTCTTATATTGTGATCATTTAAACTTTCAAACTTATAATTCAATATATTGAATTCTTATAATCAATGTATGTTAACATCACCTTGTAATATTTTTTACTCATTTTAATAAAAATATATAGCATATACAGTAGCTACACAAAATATGGTATCCTGCAAAAATGTTATATTTTAAATACTTCATAAGTAACTAATAAGATCTTGTTGTTCTCACATTTATAAAACTGTCGAAAGCATATGCATCTGCCTCTGCATCCCAAATACATCTTGTTCCCATTTTTATACCAGCGCCGTGTTGTTCCCCCAAGACTACATTTATGATATATTTGTAACGCTTAAATTTTAATTCTATAAAAAAAAAAAGGAAACAAATGTTTACTTTTCTTTTATACCTATTAATAAACTTCAAAGAGTTCCTATTCCTCCAAAAAGTTCCTAAACTTCAAAGAGTACCTTTAATTTTTTCTTTAATCATGTCTGCTATATCTTTGGTCCATTGGACGGCATCCTGAGCATTGTATGTTTTTGTAGAGAGCTGATCAAACAATACATTGTGTATCACTTCTTTTGCGCTTAAAGGCTTAAACCTTGATAAAAAAAAAAAAAAAAAAAAAAAAAACAACAAGATATAATAAATATATTACCTTTGAACGCAACTTTCTATATTTATGTAGAACATAAACATATGTAATTTCGATGACATAACCAAATTTCGAAAAATAACATTAATATATATTAAGAAGAAAAATATTATTTTATTAATAAAAATATAAACAGTAAATATATTACTTATCATAAAGATGCGGACGAATTCGATATACAGGTTCAGACACTTCACTGTTTTCGGCACCTAATATTTCCACTTCCAGGTTCTTTAGGTTTTCTGGAAAATCATTTGATCTTTCCGTCTTGTTCTTTTTCGGATGATCCTGATTTTCAATAATGTCAGCGTTTTCCATTTGCAAATGATAATTAATTAATATAAAAGAAATTACAAGCACTTTTCACACGTAGCACAAAATCGTAATACTGTGACTTGTTTATACCAATGATATGTTGTTATGACGACAAGCGGTGGCGCTGCTATCTCTACGCGTACTATTCAAATGGAAAAGAATGGACGACAAATTAAAATAAATTACGAAAGTGCATAATTTTGTGATAATGCACATTTGGATTGTCAAGAATTTAATTTAGTATTTCATGATAATAAGTCTTTATTCCGAGTATATCTCTCACGTCATTAATTATAGCAACATACTGTCAGTAAAAATATATAGTTACAATAACATTTTGTTTCTCTTTTTATTATTCTTTCTATGTCATAGAAGTATCTTCTTAATCGTTTATCGTGGATCATATTACGTCAATGCATTGAACCCTTACAAACTAAACAATAGAGCAAGTTAATAAATGCCATCATTTATATGATTTTATACATTTAACGTAATATTTCTTAATCCGTTTCTTCGTAGTTTAACAACGAAGAATGGTTGGTAATGAAGCATAAGTCGTCAAGGTCTAAGAAATGAAAAGATATACATTTCGACCATTGAACGAAAAACAGGCAGTGAACGAGTACCAAACTATGTGGTCCGTTTCCACTATTGAAATAAAATCTCATGTATCTTTTATCTTTTTGCGTAGACCCTAACAAGGCTTACAATAAGAAACAGTAAAATTTTCATCGTCAATTATGCGGTATTGATGATTTTTGTAACTGGTAAAATCGATATCGCGCATTTCAGATACGTGGTCGAAAATCTTCTTTATGACAGGAGGAAAGCTCGGTATATTTGCAGCTGCTGCAATTTCGTCATAGTACGCCCATTGTCTTTCCTTGAGCTTTACGATATGCCTTAACTGTTGAAAGAAATATTCAACTTGAGAAAAAATATTTTAACTATTTTATATATGTATATAATACTAATATAATATATAAAATTTGCAAGATTTATTTTATACAAGTCTAGAGTAAACGCTCGATTAAAAACTAATAAAATACAATCTTACAGGAACCCCTTGTTGCAATAAAGCGTTCTTTTCCTTTACGAAATCTTCCAACATCTCTTCAGGAGAGGGTAACTTGATACGACCCTCCAAAATTTCTACAATATATTGCGCCTGAATGTGAAACATTGGAAAAGGAATAACGAGTCCGGGTATTCCCATGAAAAATAAATTAGGCATGGTAATGTGCACCAAATGTTTATAGATAGGTTCAACGTGATTATTATCCGTACGTATATCAACTTTAGATGACATAAAGGGATACGTGAATTTATAACCTGAACCAATAAAATTGATGTGAAAAAAAATTCGATGACAAAAAATGTATATTATAGTCGTAATGTATGTAATATTTCGGATTTTGTTACCAGTACAATATATGAAATTATCTATTTTGGCAGTAGTTCCATCAAGGAAAGTAAAAATATTTCCTTGAATAGATTCAATTCCTGGTTTTTGATCGATATTCTTTGCAAATTTCGAATCTATCGGATTTGGCAAGTTATGGCTTAAATAAACCTAACGAAGTAAAAGATAAGAATGCCTTATAAAAAAATTACTTTTATCGAAAATAAAAAAAGCCATTGTACCTGTTCAGCATATTGTGATACTTCAAGTGCAATATCGATCCCAGACCAAGACGCACCTAAGATGCATACCTTTTTTCCGCTGTAGGTTTCAGGGATTCGATATTGATGACTGTGGATACACGTACCATGAAAACTTTCGATTCCTGAAATATGCGGTATGTGGCCGACCGTATAATGACCATTGCATAAAACAACAACATCGAAAGTCTTAGTCCCCTCCAATTTGTTTTCTAAATCTTCATACTTGATAATCCAAATTGTTTGACCGTTCCTTAATGTTTCTGGTTCTACATATTTAACCACGGTATTCAACTAAAATTAAAAATCAATTACTGGACGTTAAAAAATAATTATAAAAATTAGAATTGATTTGCTGTTTTTTAAATTATTTAATAACATAAGTTATTGTCGTTTTTTGGTATTCGTATTTTTACAAGTACCTTTATATGGGAATAAAGATTAAAATGCTCCGCGTAATCCCACAAATACTGACGTATCACATTATGATTAACAAAGGATGGACCACTCGGATCTTTCATTGGAAAATCTGGTATCTGCATAATTTCCTTAGGAAGGTTCGTCCTATGTCAGAATTTTCAAATTTCTCTTATCAATCTCTTCTCTTTATTTCCTTATTTACATATCTCTTTTTTACTCTACAATCTTTATCGTCATAACTTTAACTCTATCTTCTGAAGGAAATGCGTACCCTCATGATTAAAGTAGCAATAAATCTTATCGTTCAGTTATGTATCTCTTATTTTCCGGAATAACTCGCCATAATCATCTCGTTAATAAATCGAAAAGTGTATCATATGTCAATAAAGTTTATCGCACTTTCTTTATAATCTTCAAAAAATTGTCACGAAATACATATATTTGTACATATAAGAATACGGGAACTTGTTAAAACAATTGCTTTAAAAAAAAGAATAAAAATAATACTAATGAAGTAGATATTGTTTATACTTAAAAAAAAAAATTTTTACAAGAAAATATTACACAAAAAAGATATTCATAAATTGAAAAAACAAAATAATCTCACGAGAAAATGATATTTTTACATTTTTAAAACATTTGTTAATTGTTCATTTCTATAATTCAACAGAATATAAGTGCTTTTGTATAAGATACAAAATATGTATTTTATTAATGTTTATAAACTTTGTAAACATCAAATAGGATCTATCGAATGTTTTAGAATACACATACAACATACAAATACAAGAAATTAGAAGTGCATATATATATATATATATATATATATATATATATATTGTATATATATTAGCGGTAGCTGAAAGAATAATCTTTAAACAATATAATAACCGATAAGATATTATTCAAAGCAAACCTGAGGTTCTTGTACATGCTGCTGTGGACTGGTAATCCATGCTTATCAATATCGGTCTCGTCAGTATAAACCCATGTTCCACCCACTTGATCGGTTTGCTCGAAAAGGGTAAGACTATAGGTGTCGGGTTTAGATGCTACGTGACGAGCCACGATCAAACCGGCAACACCACCGCCAACGATTGCGACTCTTGTTTTACTACTCGGCATGTTTTCTCCTACTGTGTATTTTATTAGCAATTATTCAAAAAAATATTTGAATAATATAGTATCGTGATAAAATTAAAACAAATGAAGAATTGTATAATTTCACATACACTTTGATTAGATTTTTCGTTGATGTCTTTATCTTTTATAATAAAAATTTCGTTATATATGGTACTTCTTCGAAGATTACAATCAGATCGAAAAATAATCGATTAAATAAATCTAAAATATTGGCGTTTTAAATATTATTTTATAATATTTTTATTTCACGTGTAACTGGAAAGTGTAACTCGTTACAGGAGAGTTTAAATATAACCCCACGAAGATTTAGGTAAAGGAATCTCACAATGATATATCGTTTTAAGCTGTGCTACACAGAGGCTAGTTAGCTCCGAACTGTTTCAAGCAAAGGCTGTATTAAGACTGTCCACACGAAAGTCAAATGCGTATTGCAATAATGTCTCGCTGGCCTCTCTACTTGCCCCTCCGATCAAAGGCTTATGTAAATGTGGAAAATATTTCTTTCTAGAAAGACGCGTTCATAATCGTAGTTGAGTAGCTTATTCTGACGAAATATTTAAATGCGTAAGATCATCAGTGAAGCCTAGTGTCAAAGGTATTATACAAATAAACGATACAAATAAACAACTCACTTAGGGAAGTGTGATATTTATGAATGAAATAAATTTTTTCTTCAGGTCAATAAATTTATGTAGATTTCTTCATCGATAATGTTATCTTCAATAAATTTATATATTTTATATTTTTTTCATACATATGTCGTAAGGTCAAAATCTTTTAATTTTATTAATCACGAATTTAATTCATTATTTTTTTTTTTTTGTTAATTAATGTACATTAATTTTTTAAAGAAATTCATTGTTTCATAAGAAAGTTTACATTTATATGACAAATTTCTTAATGAACGTACGATAGCAATAACACTTACACTTGCAATCGAACGTTCTCTTAAATTCTAAAGAAGGCAGTAATGTGTTGGCCAGTATTTTCTAATGCGGTGAGAGGAAACTGGCACCTTTTCCTTTCGACAGATTACGACAGAGAAAAGAAAATTGCTTCGGAATAACATATTTTTCTCTTCAATTGAGACTTTGATTATAATAAATACTTCCTGGTTAAAAGCGATATGAACTGTGAAACGATGCCAATTTAAAGAATCTCATAATCATGTCTCTTTTATTTTGCGTGAATAAACTAGCTTTACTTAAACTTAAAGATTTACTTAAAGATTTAGTTAAACTTAGTTTGCAATTATAACAATTACAATATTTCATTATACGCATGATTACATCACAAAGATTAGTTGTACGCATGATTGCATCATAATGATTGTACGCATAATTTATAATTATATTGATATATACGTGTAATTCCAGTTAAAAGTTATATACATTTTTGTTTTTGTATTTCTTTCTTTCTCCTAACGTTTTTCTTATCGCTTCTAATTGTGTCTGAAAATTGCTCGGTTTTAGATTCATGACTATCGTGAAATTTATATTCAAGGCAACGAAACGGAAAAGTCCATTGCGAGGTTAGTCTCTGTCTATTTTCTTCTCTCTTTTTTTTATTTCGTTTTCTTTTACTAATTTTAGGAGTATCCTTCGTATACTCGAGGACATATCTACGTTTCTCCTCTTCATTATCATACGTTGTTATTTATCACGAGTTCCATATTAATCACGCGCGAGACAGTAATATAATAAATTGTAAAAATAGCGATTATATACATCTATAGGAAATATACATCTTATATACATCTACAGGAAATATATACTAGAATAGGGTTATTGTTCAAGAAAGAAAGACATCAACATTAACTTTTCTCGTTGCTCAATGAGCGTCGAGAAGACAAAACTATATATAGTATATTTCAGACAAGAATTATCTCATGAACGACGAAATATTGTCATTTTCTTCTATTTTGTAAATATGTGACCGAACTATCGTACATCATGTACTTTTTAATTCTTATTTTCATCTTATTATTTTTCTTGTCATTTTCATTCGACTCTACTCGAAACGAATCTCAGATGACGCAAAATTGCATAGGAAACATTGTTGTTTTCTTTACTTCATATTTTAAACTTTGTGAATTACTTCGTTTAAGCTTTGTCGATATACAAATCAAGATATACGTTTAAAACAAACAAGTTTCACGTTTATCACTTTAGACCATGCAATATGTATAACTAAGTAATAAGCACGAACGAAGTGAACGTCCTTCGTATTATGAACATTATCTATTAATTAAATAACATAAGTGATTGTTATGTCTCAGAATAAACTCAAATATAGTGTAATCAAAACAAATCTTTGATATTGAACTTATTCTGTTAAAAAAATTACTTTGAAAACGTTAGAATATTAAATTATTGCGACACTCTCTATGACATGCTTATCTGCTATTACACAATATGATTAAGTAATACTAATAGTACTTGCATGAAAATTTTAAACACAAACCAATAATGCGGTAAAAGTGAAGAAATTTAAGTTAAATAAAAACTTATTTCAATCGTTTTGAATAATCCGTACCTATAAAATAAAATTTGAGAATTAATAATACGATGATTTACAGTTACTAAATATTCTATTATAAACTCTACGAGTACATACGAAATTTTATCAGTGCGACTGATAAATGTGTCTTTGACATACAGTATTTTTCTAACTTGTCTCTTCTTAAATATGTCTTTATCAAAATGTACATATTAACTTAAAAAGATGATATTCGAAAATACCATTATTATAATGTTCGTTGATAATCTTTATCAATTAAGTGCATCGTATTGTTTATTAACCCTAGTGTGTCGATGTAATAATTTTTTTCATTTTCTACATATTCTTAGGAATGCTAATAAAATTACTAATATTTAATCTATTCTTTCAATTATCCTGTAAAATAATGGAAAGTATATTATAATGTCCTCAAATCCGAAGAGATTTTCTCTAATCACATTTCGTTATCCATTACTTCATGTATTATAGTTTATAAAATATTGATGTAAAAACTTTTAACTTTCAGTATGAAAATAAACGACGTGTAGACTAGATTAAATTATGACAGATTTATCGCTTTTTCCAGTAGAAACTTAATACATAATAGTAAGATAAAAAAATTTAATTCGAGTATTAAAGATTTTTTTTTTCGAGCTCCAGACAATATCAACAGATATTAATTGATATGTAGAAAACCGATCCTTAACATTATATTCCTCAATCTTCGTGTTAATAAAAATCATTTTACTCTGATATAAACGAATAAATGATGTTCATAATTATGTATAATCATAATATATTATAATATGATTATGCATAAAAAGTGAATGAATATGTATAACCATCCACTTTTCTTTTTTTAAATTATCTATGTACTATAATAAAGACACGTTTATAAGAAACAAATTAATCTTGTATGTGGAATTTAATTATTACATTTGTTATTTAAATGTGGAAAAATGCCCATCTATCATTTTCATATCGCGTGTTATATTATCAGCAGCTTATTAAATTATTTGACAGTGGATACTTGCATTGTATTACTATTATATAATAAACTTTATATTGCACATAATATTGAAATTCTTGATTTCATATTGAATCTTTGTTTAAATAATGTATGATATAGTTATATGAATCTAATGCTAGAACTTTTTCTGACTTGATGATACACCATAGTCGATATCTATTGGTAGTCAATTATGTCTGAGAATTAATTTTTCTTATTTTGTTTATATCCATGATTGTTACTGATTTTGTTCGTTTACTCTTTTCGTTAACAAACTATAATATTTCGTTATCAATACTATTAATAAACTGTAATAAATTTAAAAATACCGAATTCGAGTTCGAGTTACGCATGAAGTTTTAATGCTATAATATACAAAGACGAAGTAACGAGCTTCATATGCTAATATGCGATAATTCTACTGGTGTTGCGCAGAAGAAAATAAAATGACGGGCTAGAGCTTGATTGGATATTTACTAACCACGTGACTTCAAATTTATCTCTGTACAATACGATTCAAAGTGGGGACATATGCTTTAAGAAATTAAATAAGTTACAAATATAATTCTTTTTCAATTAATTACACTGTGTATTAATTATTAATAAATATTGAAATAAATTAATATTTCAATCAATAACGATAACAAAAAAAAATTAATAACAAAGAAAATATGTGTAAATCAAACTAAATATTAAACATTTATAAATTTAATATACAATAAACATTGTTTTCAATCAAATATACAATACGCCATAATACTTTCCAATTTTCTTGTCAAAATATTAGAAATAAAAATCATGTTTATTTAAAATTTTTAAAAAATTAACGATGAATGTCTTAACCATCATATCTGACATTTTAATTATAATATATTACATTTATTAACTTAAATATTTAATATTTATTTTACAATTATCAATTATTTTACAATTTATCATTAAAATTTACAGATTTTCCAAAAGAGTAAAGATATCTCCTATCTGTAATGTTTTCATTGACTTCACTTCTATCTTCTAGAATAGAATTTTTTTGAAAATGAGAACGCAGAGATGTATTGTCTCAGGTGAAAATTATTATCGAGTCAAGAGAAATTTATTCCACAATGATAGAAATATGCGCGTTAGCCTTATCATTCGTGATTTCTTGGTGGCAGGAGAATCGCAGGAAGGATTTGTAGGGTCTGCTCGTGCTCGTATTTGAGAAGAACAGTCGGGCAGTGTTCGTCGTGACACTGGCTGATTAACATTCATTCACGGATAAGAAGACACGGAAACAAAAGGAGTTTTTTTACGAAAGGATTATAAGATTACGAGAGGATTATAAGATTATATAAAATCTTATCAGCTGCTTACCAATTATAATCTTATTTTTAAAAATTAACAACGTGAATGTATTATGTCTTTTGGTTCTACGAAACAAACAGATGTAATTGTTCGTAATGAAATAGTGAATTAAAGACAGTATTTTCTTCAGCGTTTAATTTGATTTCTACATAAAGTGAACTACATCATATTCCATCATTATCAAGAAATTTTTAATCAGAACGTTTAATCAGTTTCTCATATAAAAATGAGTGGCAGTAAGTAAAAATGAACATTTGTATCTTCGTGAAAAATGATCAAAATATTTTATATGTCTTATTTATAAATATATTTTAAGCAGTAGAATTATATATATATATATATATATATATATATATATATAATTATATTAAATATATATATATATAAATTAGAATTATATATATAAATTAGAATTATATATATAAATTATTTATGTGTAACTTTATATATTACACTTTATATATTTTCTTTGTTATTAATTTTTTTGTTATCGTTATTGAAATATTTTCTGGCAGATCCAGATTTAAGTATAGTTAAGTATAGTTTTTATAATATTTATATTGTTTTTATAATGCTTGTTAGACTATTTATAATGTTTAAGAAATACAAAAAGTTTTATCATCATTATCGGCTTATTATCCGATAATACAAATTTTAACTTCTATGAGATAATTAAATTCATTATTTATGAATCAATTTTGAAATAGATGTCCATAAAAGTTTTTTTTCGCGTTCAATGAATAGAAGTATAGACACTAGCAGAGACACTAAAAAAAATTAGATCGATTTTCTAAGAAGAAGAAAGTAATTATTACATTTTTCAAACTCAACAATAAATTTCACAAAGTATTATGAGAAACGTTAGGCTCATCTGATTTATGTACTGTAGTCTAGGGTACTTGCTTGATATCGCGTCAGTGTCTTTCAGTTTAATTCCGTCAATGGAATCATTGACATTCATCCTTGATTATACACATTATCCACTACCTTGGGGGCGAGTCCCTCTATATCAAAATTGTAAAATTCCATTGTCATTGCACAGGGAGAATGACCTACGACAATTTCTTGCTATTCTGGTAAAATTATTTTGGAAAAATAATAATAATAATTGAACCGTATTGATTATCATATTATTATTATTGTTAAAAAGAAAATAAAAACAATGAACCGTATGACAATTATTTATAATAACGTGAATACCTATACATTTGGTAACAAAAAATTTTTTTTTAGTTGTATTATTATTAATGAATAATTAATAACGCCGAGCAAATATTAAATCACAATTATTATAAAGACATTATTTGCGAATATTTGCATAAAGATAAAAATGTATCAATTTAAACTATTTTTATGTGTTATAAGTATCGATTCTCTATAAAATGATTTTACCTTTTAAAATAGAAAGAAGTTTTCGTTCTCGTTTAAAAGATTGGCAATTTTTCCTTCGTGCGAATATGTCCGATAGATTAATCTAATTAGATTGACAGAAAAATAAATTATCAAATAAAAGAAGCAGTTATCTCACGTTAATAAACCTTCATAATGCTATTAAGTATTAAAGAGAACTACCAATTGATACTGAATGAAACATAAAAAAAAAAAGACGTAGTAATCATTTGAATAATTAATAACACAATATTTTTCCAATATTATATTACAATATAGAGATATTAAACGACTTTTCTTTTTTCTTTGTTTAAGAAAAGGAATTCATTACATGCCGAGATATACTATGGTATTTCGTTTTTTGCGGATTTGCTATTAATTATATGTTAAGGATCAATCTGAATCTCACCATAGTGACTATGGTAATTCCACGACCGAAAACAGCCTCGTCCATTCAATGCAAGGAAGAAAATGTTGTCAATTTGTGGAAAAATACAACATTTAATGAAAGTATCGATACTTCCGTCGATATCGATGAACGAAGGCTGGCTTTCGAAAACGCAACAGTAATTAATTATTTATCTTAATGAATATTAACAATAAAAAGTTTCATAATAATTTCAATTGAATTTAAGTTTCTCAATAAAAATTGAATGTTTTTTAATATCTTTTATCTTTCACATCTTTTTATCTTTTTGTGTTCACTAGTATAACGATCTATTTGCTTGGAGCGAATATGATCAAGGGCTAGTATTAGGCGCTTATTATTGGCTTCACTGGCTCTCTCAGCTTCCTGGTGGTATTTTAGCAAGACGTTACGGTACAAAATTTGTATTTGGATGTGCCAATTTATTAACAGCTCTTTTAGGCTTTCTCATACCTTTTGCAACTCGATATCATCTGAACGCTCTCGTGTTTCTTCGAGTTCTTCAGGGTCTTGTTGCGGTGGGTTGAATTCTGGAGAGAAAATCTATATGTCTAAGGAAAGTTAATTAGAATGAAAACTTTTTAGGGTGTCGTTTGGCCTAGCATGCACGATATGACAGCAAAATGGATACCGTCGATTGAAAGAAGTAGATTTGTCAGTGCCTACTTAGGTAAAGCTGGATATAAAATTAGATTGATTATTTGTTTTCAATATATTAAATTAGATTATTCGAAAATTAATCATATTTCTTTCCTACAGGTAGTTCTGTGGGAGCTGCTATCACGTATCCACTTTGCGCAACGGTTTCCAATGCCTTGGGATGGGATGCTGCGTTTTATGTCACTTCTGTTCTCGGAGTAATTTGGTAAGCATGAACAAATATGAAGTAATTGTACAAGAAAAGTAATATATTTCGTACGGAAAGCTTTGTGTATCAAAAATAAGTAATCCTTAGACTCATTATCTTTCTACCAAAATGAAAGAATATGAAAAAATAAAGTAGTTCATGTAAAAAGACTGATTCGAGTTCCTTCATTTAATATTTAAACAGTCTTTGCATAAGAAAAGTGCTGTAATATAAATATAAATTTTAATAAATAGACAAAAATTTTGTACCGAAAAATCGTAAATATTTAGTGAAGAAAATCTAATAAGTGCGAGAAAAATGTTATATGCATTAATAAGTTTCTTTATAGTAATTTTGTTTTTAATGAAGGTACTGCTTCTGGTTCTTTTTCGTGTACGATTCACCGCAAACACATCCACGTATCTCCGACGAAGAAAAAAATTACATACTCGAGAATATTTCGGGATCTGTCGATGATGAAGAAACGAAGGTACCTTGGAAGTCAATATTTATGTCAGGACCAGTATGGATTTCCGTTTTGGCTCAATGGGGTGGAGCTTGGGGTTTCCTCACCTTAATGACGCAAGCTCCTACATACTTTAATTTCATTCATGGATGGAATATTCACGCGGTAAGAAAACTCATTCAAACGGATCTAACGATATATACATATTCTTCTATAAACTTTAAAAAAGTTTTCCTACAATATTACAACGTTTTATTACTTTTCGTATTTGAACTTATTATAAAGGAAGGTTTTTAATTCTAACATTAAAAAAATATATTGAGTAAATAAACTTATTTATTAAAATAATTACAAACATTTGTAACTTTAATATATATATATATAATTATAACATAGGTACTAGATACGTTAACAAAATTTCAATAATCAGTTTACATTTTCACAAAATTTCCGTTTTAGGATCTTAGTCTTATTAAATAAATGACGTATTAGATTTATCATCAAGTATTTTGCTCGAACATAAAAACGTAACTGTCATTGTAGATCGTTATCTGTAATATAACATTCCGATGATATATGATGATCTTATATAATATTCATGTACATATTTGTCGTACGGATTAATGTAATAAAATGTACTTTCTTGGCATTGACATTTTGATAAATTTTAATTATTGTCTTTTCGATTTTAGGTCAAAGATATAATATATATAAAAAATAATCATTACAATCCATATATATATATATATATATATATATATATATATATATATATATATACATATATAATTTTCAGACGGGTATTTTGTCCGGTGCACCTCATATTTTGAGAATGATATTTTCTTACTTCTATTCCATCATGAGCGACTGGCTTCTACGAACTGAAAGAATGAGTTTAACGAACGTAAGGAAATTAGCGACCTTTGTGTGCAATGGTTTACAAGGTGTATTTATAATCGCATTAGGCTATAGCGGTTGTCATCCTTATCTCGCTGTGATTTTTATGATGGCTGGTACAGCAGTGAATGGAGCAGTTTCAGCATCCACTTTAGCTAGTTTTGTTGATTTAAGTCCAAATTATGCAAGTATTCTGCTTGGATTTTGTGGAATGGTTGTAATTTGGGCAGGATTTATTTCACCTGTCATCGTTGGTATACTTACGAACAATAATGTGAGTACATATATATATATACATATATACCTTATATGTACCTCAACAAATTCTTTCATACAATACTTATCATCCTCTCTTAAAGAGCCAAGATCGTTGAACTTGTTTCTATATAATTATTTTTATTTTATTTGCTAAAGATATCGAACGATATCTTGGACACATATCTAAAATCAACGATCAATTAAAATAAATAATATTATCTTCTTAGCAAACTGCTGGTCAATGGCGTATCGTGTTCCTTATTGCTGGTGCCAATGCAATAGCTGGCTGTTTAATTTACATGTTTGGTGGAACATCCAAGGAGCAACCTTGGAACCAATATAAGAAACCAACAGAACAGAATAAAAATGAAATGCAGAATTTACAAATGAAAAAGAAAGAGATAATTAAATGTGAACAAGGAGTGGAAAGGATAAGTAAACCGGAAGAAGAAAAGTTATGTGTTGATAAGTGACCATCCGGTAAAATATTAATTTTCATCTGTATCTTCTTTAAAAAATAATATCGTAACTTTTTCCATAAAATTTGTAAGTCCTGTAAATACTGTATAGCGTAAAAGTAATATAATATCCATACTTCTACGAGATCGAATCAAACGAAAAATAAGATAAAAATCTAAAATTGCTTCTTAACTGATCATTAAACAAGAAAAAAATTGTCACATTTTAATTTTGACTCGTAAAACAGTTTATTTCACAAAACAGGAATGGTTCATGATACGAATGTGGTTGTACATCGAGAAGAATGTAGTATTAATAAAAATTCGTATGTTTGTATGCGCAGTGAGAATACGCAAATGCACTGTGACTAAAATTTATAGGATAATTGATAATTATCGATCTGTAATAGTTTTTATCAAAAAGGCGATACATATGATTATCGAAGGCGCATCGATACTTAGAATACTGTGTAATATAATTGTTCTCGATAAGGATATTTTTGTACGTTTCAATACGTATAAAAGTTCACCGTTTCGAATATATACGAATTTTGCAGAAGTATTAACGTCGATATTTTTTTTTTTTAATAATATAAGAACCCGTTACTGAAAAATTCATACAATGTTAAAACTTCTGTAATAAGACATCTTTACCACAAATGAAAAGATTAAAATTTCCTTGATTTAAATTTAAAATATCTTTTGTATAATATGAATACCATTAAAAGAAAAAATTGTAAAATAGAAGAAATAGTAAAATATTATTAGATACTCAATAAATAATAAAAAGAAATCATTTATATGATAAAAATCTTATTACTAAACCTCACCCAGGAATTTCTTATTACTCTGTAATATTAAAATATTAACTTATTATATGTGAACGAATAAACACAATAGTGCGACTAGCGTTGAAAGCGCGTTATAAGAAAGAATGCAAATACACTGCGCAGTTGGAAACGCAAAGCTTTTTATATTATTCTTTGTCGTAAAAACTTACGCGGTTATAAATGCATGAAAGTAACTTCTACCAAAGCAATGAGAAACGCAAAACGTTTACAAGACCTTCTCATATTTTATAATATACCACTGTGTATCGCCATAATTGATTTTTATATGAATAAATATATATGTCAGACTTCCTATTAATGCAATAACGCAAGAAAAAGAAATATTTTAATCATAAAATTAAAGTTAGGCCATACATAGGAATCTTTCATCAGGTAAATCGAATTCATTACTCTATAATATATAACTCGTCTATATATATATATATTATATCATTCATATATATATATATACTATATCATTTTATATCATTATAATGTATAAGTTGATTCTCTCTTTCTCTCTCCCTCTCTCTCTCGCTATCTTTCTCTCCCTCTCTATAGCTCATAGAATTTGAATATTGTACTCCTACACAACAAGTGACTTTTCATCGTCTTTTCGGTCCACTTTTTTTACCCTTAGAAACATTGTTTCTATCATTTTGATATTGTGCCAGCGATAGATATAATAGATCGCTTTGTTTATCGGATACAATTTAAAGAGAAAGAAAATAACTTTTAATAATCAATAATGTTATGTCATGTTAATAAATAAATAAATAAATATGATAATCACTTATAAGTTAAAAGACTTTATAAATGATAAATACTTTCACTCTCGGTAATAAATCATGCGTATTTGTCTATTAAAATGTTTGACTTGCACTACTAACACAATAGATATTAGATATATATATATATATATATATATATATATATATATATATATACACACCTAGTACTTTCCTACGTTTTATTCCCATTTGTATATAAGTGTAATCTTTGTATAGATATACAATATAATTTAGTTCTTACTTACTACCCTGTGCTTTAGAATATAAAGCATTAGCAATGCTAGGAAGTGTTGTAATGGAAGGATTCGATAAAGTTTGATCGGAATTGTTACTAAACGTTGGATGAAACGTATATGCTTTTGGAAAAAACGATATGTTCGTGTAATTCAAATTTTGTAATTTGTTCAAAGATAGTATTTTTTACTTCGTACGTATGAACACATTGGCACGCTTATCAATATTCTCGAAGTTCTTAAGAACACTCATCTGAGAAGACATCGATTTTATCCCCGATCGATTCTTTTTTCGACAATAGTAAATCAATATAAAAGTATCCATATACGTTAGGTAATCTTTAACACTCTTGCAGCTTCCTGAATAAAATGTGATCTTTTTAAAACATCAATATACTCTGGTAAATATGTAATGATCATAGATGTACCTAATATTGTAACGATTAATTTGATTGGATTTTGAGAAATATCGCCAAACGATGGCAACGTACTTTTTCTTTATAGCGACTATCACATCTAAACCTAGCTACGTTCATCGAGTAAATTCAAGTTGAGATTGATACCTATATTACGATGGAAAGTACGACAGCGAAAATACTCCGTGAAATAGTCGAGTTTTATTCTCGTTTCCTTTCAGTCCTAACATTTAATACTTTCTTCCTCTACGTTCTATTCATAAATCATGAAATCGATCTATTAAGAGTTTAATATTGAAAAGATATCCAAGGAACCACTTCTAAATGCAGATCTAACTTAGATAATCACTTTAGGTAAAAAGGATTCTATAATGTCGGACAGTAGCAATGGCACTGTTTCTATGAAATAATTAAAATCAATATCGGTATAAATTTGTTCGACGTTCACATTGATATAAACTTTTCGACTGACATGAACGGTACATTTTCGATCTATTGGCATGGGCATTCGCGCATAAGTAATAATGATAAACGAAGCTAAGTAGATAAAATTAATTGGAAAACTACAAGGAAGATCTCGTTTGTATAAGATCAACCGTTATTGTCAGTATAATTACCACGTTCGAATATCCCGAACGATATTTGTGCAGAAAAAGTTGTGATATAAAATCGAATTGGAAGTTGATTTCTTATCAGAAAAATGATATCTGAAAAAATGGCACTTTCCAGTAGAAACATTATCTCTTTGTAAAATACATAAAAAAATCATTTTGAAAGGCGATAATTACGCGTATCTTTCAATCGTTTTATTGCACGGTTGACCAGCAACCAAAAATGGTTTACGATCTCATTGTACCTATCGAACGTCTACGTCATATATTTTTTTATATCGGAAATCACCTCGTGTAAACCTATTATATCATAAAAAATCGACGAATAGAAACGGAAATAAAAGTAGAAAATGAAATTGCCGGTGGCCCGTTTATAACAATTTCTACGTATATAGTAAGATTTCTATATCCGTGAAAAATGACGAACAAAAGTATTCGCCGATTATTATGCACTTTGTGCCGATCAATTTTATAGTCAACGAAGTTACCTGACGTTCGATTATGAAAAGATTTGGTCCATATCGCATTTTAATGCGATACATGACGTATTAAGTAATTCGGGTAACGATCCACTTAAGGAACAGGAAAGCAATGAAGATTAAACATTGGTTGGTGGATCCATAGCGCAAATAACAGCTTTCATAACACTCGCAGCTGCCAAAGACGCATAAGGTTGCCACTCCTTGATACGAGAACCGTCCTTGTAATCGGAGATACCTCGTATCACTGCGAAATTCTCTCTACAATTTCCAAGGATACTTTCAACGACGGCGTCCATTTCAGCATCGAAAGCAAGAGCACCAAACCGAGTGGCAAATTTTTGCCTGAGTTGATCGTCTCGTGCAATTTGTCGACCCGAAGCGATTGGTGCTAAGTGGATTCGAGGACAACCCTCCATTCTAATGAACATTACGGAGATGACCATGATAGAACGATAAGAGAATCAGTTAAACGGAATAAAATCAATTTTATAAATGTACCTCTTGTTCGTCGTATCCTGAGGAGCAATAGGATGAGCAACTTCGATGACGTCTCTGTCTCCAATAGCCATGTACAATTTATCAGATTCAGGGGGTGGTGCTTTGAAATCGTGCTCCGCTTGATTACCTAAACTTTCTATACCTTCCTTCAGATACTCTTGCCAAGGAGGACTTATCTCGTTCTCCGACTTGAAGTAAATAATAAATATGAAATAATATATTTGTTATAACGTAAGAAGTATACGTTAATTGACTCACCTGTTGTTTAAGATTAACGGCTATCTCTTGAAGACCTAGATTAGGTGGACAGTATTCTTTGGTCTCGAAATGATAGTTACCATTTTCGTTCATCTTCGCACTCTCGCAGTATACGTATACATATTTTTTATTGATCAGAGTTGGGTGTGAAACAACCACATCGCCGAGCCTCACGTGCTTGTTGTAATCCGTATAATGCGGTACACCTCCGCCAACACCCACCAGGAACACGAAATCAACCTTCTGAAAAGTACCTGCGTGAAAAAAATAATATTTTTTTGAACCATATTCAAATATACTATTTTGACGACATTGCATATTCAATAATTTTACTATTACATTGAAAAGTTTCATTCTCTGCACATGATGTGTATATTAAATTAAGAATAGATCTACAGGGAGAATAAATGTTTACGCAAAGAGAACTTTATTTATCGTTCGTATAAGTTTATAACTAATATACCGTCTATTAATATATCGAACTAATATATCGAACTATTGAATATCCGCAGACTCATATATTTTATGTTTAAATCAGATGTTCAATGAAATGAATAGGGGAATATTTCATAAATGCAATTCAAAATGAAAAAAAAAGAAGTATAGATATATACTGAAGAATAATTAAGATACAATATGTCGAACGATTATTTTTATGTCCTCAAAATTCCAGTATTAACTAATAATTATTCCTACCTAATAGTCTAGTCGTAGTATTCCCTGCTGCGGTCATAGCTTCTCGAGTATGACCCACGGTTGGCAGTTTTGTGCAAACAATCCTATGAGCACCGATGTTACCCAATGTATACACGTTTGATTCTCCTAGAACAAATAATATTTACGCTTTAGATCACATAAATTCAACATGTTCGATTTTCAACTTGTGTATTATACAGGTGCATCGTGCCGCTATCAAAAAATTGATATTGGACCTATGTACGGTGTAGAGATCAAATTAATCAAAAAGTTATTCATTCCAAAATTATGCATTCATCATATTCGATGTCGTTATAATTGATATAACATTGTTGATTAGTGATCCGTGGATTTGCTATTGAATAAAAATTAATTTTTTCAAAAATAAATAAAAAATTTCATGTCAGTCATGTAAGTTCTAATAACGTACAATAAAATAAAACGAACTTTATTAAATATTAAAAATGAAAAAGATTAAAATATTATTTTCTATTACGTATAAATCAAACTTATTTAAAATATTATGAATAAAAATTAAATTGGACCGGTCTGTTCACATATCTCTGTTGCAGTTATACGTCAAGGAATATTCTTATATATAAGATGAAACAATATCACTTCTGGTAGAAAAAACTAATAACCGGTTATTCGACTGTAACCATATCTGTAATCTAACCGTAACCGTAAAGATATATTTTTAAAAATTGTATCGATTACAGCAATTGATGTTTTCTATCTCGATATATAAGGTCAAGTTTAATGATTCTTATAAATTTCATTCTAATACATTATATTTAATAATTGTAAAATAGGTAAATCGTTCTTCTAATTGCGTATGCAATTAGACAATAAAATTGCATTCTCTATTACTGAGTAATGCACACAAGATAAAATTCGAACTATATGGTAATAAACGCATACAACATAAAAAAATTCCATAAAGTGAACATTTCACAAAATGATATGACATATGCCATGCTAATATGAGTTGTGTATATAAAAATATAACGAATGATTTTCATGTAACAACCTTCTAAGTATTTAATTAATATAATTGAATAAACATAAAAGTTGGTGAGCAAATGAGATTAAAGTCTTGTTAACGTGGCACAAAAATTGTTGTATCGGATGAAGATAATTAATGGTAGTGTCTTATGTACGATCGTAGCACCGTGACCCTGCAGCGTTCCTTGGATACAAGCAGATGGCAAGCTATGAAGTGACATTACAAGTAACGTTGACAACAAAAAACTAGCTATGTTACAGACTACTTTACCAAAACGGCAAATCACGCGCGGTACTCCGTCTGTCATATCTGGCGATGTTGATGTACCTAAAGTTTCATGCATGGTGAAATAAATATATATGACATGTTTGGAGATTTTATATTCAATAAATTCTTTTTATATATATATATTACTGATCAATGAACTTTGTCCAAGTATTGCTAATTGTTTAAGATAATACACATGTATGTATAAGAAATAGATTAGAATAGAGTTACCACTGATATATTGTTTGTTGTACTCTAATTGTAAGCCACATAATGAAAGACTATTGACTTTCGCTATGTTCTATTAATACTAAAATGAAACATTGCTTCATTATTAGTATTATAAATGTAATTAATAAAATAAAATATTAAGTACTACATATGTCAGATGATCGTTTGAAAAAGCCATAAAATTACAATTTCGTATACACTTTATATAGTATACTCTTGAAAATAGATTATTATAAAATATTGAAAATACAGGGACTTACCTACAGTCGTGTATCGAACAAATGTTTCTTTATTTTCGATCATAGAATCTACTGCAAGCTTTTCGCAATACTGTGCCGTGATAATTGCTATTGTTGGCTGCTTAGAACTGGCTATTGTAGGCATTTGTTTAACAACCTATGTGAAACATGTTTATATAATATTTATAAATATTTTGGATAAATGTACATATATTTGGTATATTTTACCTGAACTTGAGTATCTTGATGTACTACTCTAGTGAAGGCTCCATGTTCCATTGCTTTTACAACACCTTTTTCCTGTAATTCCTTCATTTTGGCTTCAACTGCAGATACTTCCCAACCATGTTCTCTATAATATAAAATATTTTATAAGACTGAAAATTAAATATTTATTATTGGTTAATATTAAATTTGTTGCATCTTACTTTGCTATATCAATCACAGTAACTGGGTTTGGATAAGCAGATTCAATAAGTTCCAACACCTTTTCTATAGTGAGCTCCACTATTTGATCCATAACAGCTTCATCTGTAGATACTATTAACAAAAGTGATAAAGAAAGTAATCATATAATATAATACACATTATAAAACTTAAGAAATATTGAAGCTGTGCATCTGCATATAAAAAGTATTGCACAAAAACAAAGTGACTCTGAAATGAAAAATTAGTTTGCATAAATCTCTTCTTTTATGGTTATTTATAACAATTGTTAGATACACACAATTCTTGCAGAATAATGACATACTCTTTGTGTATATATTGAGAGTCATGCTTTAATGTTGTGAATACTCTTTGTGTATATGTTGTTCCCCATATATAGAATATAACATCTAGGTCAAGTAGACTAATTATATACCAGCATTTTCTATATATAAATTGATACACAATCTACAGAAAATAAACGAAATGCATCTAAAGATATGTACTGGTATTTTAAGATATAAATACTAGAAAATTTTTGATCATGATCTAAATTATTAATTGTTATATAAAGTAGTAAAAAGTGAATGTTGTTTCCTTTTTAGTAATATGTATTTAACCTAGAAAAGAGCATAATGCAAATTATAGAGAGCAATAAGTGTTAAGCCAATATTGTTATGGTTACCAGTCTGTTGTGCTGAGCAGAAAAATTGTATCTACTGGTCAATTCTATATAAGAAAACTATTTTATTCAATATAAAATTTAGCCTTAGTTTTATTAATACTTGCAAAAAATAGTTTCTGTAAAAAGTATTGACCAGAAGATATTCATTCATTATTTTCATCTACATTATGTGTATTAACTTGTGTCGTAACTAGAGGCCTGTGGATAAAAAATGAAACACAACAACAAAACATGACAAAAATGCAAAACTTTTGTCTTCTTCTCGAACCTGTTCTCCAAATAATTTTCTTAGACGAAGGAAGTGTGATGAGTAAGTAACCGGTGCGAGCTGTGAATAATAAGAGATGAAGTATAAAATGTAATAATAATACTTTACAATATATATACACACAATAAAGGTAAATAAAGTCTCCCTTAAATCATATCAATGGTACAGAACATAGGAAGCTTCAAGTCAAGTATGCATTTCCTCTGGTTTCTGCTTTAATGTGCACTTGAGACAGCTGCTCCAATATCGTTCAATAAGGAACTATCAAGTTCAACGAGGTTAATCAAATGAGAGATGAATCTCTTACCCATGTATGAATGATTTTTTTTTAAGGTAACATAAGTAGTTCGAAAATGTTAGTTAGACTAACATTGAATGTTAGTCTAACTATGTTAGTTGTAAATCAATTATGATAATTGTACATTTGTTTTACTTGCATATACAAGTAGTTATGATTTATAAATTTTTACTTACATGGTCTAGTCGGAAGCGAAACTGGTTCTTCAAGTTGTTTCAGTTCAACTTCTAATTTTTTAATACTAGAGTACTTGTGTTGCATTAGTTTCATTATTTTTTTTATAAATCCCACATAATCTATTAAGTTTGTAAATAAACATTCCATGTTAATACAGTTAATATATAAAAATAAATAAACCAATTATGTTATTCTCTATATTTTTTACCTCTTGGAAATTCTTGTGGTGCAACCAGTTCTCTGAAAAATTCTTGTGCAACAGTGGGCTGTTCAGTTTCTGAACAAGTGTCGCAAAACCAAAAATCAAGTGTTCTAGACTCTTGTGTATGTTTCCCAGTTTGTGTACTTACTAAAAATACTCTAAATTGAAGACACAGATGAGGTGGTAATACTTCCCCATTTGTCACTGAAATTTAAATAAACATAACTATTATAAGATCCATTTGATAATCAAATAATCTATTCTAAAAGATCATGTAACTACCATTAATAGCTTGTTTATTGATAACTATTCCTTTGTGATCTCCACCAGCCACATGTACATTATCATTTCCATTTTCTGTGGGAGGTTCTAAAGCCTGTCTTTCTATAATCAAAGTTGTTGAATTTCCAGTTTTGCATTTTGGTGTCATTACAATATGCTCTGTTTAAACAAAAGAAAGAAAAATTCAAATTTATTTTATTTTTTATTTAGACATAATAACAAATTATTTTGATATTTATTACAAAGATTAAAAAATTGATAAAAACGATAAAAAAGAAAAAATAAAGTCATCATCGTATATTTTTTCAAAATGTGTATCATCGATTCTTTACTCTGTTCTTGATAAAAAATGGAGCAGGTTGCCCTGCTTTTATTCAGCTTTTACTCAGTGTGCAATCTGTGCACTTTAAAAATCGAAAAGTGCATCACCTTTTTTCATCTCGTACTCACCAATTCTTTTGTCGTCCATATTTGCTCTCTTCTTTCGTATCTTTATTTTCGAAATTGTAAAATGATTTTCTGAACAAATCAGAAAGATAGCAAAAGTGAAATGTGTTCACTTCGAAAAAATTGATAAGATCCTTCTACGTACTACCTGCTCAATCGAGAGCCGAATGATTACTGACTGCTCGCAACCTTTTTGCGACTTTTTTTATATTCTACTTCTCAACGCAGCTGAGCAGTTGCGCCTGTCAAGATGAAATGTCGACATAACCTCTCTCTCTCTCTATCTCTTCTAATAACTCGCTATGGTAACCGCACAAAATTTTTTAGGTATCATCAATATGAAAGTATAATAGTCTTATATTAAAATCTATATTAAGGTTAAAAACGGTACTGATATCTATAATTTATATTGACTTATGTATACACTTTAGGTTACGTTTTTTGAAAACTTGATATGATAAAATTTTCAATTTTCTTATAATAACATTTCAGTAAATGAAACATTGTATCATATAATTAAAGAACTACTGATCCAAATAATGACACATGTCACCGCCCAACGCCATATTTTTATTTAAATCTGATCATTCGCTCATGGTGCCCCACTTACGTCATTTCTTAGATGCACCACATGATGAATCGTTATTACGTCATCGATATATACGAATACGTGATACACGAGACTATCGTTTCATAGTAATAATATACACTTATCATAAATTATTTTTATTTCACTGATGGCTATTATCAAATAAGAGACAATAGTTAATCTGCCACTGAAAATAAAGGCGTTTTAAAGGATTGCAAATATAAAATTGATCATATAAACATTCGCAAAAGTTATTACAGTTATTATATTTCATACATATGTGACACTGTCTAAGAAATACTATGCGAGTAAGATAGATACATTTGATTATCGATAAAATGAAGCAATCAATGAACATGATATAAAAATGAATTGGTATATTAGAAAATGAAGATGTTCTTAATTATTTATTGTGCTATATATATTACCACATAGATTCATTTGTTGCTCTAAACCATGACTTAATTCCAAAATTATATGCAAATTCAAAAATATTGACAACCGCTAATGAAACACATTATTTTACAATTATACAATATAATAGAATTCATATGACGTCCTTAATACTGAACGCTTATTTAAAATATGATCAATCATACATCTTGTCTTATTTACAAGTAAATTTGATTAATTCACTGCATAAGGTCGCTGTTCCTGATTAATATCTATTAATGCTATTTTTTGAATATTAGAAATAATTATAAAATGATGCGACAGTATATAGTCCATTATCCTGAAAAAATATTGATTATAAGTTATCGAGTATAAGTACAAAGTCCATTTGAAAGAATAAACATAAATCTAATTTCATGTGGAGCATTTATGTGGCTAACGTCTGTGGCTTAACCTTGTATTTTGCATCTTCGAGCAATGTACAAAATTTATACATATAAATTAATATTATATAAGAGAAAATATAAGAAAGATGTAACATGGGTATGATAAAGCAGATAAAAGTATGAAAAATCTATGCAAAAAAAAATTATATAAATAAGGTTACTATAAGGATAAATTACATATGCCTTAGAAAAAGGAATTAGATTTAACTAAGTAATCGAGGTATCCTTGGAAAATTATCCTGTTATAATCTAATATAACATTGAAAAGCAAATAAAACAAATGAACAAAAATTCAGAAACAAATGTTAAAATTGCATTTTCTTGCACTATATTCTGTGAACAAGGACCAATCTTAAAGTTATAGTAATGATATGAACACTTATTATTAAAATGAAATCATTTAACTTTAGTTATAATTGAATTAATTCAATTTAGTTAAATAAATGAATAGATATATTCGTAAAAATTATGTTTTAGTGTACAAGATCGCATCGTTGCGGAGAACGACTTTTGTAAAGAAATTTTTTTTTATAAGAATAATAGCGTAATGAGTATCATTTGTTTTTTTAACAATATGTATATCCTTGATAAAATTTTATACCTGCGTTTTAATAAGTATTCTATATTATCTTGACTTTAAGGTAAGCTAGACCCATATCTTATAATCATGATTCTCTAAGTAGCACAAAATCTTTATCTAAGCGGACACGATGAAATAGAGGTTAAAGATGTTAATGAAGAAGGTCCGGAACTAAGATTGAGCCTGTCTAACTCCTCGTCCGCTTTGTTATTCTTTAAATCTTGTTGTGTATACAAGAACTTATTCCATTCATCGCTTCTCGGATATGCCAAATGCTGTGATCAAATATAGTAAGTAGTATTACAGTAAATATAGTAATAGTAATTAATTATAAACGTATTGATTTTATCAAAATTATATATAAAATTTAACTCTTACCTCTGCAACATCGTAAACCCAAATTTTACCAGTGTCATCTCCGACCGTGACATGTAAACCACTCGGTGTCCAAGAAACTCTATTCAATGCGGGATTTCCGTCGACGATGACACTAGCAGCTGGTACTTCAGTATCCTGATTTAAATTCCAAAGATCTAATCTACCTGAATCATCAACAGCTGCAAATAATGCAGGATGAGTTGGTGACCATGCAACATCGTACACATAATCTCCGTTATGCTCGAAAGAATAAAGAGGTTTCATTTCTTTAAGACTCCACAATTTGATGGTCCAATCGATAGAAGATGTTAAAAATAAATGAGAGAAGTCAATTCCACCTTGAACGGCATGTGTACTGATACCAGTCACTGGTCCCTGATGACCTTCAAACATCTCAACTACACCAGCTTTTGTGCCATGTCGGCAGTCTGTATAAAAGAAAAAAAACGAAAACAAAAATACCTTTAACTTTATTCAGAAGAATTCACTGTTCAAACATGGAATCTATTGAAAAGTATGGAAAATTTACCGCCATATACGGTTCCATCTTCGCTACCAACAACAAAATTATTCACATCACCATGAGGAAAAGCCAAACAAGTAGCCGCTATTGTCTTAGACTGTTTCAAGTATAGGATCAACGTTTCCTGTGGTTGAGACAACATGTCTAAACTCCAAGAACATAGTTTACCATCCGTCGAAATGCTGATCAAATTATGTGCGTTTTGCGTTCCAACAACAGTTAAGCAATACACAGGATGCTGGAAGAAATCGATGATTGTTCTCGTAATTGAGAAATATAAAAGAATAGATATGAACAGAAATACGAATTGTAATAATACAAAATCATAGGATGAGCAATTGCAATATCTTTTCACAATGGGAACACGTAACGGGATTCTATATTATCTGTAACGGAACATAATCAAGGACAAACGTATCGTTTTCGATCGATAACCACTTTATAATTATCTTGATTGTTCCTATATATCTTAAATTCGATTGAATAATAAAAGATAGAATAACTTACGGTATGAGCGCTAGCTGACAAAGGCGTTCTTTGTACTGGCGTTCTCTTCTGTACGCGATTATCCCAGAGTACTATTTGACCGGAATAAGTACCACCCAAAATCAAATTTGGATGAAATTTCGCAAAAGTGGTTGACATTACCGGTGATTGACAATGGAAGATAAATTCTGGAGTGGATTTCTTAAATTTCGTGTTCCAAACCAAACATACACCATCGGGATCGTTCGGGGTATCGTCATTGTTGTTGTATGAGGCCGCAAGAAGTTCTGGAAACTGTGGGGACCAATCCATCGAAGTGACGCAACGATTACGAGACCATCGTTCGCAGAAGAAGGAACGATTTAACCATAATTGTTGATGGCTCTTTTCGTCCCTATGAAAATTTTCGATTGATAATATATATATATAATATATAGATACACACACACAGGAGAGGGGGAGGGAGAGAAAGAGTTTGAGTGAGCTAAGAAAATTATCATCTACTTCCTTACAATCCATCCTCGCCATCCATTGTGCCGGTATAATCGGTATAAATGTCGATCGATTCACCCAATGCTCTCTCCACAATCCTACTAGTACGATCGAGGAATCGTTGAAAGTCCTCCGAGAGTATGATCATCTGCTTTTCTTCCTCGCTGAACTCGCGAACTGTTTTAAAATTTGTGTTCATCACATAAAGAAGATATAGGACGAGTATCATTCGTTTATATTTTGGCAAAATGAATTGAAAAAAGTACAACCTGAACGTACCTTCTTTCTTAGGTTTTTCTTTCTCCTTTTCTTGTTCTACCTGTGTAACAGCAGGCTGAACCTCTTTAACCTGCGGCAAACCATGTGGAAGAATTCCAGGTGGAAGCTTGCTTTGGAAGCTGTCCAAGTGTGGCAAGCTGTTCTCTTCATCTTCGGCTTGGGAATCATCAAATGTCAAAACTGTGGTGAATAAGCTGATTCCGCCACGTATATCCTAACTTCGATGGTTTCTATCTAGCTACCACTAACGTAACGACTTGATATACTTTTTAAAACACAAATCTATCATTTATAATGTGTTATTACTTGACAACAAATTGATAACGAACTTCTTAGGGATCAAACAAAATATACTTGGACTTTTTATGCAAATCTATAATTTCTATAGTACGGTCATACTACGGTGACGACTTACATGCGCGAAGACGTAACTAGGGAAAGATCGAAAGGATCGAACAATACGTTTCACGCAACTATTTTATATTTACAAATTTGTCACGTATGCTGTCGAATATACCATGCAAGGATTTATTTATTCATGACAAATAGGACAACGTTAAAAGGCTATTCGATATTTGCAAATCGTCGGAAGGATCGCTTCTCTTTTGTACAACATCTTAAAAAGAAATACCAAAGCGTTCAGTGAATGCCGAACTGACAAAATTTGCTATGCTGCACGAAATTAAATGAAAGAAAAGAGCATAAAAATGAAAGTAAAATTCAAATGGCATGCAGAGAAATCAAGTATGTTTGAAAGAAAGAGAGAAAAAAGTTTATCGGAGAACATCCTCGCGTGAACATCTGTTCATCACGATTTGTGAATTCAAAAAATAAATATTCTCCTTTTATTTTTTGCAACTTTCTTGTTACAATGTCTCTCCACCCTTCGTCAACATGCAATGTCATCAATGTGAAGTTCGAGGCAACAATGTTAGATTGCACGTAACGTTAAATGATATGTTGATTAATAATTAATTATGTCGCTCTTATATATGTTTTATAGGCAATAAACAATGCTGTTCTTTTGAAAAAATATTTGAAAAGGAGAAAAGGATGCAGAATACGTAGTTTATTTTCGAAATATTTTGAAGAAAATTATTATGTCGAATGCCAAATAAGTTTCGAACATATCGTAAGATACAAACGTAAGAGTCGAACGTATTTATTAACGCAACTTCCTAAGCCTCATGCAGCATCAATGAAATATATATTTTCTACATTAGAAAACATTTTAATCTTCGATGATAGTAAAATATAAATTAGTTGATGCGAATTAGCTAATTGGAATATTTTATTTGAAACGGTGGTTCTATAGTTCTAATTAATTAATTATTAACTATACTCTAATTAGTTAATAATTCTAATTAATTAATAATACTGAAAATAATGATAACACATGCATTGTTATAACGAAAAGGACCACTGTTTTTAACGGATGAACTATTCTCTGAATGTGCTGAGAATGAGAAAAATCAATCGAAAGAAATAAACTCTTAATCCAATTAAAATCGTAACTAAAATGATATAATCACTATCTATATATATATGTGCATGCGTGATACATAAAAAGCGAATTTGGCTGTGTTTAATCATAGAAGTCAACGACAGTTATTTAATAATACAACTCATCAAGCAATTTTAAGTAGTACTAGCAGCGATTCCCTCCTTTATTTTTGTTTTGGTGCACATGAGGCAAAGATGATAAATCTTTTATGTCAAAATAAGAAAAAGATTGCGTGAAAAATTATTTTTCTATGTAACTTTATGAAAGTAAATAAATAAAAGTAGTCGACATTTATTGGTGATTAAATTAGGTAGTGTTAATCATCTTTAGAGAGGATTACCTACCTGTAAATTCGTCCTCCCATTCTAAACCTGGATTTAGATTGTACTCGTCTTGAAGGAGGGAAAAGAAAACGTCAATCAATTTCGTATCTTATTTTGAATATTGTTTGTAGATATGTATTTTTATTCATGTCTTTGATAGAAAATCATTGATGCGAGTTAGAAAAATAATTTTATTATACGGGAATATATCACTATATATTCCCGTTATAGAAAAGCTCATGATTTATAATATTTAAAAACGCATCAATGATTTGTCTAGAAAGATAAGACGATCGAATTTGATGAGTCAGCATTAACATATCTATCACATGCACATACTGCTCCGTTATCGAAACTATTGTTTCTTCTGCATAATTCGTATTAAAAAATGTTAAAAATATCAATAAGCATGATTTGAGTACAATTTAATAGTTATATCACTCCAAGTAAAATGACATTCGAATCTTTAGATATGAAATTGAAACGAAAATTTATTAAAGCTGCTACAAAATTTTGATAATTGATACCCTTATACCGCTTTTGTTGTGTGTATGTATATATATATATATATATATATATATATATATATATATATATGTATATATATAACCCAAAAATGTTCGTAATGCTTTTGTATTATGCAGAGAATCCGCTGAACACGTTTATTCTTCTCGAGGAAATGGGATACTATTAAATTAATATCGTATAAACTCAGTATCTGCGAATTCTGGAAAGGACTGCAAGAAGCTTTCATAGCAACAAAAATTAAGGCAAGCGAGGATTCATAAATGTCAAACAACATTTTAATGTAAAATACTGACATCTCCGACTACTGATTGAAATCATGATAATGTTGGATAATCGTTCGAATATCGATATTAAAGAATATTTTCCGAATAATGTTCACATTTGAATAAATACGTCCGAAAGTATGAGTTGAAAAAAAAAAAAAAAAAAAAAAAAAGAAATCGATCCGAATCATCCGTAGTCCCTTAACGCGAAAATTCACTTATTAATTTTGTTGCTACGTCGTCTTCGCAAGACCGTAAATGTTAAAGAAAAAGCGGTATTTTACGACATTAATAATGGATTTCTTAATCTATTTCTTTAAGCAACATTAATTAGACTGCTGCATCGCTAAAAAGCTTAAGCCACAGAATTGTATCGAGTGGATATAAATGTCCAGTGTATTGTGTTAATCGTTTCGTTAAAATGGGTTTGTACTTATGGGAGGTGAAAAGTGAAAGTTAATCGTAAGGTCTAACGAAACCTCAACCGTACTAGATCCATTCCCGTGTTAGTCAGTTTAGTCCAAAGCCAAAAAAAACCGACCGAGATAAATAATAGCGCGCCGAGAACTCTGGAAGGTGCGTTAAGTTGTGACAAGATTTGCCAATGGATATTCACTTTGTACAAAACTTTATAAAATCTCTGATAATTGCACATATCAAATGCGTGAATTTTAAATAGTAAAATCAAAATTAATGATCCATCATGTATATAAAATATAGTTTTCAAATAATATTTCATTTAGATTAAAAAATATTGTTCTATTCACATTAGGTATTAAGATTTTTTTATCTCGGTATACCTGCAAATATGATGTAATATCTTGATTCAACTCGATTCAGATACTGGTCTAGGAGTTGTAATATTTCAAAAATTCAAATTAATGTTTATAGATCCATCCAATCATAATAAATATTATATTGCTTGAGAGTCGGGATGTCAGATAATTATTCGAAAAGTAATACCTGGAAATATATTCAACAAAAATATATATGCATCCAATTAAATAAAAAAAAAAAAAAAAGAAAAAATAAATAAATTTAAAAAAAAAAAAAAAACAGAGAAAGAAACTAACAATATACAAAAGCGTTCCATAAGAGAGCGGAGATCTTTGAGGGTCTGGGTGGAGAGTTGCCTTGCTAGTCTATCTCAATTTTCATTTTATTCAAGACATGATGTATCGCATCATGTTCAAGATTTTTATCCTGTGATTGAAAAATGAAATAAGAAAGGAAATATGATAGAATAAGAGAAAGAGAGATAGAGAAAGAGAAGAGATAACAGAGAAACGGGAAAGAGAGCGTATTCTCCATAATATTTTTTATCTTACATTACTATTATATATTTCTGCGTTTTTATAATAATAATAAATATATGAATTTTTGTTGAAAGATCTTACCTTAGAAAAGATATATCTTTAACAAGACTAATTTTGTGCTAATTCATTAAATATTTAACGATAACCCGTACTATTTATAACTATCATCTAACTAAAATTGAAAATATTCGATTCACTTATGCCAATCGTTTTACGTATATAATTTATCTTTGTAAATAATGAACTGAGTGAAGCTAAACCTACATCTGAACCTAAGCTCACTGAAAACCAAGAGAAATCATAACTTACCGTAATAGTCGAATGCATGAGCTGAGAAGGGAAGGTAAAAAATAGTACTTAGTTACGGTTTTTTAAGAATGCACTATGCTAATTAAATACCTCTCTACACTCAGATCAATTAGCGTTTCAAAATTAAACAATTCACAAATCATATCTTGTGAAACCAAAGAGATCGGAATATACTATGCAAATTCCTAAATTTAGAATAGGACTAATATAGATATTGCTTGAAATGTGTTTTTTCGTGCTGTAACGCTATTGTGTCGAAGTAACGAAATTATACTTGTTAAAAGCATTTTTTTTTCGCATCGTGAAATATGAATTGTTATATCAGAACAACTTTATATATAATTTTGTTATTGCAGACAACAATTATCGTTACAGCTACTATTAAGTGAAAAGTCTAGAAAGAAAAAATAATAACGAAACGTTCAAAAGGACATCCTAAGTAACGCTGAATGTAGTTAGGTGGTTATAATTTGTAAACTTTTTTACTGTGCTATTTTTGATTCCTACGAGTAAGAGGAAACATACATATTCAATATATCCGAATGCATAACTACGTTTTTGTTAACGATCTACTATTTTATCGTATTCGAAGCGTTTCTTTTAGACCCGCTACAATTTTTTAAAGATTAATGAAACTTCTCACGAATTTCTGAGTTCTATCTTATGGATAACAAATTTCGCGTTTAAGCACGACTCAATAATCGTTTGTATATTAATAAGCATCTTAAGCCAGATTCATACTTGCGTGCAGCGCAAGCACAGGTGACCATCTCCGAGTAAATATTGCATAAAATAAGATATACAAATTTTACATCACCATGCGTAATGCCGTAATTAAAACATGAAAAAAAAAAGAACACAAATACGAGAACAGTTTTTTTATGGAACTTTCCGCCGCTTTTACAAATATGAATTGGCCTTTTCAATATCTCACTTACATCCCTTGTCACACTTGCGCTCACCCCCCAAGTTTCTCCGATAAATTCATTAAATATATTTTTATGAATATTTTTAAATACTTGTTGCGACTCTAGTTACGAATTAAGTAAGCGGGATATATGGTGAACATTATAACACGGCAATGTAAATAGCCACTATTAATTATAACCTAAATAAAAGAGATTTTGTAAACGTCCAAATATGTATCACTAATGTTTCGTGCTTTGAAGGTCATTTAAAGTTTCCCATGTTGATAAATAAATGCATAATTATCTCCGAGCTGGTTAAATCGATACACTCGTATCGAGATAACGATTTTATCGCGACGTATGTTTTCACAACAAACAACTTCGTTTAAAGTTAATGTATCATGTAAAACTATAATATCTGTTAGTATATTATTAAACTAAACTATTTCAAGCATGTGATAGAAGCTTTTTTGTATGCAAGCGACTCATGATCTGTACGTGGAAATATTGTTTATAATGCATATAATTTTTTTAATCTAAATTATCTATCATAAAGCTATATATCAGAATAAAAAAAAAATAAATAAAATAAAAAAAAATTAACCATCTTGTCTCGAATTCCCATGTACAGTTTTGACAATATATTTAGGGTTGTAGAATCGATAGGATTTGAAAATAATGTATATGTTCTTTGTGGTATCTATAAATATAAAGACAAATTTAAAGTACGTTTGAATATATAAATAAAATAATGATATGTAATCGTGATAATCAGCAGAGCAGTGTTCAAAGCACAAAGCACACATAAACTTGACTCTACATCCCTTCTCTTATAACGCGGACAGCGACATATCTACCTCTATAATATATCGTTGTACAACAATTATGGAAGGGTATTAAAAAAGTAGACAGAACATACATAGGTAGTTTGGTGCAGACCCACCTTTCCTGGGACGCCACCAGTCAGTCTCAAAGTAGCCTGCGGAGCAAGAGTGAGTTGGTGTTGTTGTTGAACAGGAGGAGTAGATGGTGTATTCGGAAGAAGATTTGGACAGTCCTTGTGTCCAATATGGGTTGATTTGACCAATTGTGTCGCAAAGACAAGGGAATGCGCGTTTAATAATGCCGCAAGATCAGTTAGATTAAACAACGCACATGAGCGATGTGAAATTTTAGATACGTTTTTCGAAAAAGCTGCCAAAATTAAAAATTGTTCTTTATATCTATAGAAATTTTTATGTATCTCAAAATTTTGTGAATATAACTTGTACCATCACAGTAAAGTAGGTGGTATAAAAACGTGCCAAGTATTTAGATTATTTATATTAAAATAATTTTTTTTTCGTAATATAATAAATTAATAATAATTAAACATAGAACACAAATGTGCGGGCTAACTGAATTTGCGGTATAACAAACAAACAAAATTAGGAAAGAGGACCTCCACCACCAGAAGTACCATATCAATCATACCCTGATCTATTGTTAGCTAAACTATTATACCCATTATGTTCACCAATTATTTGTTACACATATAACCTAATGATCTGTACAAATTATTAAGATCCTGTATTATTGTAATAGGCTTAAATGCAAAGAAATCTCTCAATTTTTATTTATTATTCAATATTTCAATTACGGAGTTTAATGTTATTTATATATAACATTTGTTTTCATTTGGTATTATTTCAAAAAATGCTGCAAGATTTTTTATCTCTGTTAAAAACTATTAAAAAGAGTGAATAAAAATTTGTTAAAGTAAGATAAAAATGTATCATATTATATTTTTTTTAATAGATTAGTTTTATGTTATACATAAAAACACATTTATGAATATGTAAGTTTCCTCGCAAGTTAAAGATAATTAAGTAAACATAATATAAAATAAGTAAACTAAATCTTAATATTATCACAATAAAAAGAAAATAAAAAGACAAATTGTATCAACACGATTAATCACATTATATATTCCATTAACTATTGAAAATCTGTTAATGCTTATATGGTTGAATTTGTTAGGACATATTATACCAAAGGTAGTTATTTTGGATATAACATATCTTCATACACCACCCACTTTACCATATTACATAAATTTATATATGAATATTTGTAATGTATCAAATACTAAAAACACATATTTCACTAAGTTATCACGAATACTATATGCGTATTTAATCAATAGTAATTATTTTATAATAATTTTACTTTTACATTACTTTTAAATAAAAAAATTAATTTTCAATTTAATTTTTCTTTAATATCCTAACAAAATAGTGATGTATTTCAGTCTTACCATATGATAATATTACCGTTCTTAAAAAATGTTTTGTGTTGTCTATGAACTAATATCTTTCATAAAGTATGAGTGAAACATAAAACATAGTGCATAAAATAAATAGATTAAGAAACCTGGACTCACCGTCGTGAGATGTATGCGTTGTTTGAACTGTTTGAGTTTGTTTACTATAGACAACAGGCTCCTTTGGTGGAATATTGGTATTAGCAACAGAAACAATGGTCAGTTCTCTTGGTTTCCTTCGCCCAGTACTATATATACCAAAAAAATCAATATAATGTAACATTTAATTCATAATATCTATTATAGATTTATATTAATATAAATACCTCTGTGTTGAATTTATGCTAGATGGCTGTAAACTTGCATCTGGCGTAGCATTAGCACTTTGCTCTGGTGTCAAAGAATTCATGCTAGATAAACTGGACAATACGTCTGCAAATAATGAACATTTTTAGAATTCTTAGTTGACTAATATATATTATGATAATTTTTAGTTCTATACTTAGATATTTCAGTACTTAATTTCTAGTAAAACATTCTATGTACCTGATACTGGTGCCATTCCCAAAGAAGAAAGCATGGCATCAATTTCTTTACGATGATCTTTGTCAGCACCTGCTGCACGTACCGTAGCTTCTTCAACCTATTATAGAAAATTCATGGTAAGAATATACAAGTATTTTTAAATTTAAAGCACTTTAAAATAAACACATATAATGCAACTATCACTATCATATATAATCTTACATCTTTTTGCTCTTTTTCTCTTCTTCGCCTTTCTTTTTCCTCTCTAATAGCTTGAAGTTTGGCCTTTTTTCTTTCCAGTTCAGCTTTTCTATCGGACATCATTTTGATTGCTGGCTATTGTAACAAATAAAGATTAGTATATAATAATTTAAATAAATAAAAAATATAAGAAATATTAAAACATATGTTATACAGTTAATGTTTAGACTTCCAATTAATGTAACGAAATATCGACTTTCTTTTCAAAATAGTAGTACACGCGTTATTGATTTATCTTTGGATGACGTCATTTTCTGCTAAGGCTTTGAATATAATGTTAAGTGAGTTTTGAGGGCAAGCTAATTTTATGTAGTTATGAACTAAGGACTTTATTCATTAATAGAAATATATGTATGTATCCTCAAATGGGATAGATTAATTAGTATTCAAACGAGATAAAGTATCGAACGATGAACATATTCGAAGGTTGCACTCATCAATGCAATATAACGAAGTGGATATATTCTGCATCGTAAATATAAAAATAAAAGATATATTATCTTCACCTTTGTCACGGAATTAGATACGAAACCAAGAAAAATGAAGTAATAATGATTAAAATATACTACATCCTCTAAACGACACACCCGCCATATAAATTTTGGACACCGCGACTGAATTCTTCCTTCTCGTTCGTAAGTCGACAGGCAGCGCCTCTATAGTCATAAAACAAAAGATAGTTTTGTCACATGGTAACACGTGGCGCTGCGTTCGCTTTGCAAACGAATTATTTTAATAATTGATTTTTAATTTTTATTTGTTTTATTGTTAATTTAGTAAAGAAATACTACGATTATTTAAGTAGTTCGGTCAGTATCATATTATATATGATAAACAGTTTCTACTTTAGATTAATTCGTTAGAATATAATCAGGAACTGACATATTCATGTCATGTTGGAGATAAAAGTTCGTGTAAAAAGAAAAAATTTTACAAAAAGATAAAATAGAAAGTTCATAATTATTTTATATTATTTATAATTTATTATAATTCTTTTATAGTTTGTGTTGTCTCATTATGATTGTGTGCCCGTAGTTGACTTGACGAAATTGCTATTTTTTCTCTAACCTCAAGTTTCAAAGTTCGCGCGTTAAAAAGTACATTGCATATCTGCATGGCATAATTAAATGCACGAAAATAATTTTTCGCAGTTCTCTTCAGTTTTAAACGATTTTCAAAGTCAATCATGATAATGGAAATATACAACTGAACGTGATTCGATTTTGAAATTTATGAAGAATAGTGTAAAATAATGTGTGTAGTGTATAGATGAAGTTCAAGCGAAGAAATTCAAAAGTCTGGATGCAATATTCACGTCATACGAGTTTCATCAATCACACAGCAAAGATTTATTCAAGAATTTTAGGTAAATCGTCTTATTTTCTTGAAGATTTATTTCTTTTAATTTGGCATAACGACTTTTATTAGAATTCATTATATCCTTCTTATTTTGATTTCTTTTATAATAATTATATATATAAATATATTATATATATATATATATATATATATATATATATATAAATTTTTTTATATGACTTTAACAGATATTTTGCTATGTATATCTTTAAAGAAAATATTTCTATAACGTAAAAGTAGAAGTAGAAGAAAATGTAGTTTTATTATATGTATATATAAATATACACATCAGTACTTGTATATACATAAGTACATATATGTATATTGCATACTGGTACTATGCAAAGTTCTCGTTACTTGTATCACAAATTGAACGACTTTCTGATACCGACGACGCTGCACTTTGATTTTTATCTTTGGCGCCAATCGTAAGGAGGCGGTATATTCGTTTTCCCTCTATCGTGCTGACCTTTTGAAAACCTTTCGAGTAGAACATTTTAAAGATGTTGACTTCAAAAATTGGTTTTAAATAAGGATAAAATAAAAAAACGAAATATATTTATTAATGTGATATATACGTAATTTATAATCAGAGATCATAAAATCAAATAAATCAATGTGGATATTAGTATGGTAGTAAATTCAGAAAGTATCTTGATATTAATATTACGACAATACGTGGGTAGAGCTAAAAGAAGGTAATAAAGAATTTGATCTTTGAAGACTAAGCTCGCGTGATACTTCGTACTGGCTTTGCGTGTCGAAGTCCGCTTTACTTTATGGAATAGAATATACCTACATATGTATGTATTTATGTAGAATACATATGTATGAAAATGATTAAGACGGTGAATTTATTATTTTCTTATATATATATATAAAGTATAAAATTACTCGCTCTATTTAACCTCTGCTATTTTTATCGCTTTGTCAATTGACGATTGAAAATTGTCAAAAGAACATCCGACTGTTAATCTTTCATTTTGAAGCATTTTATGGTTTTAACAGGAATTTCTCTGCATTCTTTTATTTTCGATTAAAAGCAGTAATTGAAAATTGAAAGAAAGAAAGAACGAAAATAATTCGTAAAATGGTGAAAAGCAACTTTTTTTCGTGTCATCGATCCTCACGTAAAGTTCTTTAGAGTACTGTAAAATAGTCGTCGAGATTGAGATGCAAAAGGCTAATGGAAAACGCGAAACGGTACATGGTAATAGAAGATTCGAATCTTGGAAATGAGATCAATCCGTGAGAAAGAGAGAGAGAGAGAGAGAGAGTTTCCAGGTGACATGGTAGTAAGGAGAAAATTGCACTCGTTCATATGATTACTGATGTCAGATAAATATTGTCCAAGTTACTCCTTAATATTTCTATATTCTTTTTTTAAACGGTTTTTCTTTTGAAAAAAATGGTACGTTATAAATACCATGGTAGACAATATACTGGGATAAATTTTCAAAGGATGTATCGATTCCTTTAAGCTTTGTAATAGCTGAAATAGTACTCCATTCGAATAATAATAAGTTTCTCTAAAGCTTCGAGTAATGTCATTCGACATAATTGAAACGACAGAGATCAGTGTTTCGGTTTGGGCAAAGAGCATTCGTGGGTCGTTGCATTTATATGTTCCTTCCAGTCCAACACCACTTCGCCGCCCCTTCGATGAAAATGTCGCGCGAGAGACATAAACTTGGTATCCATTAGGCGCTTTCTGCTTACGAAATGTTTCACAGAAATACGTTGCCGCGGTATTCAGTCGACGTTATTCGCAACGTGGCAAGTTAGATTTAGGGTTTCCCCCTTCCTTCCATATCGCACTGAAATTTCTACTCACCCACGTTGGGTATATCCATATAATCTATCTTCCGTGAATCTTGTTTGCTATATATGTAACTGAGAAAGTTTTGCGACGTAGGTTAAAGTTTTGGTAGATTTACAGAATCTCAAATTCGTATCCGCGTAATCGGATCTAGGGGTCCTCTCTCTGTTTCTGTCTCTCTTCTCTGGTCAAACGAGTAAAAGGGCAGCCTTGTCAACGGGGTTTTCGACTCGCGGAAGAGTAGGCGGGTTACTGCTTTAGGATAAAGTACGGATGAACGTTGAGCGGCTAGACTGGGAGGGATGAAAGTGACCTCATCGCATTCACCGCAGACTCGGCTGCCTGATGAACCAGCAGGTGCATCCGTGCAGGAACTGAGAACCAGAAAGCAAAGTTCTTGCAATACATCCCTTGCTTTCTCGCCGTATATGTTTTAAACCTTCGTACTATTTATTCCCCTTTAAATCGTACCATCGTCTACCACGAGAGAAAAAAAGAGAAAAAGAAATTTCCGTCTTATTATTATTACTTTTCGAGAAGTGATACGAAAAATACATATCTTGAAAAGTTATCGCACTTGTCGTCGATTTCAAACGAATGAATGACCGAATATTCTCAAATAAATTCGCCCGTGCTAATTCGTAAAAAACTCGTATACTTGGAATCGTTTGTCTCACGACTCTGTAAAATCAATAATACCAGTACGAATTTCTCTCTGACGATGACGCGAAGGAGACTCGTAAAGTTGGCATTATATGGCTTTAAAGTTTGTCAATGTTTGGTAGTATCGTATCGTTCGCTTTTAGTTTATTTCTCGATATCAGATAATACTATTAAAGGGGAGCTATGTTTTGGATACTCGACGTGATTCCCATTACATATATTCTGTATTTGAGTACTCTGGAAGTTCGAACGCTCGGAGAATCGCATTTGATTCGTTCAAATAATTGGTTGTGAATCGATCACTCCTTTCTCTCTGTTTGTCTCTCTCTCTCTCTCTCTTTCTCTTTATCTTTCTCTTTCTCTCTCTCTCTCCCTTTCATTTTCTTTCTCATGAATATAATTCCAAGATGCAGACTGAAAATGGCCCCAAAAGGATACCGCAATTCCTTACATTCAAATGAAAATATCTTTCCGAACACGAAGTGTTGCCAACTCGGCAAGATTCCGAATCGTTATGGATGTTTGTTAGCACGTAGAGAATTCTACTTATCAATCCAGGATTAGTACGCATCCTTGCACACACGTTATCCTAGCTAATGCTCCCGTAATGAACGTTACTCATCAGCATGCAACGGCATTATCCCGGTACGAATATCGTGGCCCATTAATATCTGCTTCCCGATACGTGGATTATATGAGTTAACTATTAAAACGAATTTGCATAATGGATAGGTGATATGCGTCACGGAAAATGTGTCATAAAAAGGAAAAAAATGACTGGGTGAGTAAACGTTATTAGAAATGAGTAGATATAGTTAAACGAACGTAAAAAATTTTTTTTATATCGATGTAAGTTCTTTTCTCGTTATTATTCGTTTTTTCATTAATCCATTGATTGATTTAAAAATATAAACGTTTCTACATTAATATTACATTTTTGTCTTTCCAAGTATTTATCGATACTTTTTCGAGAAGTTGCATGTCTAGCTGAAAAAGAAGTGATCCTAGCTTAAGTGAAATCGTTTTTGAGAAAAAGTTATCCGATAATAGAATCGAAGGTTCATCGAATAAATTCACAATTGATTCAATTTCTTAACTTTAGCTGTTACAATGATTACGCTATACATAGAGCTTCATGGTGGTACGTACTACGTAGATACATATAAGTATAGGTATATATAACATAGATCCGTACATAGACATTCGCGTTGTCGCGACACGAATGACGATATTGAAGGAAAATACTCAGCAGAATTACTTGCGACTTGATACGGTTACGATCGAACGTTTGCTAGGGTTCCCTCTTAAATGTAGATTTTCAACGGAAGGTAAAACTCCAGGGGTGTCATCTTTTACATCCCTTGTCTTCTTTATTTTTTTTTCTTTTTCTCTCTCTTTCTTCTTTTTCTCTTCTCGAAGAAAGTAGAAACGTTGTCCTCAAATGTTCTCAGTAACAGCGACAGCAGCAGTAGCGGCAGTCGTTCGTTCATGATTCTTTGGAAACGCGATAAAATTTCCTTTTTCCTTTAAGTGGTCGGTTAATTAAATTTCTTCGTCTCTTCTTTCTTCTTCAGCATCGCACCCATTATCGCAGAGACCGATTAAATTTCCTCCTTGTTCTTTCCCTCTTCGTTTTATGAGCACGTCACGTATAGTATTTTCTTTTACGTCTGCTACTGTATCTTTTTTTCTTTCCTGGTTGATTATCATTGTCTCGATGTGTAAGTTGTTCGACTTAATTATAGATATGCCTCGATAAACTTTTTTTTTTTATGTTAATATAACATATATTTACAAGATGAGATATGTAAATGGAATAACTGCGTTTTCTATAAGTGAATGAGATTAATCTTTAGGTAAAAGTAACTTTCAAGAAAATTTCTTTTTTTATCACTATACTTATCGTTTTAAAGACTATAACTTTTACCTGAGAGAAAATTATAAGGATAATGAAGGCAAACGAAACATTAAAATATCTATATTAAAATTGTTTTGTAAAATAAATCGTTCGAATTATCGCTGATAGTGTAATCGTTCCGTTTTTCTTGTCTTCTAATTATAGAAGTATGTAAAATAAGCTCGAGGTAACGATCGTGTAAGCGTGTATGTCGTAAAAATATCTCTGGTAGGTAATGAAGTTGTGTTCAAAGTCAGGACGATGAATGAAAAGAAGGGTGTTAGACTCGATGCATGCACGTGACTCGTTCATTCTCGTATCCCACGATCGAGTGCTTTCTTGTGACACACATAATTGCAAACGCGTATATCGACCTTGCTTCTGCTTCACAAAGAACGCGCAATTACGAAACATTGTCTGCCTAGGTGGTTACTATTTGCGATGTTAATAAAATTACTTGTCACAGAAATGAGAATAAAGAAAATTCGAGAAATTATTTAAACGTGCATAGATGTATTTTGCTCTTTAATAGGTTATTTGTAAATCATAAAAATTGTATCCTATAAAATATGTTATTATAATATCGATAAAATTAATTTTAACATCATTTTGGATTTGCCGAACTTTTCTACATGATATGATTTAAATGATATGTGAGTGAAAGTAACCAAGTGATTATTGATTGAATGTTGAATCCAAATAAAATACAAAGAAAGAAATAAGTTATTCCCAGAAATCTATTATGTATAGTGAGTCATAAAGATATTTGGACAAATATTTGAAAATTGAATAATTTTTTTTGAATTAGACAAAATTCTTTGAATCTTTATATAGATACAGAACTATTCTGATCACCTCCTCAGCGAAGAACATTTTTTCGTAATATTTTAAGATTCGTGACAAGAGCTGGGCTCTTGGGTGATTTAGACTAGGATTCAAATCCGAACCCTTTCGTGATAGTGATTACATAAGATAATTCATGCATTTGTAAAATCAATATAATATATTAAATACGCGAAATATTGAAAGCAAAAAATGATTTTTGATTATATCGTAAAACTTATCATTTTAAAGATTTTTGGATTTAAATCAGATATACTTAAGACGATTAAATCTACAAAATGTATTCTTTTTATATTCTTTTTTTTATAAATATGTTCGATACAAAAACTGTATAATAGCTTATTTTATATTTTTTATTGGATAGAGGTACAACAGAGAATAAATTTTCTTTTTCTATTCATTTTACTAAACATATTTCATATATTACTTATCATTTGATATTTATTCCAAATTTTAATTTTTCGGTATTAATTTTTCGGTATACATTCCGAATAGATTTGTTTTTATTCATATTAAAAAAAGTTATTCAATTTCAAATATTGTCTGAATATTTTTATTTATTTTTATTTACGACAACTGTATGTAAGTCTTTGTATCAAAGATTCGTCGATGCATTCGTTCGATGATAATGAAATAGTCGCATCTGGACGCACGTTGTGTGATGTGCACGCACAGATACGCGAAGAAAGAAACGAGATAGACGTCCATCCAACGTAAAGGGGATGTCCGCTATTATTATCGAGAAAAATAACTCGTAAGTGAAATGTTCTCTGAATAGAGATGAACGTAGGTCGTCACGTGTCAAGACTCGTAGTACATGTACGGATTATTGATTTAGTGAAAGAATTGTAGTTCATCATTAATGACGTCTTTGTAGCAATGTTAATAATACCTTTTTCTTCCTTCTCCCCTATCTCCTCTCTCTCTCTTTCTCTTTTTCGATCGTTGTTACAAAGGGATCAATCTAGCATACTTAAAATGATCGTGGTTGAAAGTTTCTTCCTCTAAATGGGCGTACAACGTGGGCATCCTTTGTGAAAGGTAACATAAATTAAACGCGTCCTTTTAAAATTAAATGCTTTTTTATATTCGCGATGGAGGTTAAATTTATCAGGTTGAAAGTCCTTTGATTCACTCTATACTTATATATATATATAAACGTGCACTATTCCCGGATGTGTATATATTGAAAATGATATCTGAAAAAGAAAACGAAAGGAAGAAGAAAAGTCAAAAGTTCAGACGGACGTAGATCGATAAAATTTAATATTTTACAAACAAATGTAGATGTTTCAGTATATTTTATAAAGAGATTCATCTGAATACGAAGAGTAGAAATATTTTATATAACGTGGAATCGCAAAACGACGGAAAAATTTCTTGGCACCGACAGAAAGCTAAACCGCGAATATTTATATTCGGATACGAAGATAACCGAATTTCACGAGTCCGGTATAAAAATTCGGTCAACCGATCTGGGAGCTCAAACAAACTAGGAACACGATGGTGAAGTTGTAATCAAGCCTAGATGGGTCGCATTGATTGACAATTTTCCGTGACCTCTTGCAACCTCTTTTCCCATCCCTCAGCTCCTGGAACTCCATCGAATTCACGTTTCGTTTCGTTTCTATTGCGCATAATAGAAGCAAGTGTCGTGAAGGAGAGAAAGAGAGAGAGAGAGATAGATAGATAGATAGATAGATAGATAGATAGATAGATAGATAGAGAGAGAGAGAGAGAGAGAGAAAGAGAGAGAGAAAGAGAGAGAGAAAGAGAGAGAGAAAGAGAGAGAGAGAGAATATGAGTGAGGTCGAGAGATAGAGAGTGGAAAGATAGTAGAAGGGGAAGTATGTCATCGAAAAATTGGAATATGGTACTCTATTCCACGTGATTCGATGTTGATCTCCGCTATTCGTCAGATGATTCATAAAAAGAGATATTTTTGTAAAAAATACTCTGCATTGTATAAAGGTATTGTCTATCGAAAGTTATTGATCACTTAATAATCAATAACTTTTCTGTGACTTTGTAAACCTGTGACGATGTAAAATGCTTTGGTCTTTTAGATTCTAAAAAGGTTCATGTTCTTTGATTCAAGCGCAATCAAAGAAATTGCTTTTTTTTCTCATCCTTCAACGAAGCTTTCGAAAATACTAGCGCTTTAGAAATCGACGAGGGCTTTTCCTTCTCTCTTGTGCCAGTTTGCAACTTCGAACGGATACCGTAAGCCCTCTCATCAACAATAACCTCGAACAATGGATGCTCGGGATAAAATGCAAATTAGTTCATAAGTCGCAACATTAAATGATTGTCAGCTGTTAGAAGACGCCTATTGTCATGCAATATATCTCAAAGATGTACTGGTGTTGAAAGGAAAGGACGCCTTGCAAGAAAATTGTTTACTTAAGGTTATATAAAGCACATTGATTTCAAAATCATAAACGTGTATCACCTCTCCTTTCTTTGTCCATTAACGTATAGTGCGTATTTTATAAGAACATTTATATTTGTAGTCAGGGTTATAATTAATAAATCTTATGTATTTTGAACGAAGCATTTCTATTATAGAGCAGATTGTTTAACATAACATTCTCTAAGTAGTTTCAAAATAATGATTCATCGTAATTATTATATAAAAATATTGTATAATTTTCATTCTAATATATGTAATAGTAATAACAAATCCAATCGAATATTTTCTTTATTTTAAAAATATGCAAATATTATGCGTGCGTTATTCTCTTTGCCTTCTCGAATAGGTTAATTTGAAAGTTTATATTCTGAATCGGTCGACAGGTGAATCGAGAGCTTTACATCTGCTTAATTCCTTTTTCTTTACAGGCCATGACCTCTCCTCCCTCCTCACTTTACATCGAAGGATGTTAGAAGCTTCCACCAGTCGTACTCTTCAGAGAACATTTCAAATATTTACCTCGTATTCAGTATCCAGGGTATCTTATTATGCAAACAACCCAGTTTGTTATATGAATCTTTTATAGTTAGGAGGAGAGGAGAAATTGTAAAATATTAGTGGATGAGAAAGAAATAAATACTATTTTTTACACATATTTTATCCAGGATAGCGCGAACGCAGTCCTGACTACCAAAAATAATACGCCCGAGATATCCACATTAGGGATATTCGCAAGGGTCAGCTCAACCGTAGTGCAATGGAAAAGCCTCGCCCTGGAGGAACCGCTTTCTTGATCACAGTAACCTCTGCGCCAGGTAAGTATGCTTTTCCCCTCTTGTCCAACTAGTTTCAACAGTGTCCTGTTCTGAATTTCTGATGAGAAATGTATTCGAATATAGCGCTCTAAAGCGGCAAGAAAATCAACTAAATCGAGAGCTCAAACGTACCTGCTTCCTTGACAATGACTCGTCCTTAAACTAATTATATTAGCTAATTACAAAATGGAGAGTCGAACAATGCGAAATTCTACATTTCGACTATAATTCAAAATCTAAATGAAAATTGCGTAGTTCAATTTCAAGATTGAATTCATTTTGCTATATTGCATAGTATGTTATGTATATTTGTTTTTAGATTTTTTCTTTTACAGCGTATATATAATAAACAGTATTTACCAGGATAAAAAATCCACAGCATAAGAAATTTTATTCGATAAATCAAATTATCTTTGATTTTAATTAAAATTGTGTTTGATTGTTAACTCTAATACCTTCCTTCACGAGAATATTCAATTTCATCATTTGTATATCTGACTTATCATAGATGCGCACGCATAATAATTTTTTTCTCCGTTAAGATCAGAGGTCAATGTGTTAATGTTTTTGATATCGAAACAGTCACGTACCGACTTAACTCTTAATCGAACGGAAAGACTTTGAGAGTCGTCCTATCGGTCTTACTGCATTTTCGATATTACATTTTAAATCTTGAAACATGGGATTAAGTCACGTGATAGCTGTTGTATTTTGTAAGCACTGACAAAATATATTTATTACAATATTTGTAAAAAGAAATGAATAATATAAAGCTACTCGAGAAAAGAATTTTTTTTTTTTTTTTGTTTTTTTGTTTTCTCCTCAAATAAGATATCTGAAACAGTGTTAAATGATAGTTTCTTTTAAAAATAGCAGTCGTATTTGTGATGCTATGCGCGTCTTTGCCGGTACAGGAAAATATTTTTACGTGCGACTGCAACCATTGCAATGTGAAGAGTACGATCGATCCTGGAGAAAAGGAAATGACTACGATCGTTCCGGATGAGAAAACGAGTGAAAAAAAAAGCAACAGTAGTAATGGTGATGAAACAATCTGCGCTCGTGATCGCGACTTCGAAGACAAAACCTTTTCGAGCATATGTCATATGCTTTGTTACAATAAATGTACTCGTTTTCATATAACTCCGCAGAAGAATACAACAAGATACATTACTGTTATTTATAGAACGAGTAAGTAATTATAAATATGTTGAGAACGTTTAATAATCGATATATTATCGTAAATAATTATATTATATCACAAGCGGAAACATTCGAATTAATAAATTAAGAATATTTCCTAATATTATAAGACTTTTTACTTTTTTTTAACCAAAATATCTATTATTATTGAATTTTATCCTTCTTTTAATATCTTCCTTTTATTAATATTGACTTCTGTTATTTAGCAGATATCAAAATCGATATAGTTTTGTGTTTAATAATTAAGTAATTATTTTCTTTTGTAGATTATTACAAATTGTGGAATGGTCCTTGTTAAGGAAAAATGTACATGATGTGGACAAAGGAAAATATCAATCATTTATCTAGTAGACATATCTTATAAAGACGCAAAAAATGATTTAATAAACTTTATATCATTACATCAAAAAAATAATAATTGTATAAATCTTTCGAATTAATGTATGGAATTTGATGGTGGATGATTTCTATCTCCATGTGAAAACATAATTTCTTTCCTACTTATATGGTCTGTTTCTTTTTTTGTATTATATATTATTTCTATTTTATTTTTATCTCTTTGAATTCGTCGCTAATCATGTCGTGACGATTATCGCATATTCTTACTCTAGATTACCAGTTAGCTCGACTCGTTAAGGAATTTAGTTCTCTCTTTTGCCGCTATGTTGCGCATAGTCGAATCTGTTACTCACAGCAAAATGCAACATAGTTGTATTCAAGTATCGTGTTCAACGATGAAAAAGCATACTTACCTGGCGCAGAGGTTACCGTGATCAAGAAGGCGGTTCCTCCAGGGCGAGGCTCTTCCATTGCACTACGGTTGAGCTGACCCTTGCGAATATCCCTAATGTGGATATCTCGGGCGTATAATTTTTGGTAGTCGGGACTGCGTTCGCGCTATCCCGGTTAATTTAATTCCAAACGAAAGGTTTTAAGATTTTTTTACTTTAGGTTTTTTTAGGTTTTATTTTGAATTTCGAAGAATGATCTCTGGTGTCATGTTAATTTAAAATGTCGGATGGTACACATTTATATGAAATATTCATCCCTCCCCCATTCTTTCTCTTTTATCATGAAGATTCCCCCCCTTTTAATAATTAGTGTGAATCAACTTAACATTTTGAAGCATATATATTGTATTTTTTACATAAATACTGTTTTAAAGAATACATGACTTTGCAATGGTTGAAAATAACTTCGTCTCAAAATTGAATTTATATAATTGTATATAATATTTTTGAGTTTAATTGGAAGATAATTTATAAGTAATTTATAATTATTTGTCGTTTCTCGAATTGGTCTTTTAGTATTTTAGTATTTATTTATATAGGTACATTAATCATAGGTACGTTTTTCGTTTGAAAACAAGTAATATCGTATACTTTTCTATTGTGCTTGGAAGGTTTTGTACTTTACGAAACCTTATTAGTACAAGGAGACTGCTTTTGTTTTCTTCGATAACAATAAGTAACTACTCTTCTTTCAATTAACACATTGATTGTTAGGTTGATTACCTGTGACCGGAGATTGTTTCACCGATGGGGAATATTCGCTTGATGGATGGTCGTAGTGACCGTGCTATGGTTCAAATGTTTCTTATTATTTGTCATTATATCCTTAGAATAATTAAACTTTTGTTGCTCTTGAAAACATGTAAATCTGGCGTGGCAATCAATATGTTAATAGAATTAGTAATTACAGTTGCAGAATTTTAACGCAAAGAAAACAAGAAATCAAAAAAATATTGGTTATGCAGTATCACACGATATTTGTCATATAATAGAAATAATGAAACTTTTTATAATTATTTTGGTTTAGTTTAATTTAGTTTTTTTAACTTTAATTCTCAATGTTATTATTATATGTAGCTGCTTATCAGCGAATTTTAAAGATAGAATAAAAAGAAAGAGAGAGAGAGAGAGAGAGAGAGAGAGAGAGAAGGATAAATTGTAAACAGTATAGATTATATTAAAAATATTGAAAATAATTTATTTATATAAAAATATTGCTTTATTTTATTTTATTTGATGTAATTGACAGGCCGACACGTGGATTGGAAAAAAAACGAGAGGTTGAGAGACAGATGGAATCAGAGAAAAATTATGGAGGGATGAGAGAAAAAGGAAAAAGGGTGAATGGAAAAGTGAAAAGGATAAAAGAGCGAGAGAGATGGATGAGTGAGAAAGTGAGAACACAACGTATACAATATATGTGTACGGCTTGTCGTCATATTCTACTCTTTCTTTTTTCTTTTTTCCTACCTCTCTCTTACGCTCAAGAAAAACAATAACGCACAGCTTATACCTTATCCCACTTTCTTTTATCCTCTTTCTGTATCCCTCTCTCTTTCTTGTCATTTCTTTTTTTTTCGTTTCCGTTTTACTTTCTTTCGTTTCATTTCGTTGCCATCTCTTACTACAGAAGTTTCATTTCAAAAATCTTTAATAGATAGAAAATATTCTCTATTTGGTAAAATTAACTGTATTAATTCTTTCCCATTAAAGTCTAGAATATTTTCGGCAAGGCATTTTTATCGTTTACTGTTGTGTGAATAGCTTATCTTATTTGTATGTCATTTACATATATTCTTCTATATTGTGTATATAAAATCTAAACAAAAGATGAACCTCAGACCCTAAATCTTCAGGATTAAGGGCTCTGGGTTATAATTGATTGAGCATACATTACCGCTTGTGCGAGCAAAAATAATTTCGACAAACGGAATAACCATACTACACAAAAGATTTAATACGGTTAAGTATCGAATCGAGTTTGTACAATTAGATTAATTCATTTAATAACTTTCATGACTTTGTTTAGATAAAAGATATAAAGATATAGAAGAATTCATTGTTATACGTTTTACGTTAGGTTTTATTTTTACATTAGAAAATATACTTGTCAAATATATGTTTTGTCATAAAATGTCACAAAAGGAATTACAGAAATATTTAAAAAAAAAACGCTATAAAAAGAATGCTAGTAATCAATGAGTTTCACAGCATTCAATGTGTTTATAATGAATAAGTTAATAGAAAAAATAGAAAATGAGGAAATACTTGAAATAATTATAAATGTCAATATTGTGATTTATTGAAGAAGACTTTAATTAGTATTCTATAGTTAATTGAGCTAGTTGGAACAGAGCCAAAATTTAATGCGGTAACTGGATCGAACGCTTGCCCGAGTTAGTAAGGGAATTTGTCGCTATGGTGCGCAGCAAGAGAATCCTTTCTCGAAGGTAAAAGAATAATTTTCGTGTTCAACTATCCTGGAGGACCAAAGGAAAGCATACTTACCTGGCGCAGGGGATACCGTGATCAAGAAGGCGGTTCCTCCAGGGCGAGGCTCTTCCATTGCACTACGGTTGAGCTGACCCTTGCGAATATCCCTAATGTGGATATCTCGGGCGTATAATTTTTGGTAGTCGGGACTGCGTTCGCGCTATCCCGGATAAGATAATTCTAAAAATAAATTTGTAAAATTTCTAAAGTTATATAATACGTATATAAAATGTTATTACGAGTGGAAAAATGTTTTAAAAGTATTAAAAATACTTGTTATTTTGCGATCTTAAATTGATACAAAAAAAGAGGTTTTTATTTTTTTATTTAATCATGGAAATGTCGAGTATTAAAAAATACTTGTAATTTTGTGATCTTAAATTGATACAAAAACTAGGTTTTATTTTTATTTAATCATGGAAGTGTCGAGAATTTTAATTTTAATTAATTTTCGCATAGTACTTTTAAAACCGTCATTAAATGGGAAATGTCTTTCGACTTTTTTTTTATTTTATAAAAAAAGTATATAAAATACGTATCATTCAATCGTTAAATATTATTGCATTTATAGAAAGTTGGAAATATTACAGAGAGGAAAATATTTTTTTCATTTTGTCAACCATCCTGTATATGTCTTAAATAGTATGTATAAAATGACAAGATTAAAAATATATGTTAATAATTTAAATGAAAACTTGTTTTCGTTATTGACTGTATTTTTGCGTGGTAGAAAAATGCATTTTGTACAATTCGGAATTGCAAATAAGTAATCTTTTGCATTTAGTTAATCCACAGTTTATAAAGGTATAAAAAATAAAGGAAAAGGAACTATCTAATTTGACTTCGCCTTTGGAATAATTCTGCGTTTTTTGCAATAGGCTTAACTGATATATTAGATTTACTAAATTCACTTTCTTTTTTTTTGTTATTTCCTATTGATTAGTTTTTGAAGAGTTCTAGCCTTTGATTCCTAATAAAAAATTATATTTTTTACAAAAAACTATATTTATTATTTTGCATGATATGGATAAAATGTAAAAAATATAAAGAATAATTTAAAAAATTCTTGTAAATCTTCGTAAAATGAAAATTGATTCCCGTTAAAAATTTCAAGATAATACAATACATTCAAGAAATTTTCAACCATGTAAACCAATTAATATACACTAACGTGAGTACATAGATATATGTATGAATCTTTATGCAGATAAATACATTGTATATAAATTTTAATAGAAAACTTATAGATAGATAGAGATATATTGTAAAGCTCATAATATTTTTGCCGTTTGTCACTTTTTATTGCTCTCATAAAATATTTTAGAAGAACTCACGTTAATTGTTAGGACTATTTTAAATATTTCTGCACAGTTTGGATTGTTTCTGTGGCTTGTAAGATTTTTTATAAATCTTTTTATTTATGACATATCTGTTATTTTTAAACCACAATCGAAATAGAATTATTCGTGGATCTTCGTTATGTGCAATTTGATTTTTGATAAAAATTTCCGGTCAATCTATTCACCCGTTTAAATGCTAAAGCGGACACACAAATATAAAAAAACATTTAAATTGCGATCTAAAATATATCAGATATCAAAGAATTTTGTGATTTCTTTAGTAATTGTTAAGTTAACCGCTTGTTACATTTTTTCGATATTTCGAAAGTATAAAGAAGTTCTCTGTGGTCTTAGCTAAAAGTCAAAAGATTTAATGAAATTTTATAAAATAATCTCGTAATGTTAGTTATTTTTACAAATGTAACGAAATGGAATGGGTCGAAACGACCACGTATGATTATATCTCGTGAATCGGTCATTCGGATTGCTTTAGAAGTAACAACGATGGTAGTGGTTTGGCGAAAAGCGGCACTAACGTGAGCCAGTGGAATGCTCGACGAAGGAAAGGAATTAACCGGAGACCGTGCTCACCCGCAAATTGAGTTGCATCAGATCTAGAATTTAAACATTTAAATTAACCCGTTTAGCAAGTCAAAGAGATTAATGCGTGTCCACGACTCCCCCTCGAATCTGAAACATTTCTATCAATATTATGTATTGTTATGTTCTTCTAAATAGCGGAATCATCATGTTTAATTTATTATGAAATAAATAGTTAATATACTTTTTATTTAATTCTTTTTTTCCCATAATGTTTAATATTAACAAATTAGCTTGTTAGATTTGAACAAGAATTTTTTGTCTGTACATTGTATTTTCAATACGACATGTTACTTATATGTACATATTTATATTTTGTCTAAAAAGAATAATTTCTAACAATTAGATCTTTATTCTTTTCATTTGAAAGTCTACCGTAACTACATAAATTTCCTTTTTCTACTGTTATACGGCGTTTCGTCGACAGAACTGGCCGACAGAAAGCGGTACTTTTTCGTTAACTAAATGAGTCGTCTCGTGCATCTCTCCAGTTTTCGTCTGAAGTTACTTGGCCAAGCTAGGAAATTTTGGAATAACGTTTCGAGCATATGAACTATATATACTATATACACATACGAATATATATGAGAACATTCATTCTCTCTACTTCGAATCGTAGCCAACTTGTGGACAATAGTATTAAGATAGAATTCGAGAATGAAAAGGAAAGGAAATAAAAAAAAAAGAAAAGAATTTACGATTTATCGGTCTTGAAAATAGCCATCGATGAAATTGCGAATCGAGTAAGTCGGTAGCGTAGAAGGGGCAGAGTTGGAGGGGATAAGTTGAAGTGAGTTCAGTGGCTGCTTCGATAACACGGTGGCGAAATGCAAGGCTATTAAACTTTGTTGGAATTTCTAGGACTCACTCGAACCGATTGTCCGAAGAACACGAAAGAAGAACAAGTTGAGGAACGAAGTGAGCTTGTTTGCGGTCGGAGACGAGACCTTATTAGCAGGTATAAAATATTCTCCACGAAAGTTCACTTTCCGTAATGTTGAAAATCAGAGCAATTTATGATCGTGTTACATCGTTGAAAAGTTGAGATTATCGCGTGTCTCGACCTCTCGAATGTGTTTGAATTCTCACGTCCAAATAAACGTTTTCTTGGACAAATTGAGAAAGACGGTAACGATGAGAGAAGAGATAGTAATAGTCGGATCGTAGCATGAATCGACTATGACATGCAATCGAGAAAGAATTCCTAGGTATGTTCTTGTCTAGCGCGGTGATTCTTTGTCAAAGGAACGATACAGTCAAGGATGGGTTCGTTTCATGGAGAGCCAATAAGGCAAGAGGGAAAGAGTACTGCAAGATGTTAGAAAGAGAAAGAGAAAGAGAAATGGAAGGGTAAAAGGAATTCAATAAGATCGCTTTTTCCGAATCACACGGATGCTCGCTCTAGCTGACATCGAAATAGCAGTTAGAAATTTTCATAGGACGATCGGTGCCTTTGAAGAACGAAGGTAGAAATGGCCGGGATATCCGAGTTGTAAAGGGGGAGTCCTAAGATGGCCCAGTCTTGGTACAATCGTGCATCTCTTCGAGATTTCGAAGATGTCTCTTCGTTCAAGATAGAGATAGGAATATAGAAAGAGAGCCGAGGAAGGGTAACTCTTCTTATGTGTTGTCCGTGAAACGCCGAATGCGACCTAGTTGAATCCTACTTACGTAAAGACGACGTCTTTCAGTCGTATTGTTTGGAAGGATTTAAGCGAATGCGGCCAGTACTCAACTTGGCTGGCTTCACTTATTCTTACTTACACTACACATATGTCGCATTCTCCCGCCCTCTTGAAGGGAGAAGAACCATTTGTCTGGCTTGCCGTGGACTAACTAGGAACCCACTCTGTGCCGCTATCCTCTTTCGTTCCGCGAAGATCGTTTTTAAGCGATGACAAAAGACACGCTTTTCGAGAGTTGTTCCGATCGGTCGTTCATTATTTTTCGCCTTTGTACTTTTTCGATTTTGATGTCTCTCTTCAGCACTATTTTTACTACCAAATTCGTACATTTTTCAAGATTATTTAAACCTAACGCATTCAAATTTGATATCAAATATATATACTATATACATATGTATATGGTTCACTGAAAATTTTAAGAAGTGTAAGAGAAGAATTTACTTTTGCCGAAAAATTTATTCTCAATGTACAGTTAATAATTAATTCAAGCGTCCATCGGTATGTCTCTTTGATTTATTCGAATTCGATTAAAAAAAATTCTATCGATTTTAGCGATTAGACGAGAAGATAGCTAGGTGAGTTTAATAGAAATAGAAACGACACGGGTAAAAATTTGATCGAGCGTGTAAACTCGACTCAACTCCCTATCCGATTCTTTATCTTTTCAGATGCTTTTCAACACGCTCATTCTCTGGTTGTCGTTGCTGTCGTCATCGTTGTGTTGTGGCGCGATATATTGTAGCTAATAATAAAGACGGGAGTCGTAGAAAGGCGCTTGTATAATGAGCGAATTGTAGATCGCAAATTGCTGATCGGCCACTCCAACACATATAACGTGTTCGTGAACGTAACGTTAATGTTCCTTTTTCATGAACGAAGACTCATAAAAGCTTGGTTGTTCGTACCATTGGGCATATTACTCGTTTCGATGAGGAGTATCCAATGAAGAAGTTTATACAACGTACAAAGGTATAACGATGTCGCTTTCTCTTTTTCTTTCTTTTTCTTTATTATTGCGTGTGCCCTCGGCTACAAGCTTTAGTCCGTGTGTAGACGAATGAACGAACAAGCAAGCACGCCTTATAAGAATTCCTGTCGTTAGCAAGCTGCCCACCGGCATTATGGTACCAAGAACGACACCTGGCACCGTCGAATATCGAATCGTCTCTCCTTTCGTTAGTGCTACGCTATTGGATGTCTCTTTTATTCTCGTCATTATATTATTTTTCATTTTTAATTTTTTATCATCTTTCGTCTCGTACGTGTTTTCCTTTATTTATTTTTATCGCGATCGGTAATTGTGAAATCATCGAACGAGTCTACCGTTAAATTCGCGAATCCCTTCTCACGTTGATTCGTTTCGTTTCGTTCACTCGTTTCGTGGCAGAAATTCGATATTATTAAGTGGTAAATATGTACACATATACGGCTTTAATCACGTGCCACGAAAATTAATTTTTGGAATATATCGATCGTATTTCGTTGCGCTATGTATGCGCGAGAATATTGAGCGCCGGTCACATTCGATAAATTTATCGTGACGATATTGTCTATTTCGCGACGTCGAACGTGCTCTGTACGTTCGTTTATTGCGGTATTTAAATGAATTGGCTCTCGGTTTCGGCGATTTTACTTTTAGTATACTCAAAATATTCTTTTAGCGTTCTCACAAATGAATATAAATCGGCTTGCTTTGCATGATGTACCTGAGAGCGATTGACGAATATCAATAGATTTGATTTCGAATAAAATTAAAAAATTTTACTTTACAAAGTGGTCGTTCATACGCAATATTCTATTCTCGCGTATTTTTTTAAATCACGTATTTACTCACATATTTCTAGAAATCGAAATATGACATAGTACTATATACGCTAACGTATGTTTCATAAGGAACGAAGTATTTTATCGCAACAAAAGCTGTTTCTATACGTTTAGCGTTTTCCTTTAATATCACGACTTTTCCAAGACTTTTTCTATTTCTTTATACACTTTTCCTGTGTCATGGCATGATTTACGGGCTACGAGAGTAAGAATATGTGGTTGGATTGTTCTGAACGTATCGTTTTATCATTAAATCGTATTTAGATCGAAACAAAAGGGTACTAAATATATACTTCTTTCCCATTTCCTCTCTCTCTCTCTCTCTCTCTCTCTCTCTTTCTCTGTCTATCTATCTATCTATCTCTCTGTCTATCTCTCTTTCTACAAATCTGCGAGACCGCGTGATGTAAAATTGGAGAATTTTCGGATAGCCAGCTATTCCCAGGGAAAACTGTAATTCCATTACTTCTCAATTACTCGCAATTACTCATATTTAAACCAGTAATCGTCAACAAATCCTGCTCGATATGCTCGACACCCATAGACATTTTCGTTGTCTGTCGGACAATGGAACGTTAACGTCGCTAACAAATATATACAATCGTGTGTATGTACGCTCGATAAGCTCGTTCGAACGTAAGTGATTCGAAAGGTATACAAAGTCCTTTTTGTTTGTTAACAACCTTCGGATCTTTCAACGAAAGAGTTCTAGCTAGTGTTCAACTTCGATCAACCAACCAATCAACCAATCAATTCGACTGAATTTTCATTTTTTCATAAATTACGCTTTCGAAAATATCACTAGAATTTCGAACATCTGCCATTCTTTATGAATTACGTGTGACATTTAATCTTTTTAAATGCATACACGTAAATATATACACGTAGATACATACATAACCTTTTACTCACTTCATATCTTTTATTTAGAACATTCTTACAAAGTTCATAGCATTGTAGTTAAAAAAATTTGACGCAAGATGAATATCGCAGAACGTATAAATCTGGCATTATCGATGAAACATTATAATCGTTTTCAAAAGTGGAAACGAAAAGACTTGGTGACAACTTCGTTCAAAAAACGTGGAAGGCAGAAATAGAAATAGAGAAAGAAAGGGAAAGAGATGATTTTCTTGAAGCTCCGCGCCAGTAACTTCGGCGCTCGCGCCGAGTGGTTGAGTGGAGGGAGTAGTGGCACGTTCGAGCAACCCCTCGGAGTTGGCGCGCGCGGAGTGGGGCGTGTGGAACGATAGGAGGAGGGTGTTTCCTCGTGTGTTGGCCTCGAGGATATACGGAGCGACGCACGAGCTCGGAACTTCAGTCTCGAAGCGACGTGCGCTACCCTCGTTGGGATACGCGGTGTCGCTTACGCGCGATTATCATGCTTGAAAAACGTGCTATGTGTTCGTACAGACGACAGGTGCAACCCCTTCTGATGCTCGCTGCTTTTCTCGTTGGCGTCCGAACGGAGATTGTCGGTGAGTTCGGTGTCATCTGTGACGCGTAACTCTCCTTTTGTCTTACTCGATCCTTTCTTTTCATTTTACCAGTCCTTTTTTTTATACCCTTTGTATTTCTTCTCTCGTTCTTTGTTCAAAAAAAAAAAAAAGAAAAAAAACGCAAGAAACTAAAGACAAAAGGACGATTGACTCATCTTTATTTTCGTGACGCGATAGGTCACATCCTACTACGGTGAAGTGTCACATGTGATTGACGCGAAACGTAAGTTAGGATCGAAAGCTCGTGCAAGAGGGATTATCGTGTGTTATCCTGCGAGAAGTGACGCCTTCGACGTTCGACGTTCCCCTTTAGTTACTAGTACATTGTGATAGGAATGAGGATCGAAGTATTGAGGTATTTCGGTCGTTGATATATGCGAAAGATAATACAAGGCTACTCGCTTTATATTGTATAGGTATGTACGTACCTACATACGCATATCGCGATTGAATCGATTTTTCCTATTGAGCGAGTACGCGACTTCTGATACTCGATGTACACGTTCGATTCCTAGTTTAATTATCCTCGGAGGCGACCCGAACGTTGATCTCCTTGATTAATGTGATCCACCTTCTAGCTTCCATATTTATGAACGAACCTTCGTTTTTTTTTTACGCCCGTGAAATCGGTATTACATCCGTACTTCACATGATTTTTAATTGAATGATTATCGTGATAAAGGAGATCTGATAAGGTCAAGAGATTCGTTATTTTTATTTCCTTTTTCACGTGACTGATTTTCGTCGAAATTTTGTGCTTGTTATTTACGGAAAATCTTTGTTGTCCTAACACGTGATTCTGTTTCATAATATCTGTCGATTTTTTCATTGATTTTTCGTATCATCATGTATACCTGTAGAAATTCCATCATTTCAATGATATTGATAGTTTCATCCCGTTAGATTGATTTAATTTCATGAGAAGATATCTTTTAATCGCTCACGTGTTTGTACACGTTAATTGCGAATTTGAAAGAATCAAAGCATGCTGAATTTATGAGGAAACATTTGCTCAAACACGAGTAAAGCGAAAGTACGATGCAAAGTATTAAGAAACTCAACGTCGTTAAAAACTTAAGAGGAAACTTAGAGAAAACAGAGGAAAGTAGCATTAACAGGATGGTTTAAAACGCATGATTACCATCCCTTCCTGGTCGGTCACTATAGTCATTTCAGGACAAAATGCTCGAGCTTTTCCAGCATGTAATTAACTTTTGTTTTTTTTTTTATTGCACGTATATAAACATAATCTTCTTAGCAATTATCGAAACTTTATTTAGGTTTTAAGATAGAACATTCTTAATCCTTTGACTACTACCTTCTAAAATTTTGTTCTCCTCATGCACCGTTTTTCGCATGAATTTCGAAATCTCTTCGATAGTATTCGTCCGCACTTATAAGTTTCGTTATTCCTTAAAAAATATGCCGCAGTGCTTGTTTCAGCTTGTCTTTCAGTGATAGCGATCGCATCTTGATAAAGCTGTCCTTTCTGAAGCTTGGCAAGTGGTCCGTTAAGTTTGGTGAGTGAAGTTGGATAGCCGTCGAAGAAATCCAATTTCCCATATGTGAATCTTCTTTTTTACATTTCGACGTCGATCGATGATCCATCGTAGAAAGTTTTGTAGGCAATTTCGATACTTTATTTTCTTGATTCTTGTAGAATCCACGCGACGGAGACGTTCCTTCATGGTCTGAGTTTGTTCAAAAATGAACTTTGCTTTATTATTTAATTGTTAACGTCTTTTTTGTATTCTTTCGATTGTAATAAAGTCATTTGAGATAGTTCAAGTTGAGCGTACGATTATCTTCGTTAGAATAAAGTTCATTAGCTTCGTCATATGTAGTTCGCACTTTCGCGCGTCCGTCTAATAGAGCTAATACTAGCGAGGTGATATGATGGTAATATTCTTGGTAATACCATAAATCATATAGCGTGTCGTGAGCTATTAAAATAATCGTAACGACCAAATCTTGACGAGAAGAACTGTTAAAAGAGGAGGAAACAGAGAAAAAGAGAGGAAAGGAAAGAAGAAGGGTGATTTTTCCTTCGTCATTGATATTCGTTTAAAATACAAATAGACTATTTTTCTATGCAAAAGCCACAATAATAAATAATAATTTTTATATAATTCATAACGTATAAGAAACATGAATTAGTCAGATATTTAATTTTATGTAATTATTAAATCACGATAACATCGGAATAAAATCTCGAGTATTTTCGCATGTGTTCGACCAGTACTTGGGATATACTCATTTTGGCGTTATTAATATGGAATAAGATATGAGAAAATGAAGAAACTTCGCTTTGAGTGTTTCGCTTGTATCTAAGAGTAGTTTGCTCGTTTTCGTAATGATGGTTTCACGAATAGACTAAATAGAAGTTGATGAGTTAACGAAAAACAAAAAATGTGAGGATTGAAAGAGAAAGAGTGAATGTAAGATGAAAATAATCCGGGTACGGGCAACGATATAATTTCGTTTGGAAGTGGAAGTAGACAGATGGCTTTCACGAGTATCGTTCAAATCCTTCGGCCATAAAATTGATCAAATTCTGAGATACGGAACCGGCAAATGCTTTGAATCCAATAAAGAGGATTAAGTGTACTGAGCTGTAAACACGGTTTGATTGAATTCTAGGACGACCGAGGGAGTACTTGCTATGTGTATATCCTTGTATGAGAGCGCAAGAAAACAAAAGGGCGCGCCGAGACTTCTTCCACTTTCATTACCGTTGAAAGTGTCGCGACGTTTGTCTTCTCCTAAATTGGATATCCTCTAAGAGGAAGACTCGAACCGCAGACTTCTTTTTCGCGCAGAAATTTTAAACCAACTTCTCTGGAACTTCTTATTCTTTTATCTATAATGGACTAATACAATTCTTTAATGGATCAATTATATTACATGAATTCTTTTATCCTTTTTTCTTTTTTTCTTCTCAGTAAAAAATATACATTATGTAAAAATTTGCGTAAACTGCGAAGATATTATCTTCTTGTTTTGATTTATTGTTGAGAAATAATTGAAAAGCTTAATGGTAAAATGTTTTGCGAATTTGTTACACTTTCCGAGCGAGTAATGCTTGAAAAAGTATCAAAATTATTCGCGATAAATGCGGATGTATTTTGAAAATTGTACATGCATAATTTTAAATATTTTGTAATGTTGTAGCTTTTATCAGTAATTTACCTTCAACTAAGTATTATGCACGATATCTGAAGATATGAGATAGAAATGACTGAACGGTTGAAAAACAGAAAGCGACACTACTGAAATGTCATTTGAATATTTCGCATAGAACGTATTTCATCGTTATTGTCTCATAAGCATATTGTCGTGCATGTTACCATCACAATGTTTTACTAACAATATCAATGATAACGTTAAGTCATTATCAATAAAAATTTTCATTCCACTTTCTTCTATCTTACAAAAGTATAATTTTATAAACGATATAATAGCGTCATTGATAGCGTTGATATGTTGTATTTGAGAAAATATTCTTTTTATGCCGTATTTTATCTAAAAGTATTTTGTTCGAAAATTATAATAGATCTGAATGTTCATTCGCAAAACGTGACGCCACGAGATTAACAATACATGTGCAAGAGGATTATTACCTTCATTTTGTACATTCAGAAGAATGCGTTTTCTCATTTGTAGAGATTCTCACGTTTTAATTATATTTTGGTAAAAATTGTTCAAATGTAATAATTGGAATAGTCTAGCAAGTACTTTTTCCTGTATCAAAAGTTATTGCTAGAATTTCGTTAGTTACGAAGTTACGAAGAAAGAGTTCTTATTGGTGCAGTTACTCTCAGCTGTTGCTGACATTTCATTTACTAAAGTTGCATTGAAAAAGTCCAACTTTATTGACGCAATCGTGTTACAAATTGATTCATGAGTTGTCTGTCTATTTCTCTTTTTCTGTTTTTTTTTTTTTTTTTTTTTTTTTAACATATATTATGTACATATAAATACCAAATCTATTTTATTTATTTAGAATTTATTTCTATTTATTTATTTGTCCTTTTTATTTATTTAGTATCGATGTTTTCTATTATTTGTAAGAAAGTTCGATTCAGTAACAACGATTGTTCGTTGATGAAAACGTATTACGATCGTAATACGGCTAAAAGAGAGAATAAACACTGGACTGTATCCAAACTAAAACACTTCTAGATTGAATGCGTTACACTTTAAAATTCTTTCGTGATTAATGAGTTCTTCGTTAATTCAACGTTAGTTTAGATGGAACGAAGTTGCCCGAGTAAGAGAGACCGTTCTAATCAGCCGACTCGAAGTTATCTATATACGATTCGAACAACGATTCAATTAACTGTGCATTTTCGCGGACATGAAGTGCTATTCGGCTTGATTAACCTATCCGAAGAGGTTTCCGTACACACTCGACACGAGCGAATGTTCGTCGTTGCATTGTAGTGTAGGTTCGATTAAAAGCCTACATACATACATTTTCGCAATAACCTATTAGCTTAAATATGATGCTTTAATAATTACAAATACATAAAAGATTCTAAGACATGTCTATGGAAAACGACGTGTAATGTGGCGGATTAGTAGAACAATCTCTGTAATGTCGAGGGTGATGGTAATTTACGCCGATGATACAAGTTTAATGAATTCGCTACGTATAGAAACAAATGGATAAATGCTACTGTATACACTAGTTATTCGACATTGGAAACGTTTGCCATATATTGTCTTCTTTGTACTATGGTTGCGACGAATTGCATTGCATGGATGATTCGAATATAGTGAATAGAACGGTTTTATCTTCAGAGATAATATTAACGATTGACAATAAGAGAGAGAAAGAGAAAAAAGAAATAAAAAAATTCTTGAATCTGAGGTCCAATGTGAACGTGGATTAAAGCTAGTTTTCCGAACGAATTCCCTTGGATCTTGCGGTACATCACCTTGAAGCATCCCTCTCCCTCTCTCTCTTTTTCTCTCTTTTTCTCTCTGTCTCTCTATCTCTCTATCTCTCCCTCTACCTCTCATTTTTTTCGTTAATGTGCTTTCCCAGTGCAAGCTTATCCAAGCCACGTTCGAGATTCTTTTCTTTTTTTATCTCGTTAATATCCAGCTTTTAGTTTGGAGTCGGTAACGTTTCATTTTCCGCGTCGAATAGATTTTCATATTCCGGCTTCTGCTGTTGTTACTACGTCACTATAATAAGATTCACTACTATCACCGTGTTTATGAAAGAAAAGTTGAGAAGAATGATCAGTTTGGTAAAAAATTCACTTAAAGAATGACTTCTTTTAACAAGGGAACCGCGTTACGGGCAATTCGATCGCGTGCATCGCCGGTTCGTTCGTTCCTTCGGCTTTTCTACGATCGATATAGCTGCCGCTTGCTTACCGCGAACTTACGGATATTCAAATCTTGCGGTGGCATAAACCTACCACCCCATTTTCTGTTCCTATTTCTCTACCTCCCTTCTGTCGAGGCATATTCACGAAATCATAATCGAGTCAGAAGCGTGTACATTGTTATGGATTTCTATTTAATTTAAAAAAAGACTCTTCAGAAAGTAAAAAGTAAAATTCTTCTTCTTTTAAAAAGAAAAAAAAAAAAGAAAAAAGAAAAATAATGTCAAATTTTTAAATATATAATATATATAAATTTTGTCGGTTATAACGAGGCGAGGTTTTTTGAAATAATTTCGACAAAGAAATTAGTTGAAACTATGCTGGCAATTTTATTGGAATTTGAGATAGGATGAAAGTTTATTTTTCTCTTCCTTTTTTGTTTTTCTTTTTTTTCTCTCTTTTTTTTTTTTTTTTTTTTTTTACGTAAATATCGATACGTTTTTCTCTATATTTCGGCGAGATTTACGAGGCTCACCACTACGGAAAATTTTTTATCGAAAGGTTGAATCGAAGCTTCCGCAGGGGTTTTCTATTTATTTTCCACAAAATATTACTGCGATCGTTCGTTAACAGCGGTGAGAGAGTTTTAATCGTTCGAATGCCATATGCAAATGTTCCCTCGATCGCGCGCGTTGCGTTTAGCGAATGATTCTCAATGCTAGTAACCAGCAGCTGTCTGTATTGTTTCACGTACAGCGAGCATAATTTTCTCTTTCTCGTAAGTAGGAAGACTCACGTTATCGTGCATGGTATTCCGGTGTAAGACAGCAGAATTTCGCAAAGTGCCGGCTTCTAACGAAGGTGAAATTTCATTCGTGCAAAAAAGAACATCCGCTTGCCTCGTACACACAACAGGCACGCGCGTTAGTTTTTACATATAGTGATCGCTCGTTCAACACTGATGCGAGACTTTACTGAATTATGTTAATGGACGAAAGAAAAGTTATTATCGGCGTAGAGACTATATCTCCTACAATATCTTTACTCTTCCGAGGCGTTCATTTTATGTGTCAAGTATTGCACGCGACGTTACGTAAATAATATATCTACGTACCTACTTGTCTATTTACGTCAAAATACTAAATTTGTGTCTTCCTTTTCTTTCTTTTTTTTTTTGTTTTAATAGGAAAGAGAAGGAGATATTTTCAACCTTTTTACTACGGAATTTTTAATAACACTCATCCTTCTTTGACGGCATGTACTTTCATTTGAAGTACATGTAATAAATTTTTCAACGTAAGACTTCTAATACGGCTCCGCACTAAATATCCTTTTCTCTTTGTTCAATAGTTCAACTACCATAATTACGAATAATTTTTAAATAAGACGCGCTGGTCTATATTCTGCTATGCACGAATAGATATAATGAAAACAGATAATAACGCATAAATAAAATTTTGTCTCTCGTTACAGATATGACAATTTCATAATTGCAATAATACTTTTGGGAAAGAAATCTATTTAATATGTAACGATGTTATATATCGTGTATATATTTGTATACATGTAAATAGAGTACAGAGAGTGAAGCATTTAAATCATTATAAGGTAATATTTCGAAAACAGTCAAAGATATCGAAGTATATACCACTTTTGGGATATCAAATGGTCTCGAGAGGTACATTGTGTGCAGTACCAATCTAAAAAGTTTAGCACGTGTGCGCTTTATATCCCTGAAATAAGCAAAAGCTGGGAGTGAGCAATAATTGGCGATAATGTATTTGCATGGTACCTCGTTTATGCCACTTCCCATATTTGTCGTGTCTGACCCACAACCGATTTTCGTCGTCAGAGTCAAGTGACTTTTCCAAACTAAAGCAAGTTCATAGCTGGCCGGAATCACTGGCTTTTAAAACCGTTCCTGAACTTCTCTCTTTGCTTTAACGGTGTTTATAAACTTTTCGTTTGCGGATAGATTTAGAAAAAAAGAAATGTTATCCGAAATAATATTAAAAGCGTCAAAGGGTGAAAGAACGTCATAACGAAACTTCGAGTGTTCCTTTGGGATTATCGCCAATGAAATCATTCGTTTTCGTATTTCTCACTACTAATTCCCGCAAACGTTTGAACGTTTTACCATTGAAAAAGTAAAGAAAGAAGAAGCAAATCGAAAGGAGGGCGAAATACTAACTTTACTTCGCTTTAATGCTCGTTAAAAAGGTCGATTTTGTAACTGCAATTTTCTGCTCGCGCGATCATCTCTCGAATAATTCAATAGCGAACGCTCGACGAAGAGATTTATTGGAGCGTATCGAATCTACGAAAATGTTTGATTCTCTTCTCCGTTTTTCAACTTAGGTACCTATATCTCTCGTTATTTATTAAGATTTTTTCAACGAGTTGTATTTTCATTTCATTCTTTGAGTTGTATGCGCTTGCGCTTTACACATATTGCCGTCGATCGATGAACTATTGCTCTTCTACAATCTAATCTCGCGTTAATTACAAAATTAGTACCTAGATAACCATAATTGATACGTATTATATCGATAATGGAATCAGGAATATCGTTTCCGATTACATCGTCACAACGACCGGATTGATGCATCATTTAATAATTGAGGCATCATTTGTAGAAAGAGAAATTGTCTTGATTAAGAACCATGGTATGTGTAGCGAATATATAACGCTTTTCAATGTGTAGTGATAATTTTAAAGCCATGATTAGTATTTTTCATTTTGACATACATACGTAGAATGTAGCAATGATATTCATATAGGTATATGCATAGATATTGGATATACATACATGATGACAAGACAACTTGTATTTTAGCTAGAAAAGCAAATAAAAATAGAGAAACGAGTCACTATAACGTAAGACAAAAGAGAATAAGAGAGAGAGAGAGAGAGAGAGAGAGAGAGAAAGTAAAATGTATGGTCTTGATATTGACACTTCGACATCGCGTGGTTTTATGCATGCTACCGAGTAAGAGCATAACGTTAGGATGCCTGATCAAGGAGACGTTGTATAAAGCGAAAGTGCAATATAAAAATTTTACGCCACTGCAGAGTGAGACGACAAGCTGCATGATTCGATCTTGTGCAAGTAATGATACTGAAATATTTTAGGTAGATCGAAGAAAATATGTTCGTTCATTTAATAATTTCATAAAAAACGCTAAATTTTTTATATGAAAATACGACTATGTATCTTTGTGTTATTAAACATTAATTTAGAACGTTTATATCATAGAATTGTTTTTGATTAATGATCGTTGATATTGTCGATTTTTTAATATGTGAATTTATTAAAAGAAATATAGCTCTTTAGATATAAAACAGATACGATCTTATCTAGGCAAACGATTTAACCATGGTTAAAACCATCTCACGTTAAACTATTGAAAACTATCTATCACATTCTTCGTAACGTCCTATTTTACTTTCCATGTAATAAAGTAAATCGACGATCTAGCAGGTCGATTCGAGTAAAGTGCGACTTGAAAGTTCTTCGGTTGGTTTTCTCTTTCTCTCCCATCTTTCATTAGCCAAACTTTTGTAGGTCCCGCTTTCAAACCTTTTCTGATAAGGAACGAATGCAAGATGGCAAAGAGAAGTGGGTAGAAATAGAGTAGGCAGGGGATGAAAGAGGAAGGGGTGGATGGCAAGAGAAGGGTGGTAAACGTGCCAAACCGCATCTGCTAATACAGGCTAGGTGCATTAAGGCAAAGCAATTCCGCTAATCTACATTGTCTGCGCTGATAACGCGCGAAGGGCAAGGTGATCACATAGCCAACGTTTTCATTCACTTCTCACAGGATCCAAATTGGATAGTATGGGCTCCAAAAATTTGGATGACCGAACAGGCATCGATTAATTATACATGACAATCTTTTATACTTAAAGAAAATTCTATTTTTTTACTTCATATTGATAAAAAGACAGAGCTAATTATCGATAGAATTGGGAAGTAAATATTTTTATAGATAAGCATTTCTTATAGATTTCTACCACTAATTATGATAAATTATTTGATTTATTGACCTCAAGTATTCTCGAGATTTTTATAAAATTAAGATCTAATCAAATTTAAGTTTTCAATCGTTATAAACATCGAATGTTATCACAGTTAATAATTTAATTTGGCGTTTCTATTTTAAACATTGTTTGAGGTAATCATAAGTGAAAAAAAAATCAATAATTAGATAAATTTTTTAAATCAATATCAAAGATTGGAAAGATAAACTAAAAAATATTTTTTAGTTTATGATTTAAGAACACGTTCCGTTACAAATTCATAGTAGCCGTTGAAATTTCTTTTTTAAATACGAATGGAAATTGTTAATAACTCGATGGAAATTTGTTACAATAGAAAATATTTTCGTTCAACAAAATAGAATGATATTGTAGGGCCAAAAATACGATATCGTTGTATAGTTAAAAGAACGAAAGGGGAAGGGGTAGTATGGTTAATGAAAAAACTCATTTATCGAGAGAGAACTCGAAGTGAGCCATCGTGAGCGCGACTACGCGGAAGCATAAATATTTAAGCGGGTGCTGCTAGAAACGGAGGTTTCTTAGGTAATACGAAGGTTTGAGAGGCAGAAGGATCTCTTCTTCTTGTAAATCCTTCATATCTTCTGGTAAATAAGACTTTGTATCATTTATTGTCGTTGCCAAAGGTGAAACCACTGGCAGAAACGTGATTACGTTTGCTTTACTGCCAAAATGAAGCGGAGTTTACTTGAGTTACTTCGTACTCGTAAACGGATAGAAACGAAGTTTAGAAATTATTTCTCTGATTTTTCAGCACTATATTGCTTCTTGCCTTCGACCTATATTCATCCTGTTTCGAGTCGACGAATGAAATTAATGAAAATTTACGTGTTGTTAATAGATATTTGATGAGAATGTCATATTCAAAGTTATTTTTTTTAAGTCTCCAATATCACCGAAAAAATATTCAAATTCTTTGAAAAATCAATTTAATATTTTTAATTTTTTTTTTCATATTTTATTATTTACAAACCGTATTAATTGCTCTATTTTTTTCGCGCATATATTATTTTTATCGTTCTATGAGCGTATTAAGTATTTACGTACATAAATCATATATTGTAATATTATTACATTTCTTTGTCCTTTTTTCAGAAATTCAAGTTTCTATCGCATAATTAAAAAATTTATCTTTTTTATGGCATAACGTTTTAATAGATTTAATCGTTTCTTTATTTTCAGCAAATATACCAGAGAATAAGGATGCAAAGTTGAGATTAAATCTCTCGATGAGAACAAATAAGACGTTGATTTTATGGATCTTATCTTACGAAATATTGACAAGTTTATATATATTAGAAATACAAACAAGAAGTCTGAAAGTATTAGAATTAATATCTATCTTTGACATTAATTCAATCGAATTTAGCGAAAATGAGTCTACGTTGCCACATGCGTGCGCGTGTGTGTGTATGTGTGTGTGTGCGTATGTATGTGTGAGTATGTATGGTAAACGAAATCTTTAACTTTTTTTCTTTCTATCATAAATCGAGACGTTCATTGTAAAATTATTTTAAAAGACTTCATTCGTAAGAAATGACATATTACGTTGCTAAAAAATTCTTCGTGTATGGCTCCCGAAAGGGGTTGTTAGGTTGATCCGCTTCAGATGGGCTTTACAGAAGTTTCTTTCTGTTCCTTTCGTAAAATTGGGTTGCCCGACTTATGGCTTTCGACTGACCGATCTACCTACCACGTATACATCGTTTCCCTACCCTTACGTACGAAAGATTCGCTGGGTAGCCATTTGCAGACACTTCATCCTTGGTTCTTCTTATCCTAGTGGCGCGAGCTCGATGATTGGATCAGTTTTACGAACCCTCGGGGGATAAACAAGCCGTTGATTTCGAAGTACCAGGCCAATAGAGAATCCTTCCAACCCCTGCATATATCTAGGCATGCATACTTTTGGATGCGAACCCTCCTCAATGTTCTTTTCGTTCAACCTCGAATAACACGTTATTTGTATATATACGAGAATTTCCAATTTTCCTCAGTCGATCCGTCTATATTTATTTAAATTATCTCGAGGAGTCATCGACCAGTGGGTTCAATGCTTTTTCCCTATACGAATTTGATTTTCTCCGTTATCTTTCATTTTTTATTCCCTTCATTGTTAAGTATTACTTAGTGATGTGTTAAAATATCATAGTTCGGTTTCTTAGTTCAAACTTCCACTTTGAAACTATTAAATTGTGTTCGTTCAATTAGAACTTTAAGTGTAACAAACTTCATTTAAACTTTATCATAAATTTATTCGACTTGGTTTTACTGCTGTTTTACGGATAACCAAGTAGTAGAAGTCATTAGAGTATATGTTTAAAAGATCGACTATGTATCAAATAGACATTTAAAACTGTGTAACTAGGAGGCGAGAATCGTAAAATTTGCATAAGTGTTCGAGTCGTTAAGCCGAGATTTTTGTTTGACTTAAATTGATTTACCTTAAAACGACTCGATCTTTTTTTTCCGAATGATTGCTAGGACCAATTTAACGAACGAAATCGCGCTCGATGCTGTATCGACAGGCAATGCGAGTGAATATTAATGCTTCTCTCTTTCTCGCTTTCTCTCTCTCTCTCTCTCTCTCTCTCTCTCTCTCTCTCTCTCTCTCTCTCTCTCTCTCTCTCTCTGTTTCTCTCTCTTTTTTTATTCTGGAATTCCATTTCTTGTTAACGTCAATATAACTAGATTTTACGCTATCTCGCGATCGTTGCCATTGAAAACTAAAAATAGTCGGAAAAAACGTTTTCAATTTGAACGCGTTTTCATCCTACGATCGTTTCGAAAGATTTATCTAAATGGCTGCCCATATAATCCGATTGCTAATCATAAGAGCACTCTTTGAACTATCAGCGATTCATTGCAAATACAGTATTGTCCAAAATTTGTTTGATGCGGAAACTGGAGCGAATTTATATACGTTATAAAATATAGAACATTCGATAATGTTCATTGACCATGACGATATAAGGTAAAGCATGACTGCGTTAAAATTTTTTTCGTTTGCAAATTTGATTTAACATCGGACCAACTATTTTCCAAATTGGCTTTAATTAAAATTGTCCTCTTGTTTAATAGTTTCTTTGTAATAGATATATTTGTTTTAATTCTCATATGGCAGGTATATGCCGTCATATTCGAAGTAAAACAAAAAAGTATATTTTTCGTATAGCTGACGAGTTGTAAAAAATAGAGATGGCAACTATATCTTGGAATTCGATATTCGAACGAGTTTGATTTGTGTGATGTTTTTACATTGTTGTTTTTTTACATTGCAATATAAAATATGTTTGAAACTCGTACCTTTGAACGATTTTCTAGGATCCTTTCGTATTCCTACCATGTAGTATTATATCATACGAAGTCATCAATTAATACAAATTAATATAAATAAATTTGATTGTTATATTTTGATTGTGAATAGGGAAACTTATTGTTAACATTTATTGTTAAATGAAGTACGCAGTTATTTTCGCAATAAGAACGTTGCACGCAGCTAACAATCTCATTAAGAGTTCTCGTCGATAGATGAAGCGTGTCACATGTTTTCAGTATGAGCAGCGATTAACTTTGAGATATTGCGGTGATGCTTTCTCTTCTCATTTATTCACGAAAGTATAGCAACGCACAAAGAAATAATTGAATCGAATAGAAGATCGTGTATTATATTTTTCATTTTCTGATCACATCTAATACGTTTAAAAATTTCTTATATATATTTACATATTGTAACATTAATCTTCTAAATATCATTATTTGATCTAAATATTATTAATCTTAAAATATCATTATTTGAAAATTTAAGAATCAATTGACCATATTCAATGATTCGATTTAACGTAAGAAAGTTTAAGGGTTAATGTGATTTCAGAATATACATTTTAGAATATGCGGAATATGCATCATCGAAACAAGTGTGAATTCAAATTTCTTTAATGATTTACATTTTAAAGTAAAATTTTGTTCTTTAAGTATTTTGATGTATTCAAAAATATTTTTTTCATCAACGTAAGTACAATCATCTCTGAGCTTTGCGAAAAAATTTTATTTCTAATTGGCGAAACTAATTACTGAAAGAATGCGTAGTCGGGTATTGTGTAAAAATACGTAATCTATATTCGATTACAATAAACAAGCTGACACACGTATTTATCGGATGGATTTTAATAGTACTGAAAGTACGAAATTTTTATTAAAGCTGATGCATTTTAAAGTTTCGTCTCTAAGATTCAATTAGTATATTAATGCATAAAATTGATAAACTTGTTAAGCCCTAAATCCGATTTTAATTTGTGGTGTTAATATTAATGAAGGAGATCGCAGCGGATTTTCGTTCTTTGTAATTGGACGCTTGAAAGATAGTCGTGAGAAGCTTGAAGCTGCTATGAATGACAGGAAAATAAATGCATTTAGGTTGCTAAAATAAGAGAAAGAAAAAAAAGTCTTATCTAGGAATTTACTATTATACTTACAAATATATGACGTATAATATAAGAA